>NC_044381.1:12496311-13096311 GCF_006542625.1 Nomascus leucogenys | reverse complement strand
TTGTTAAGGTATTTGCCACATTTGTTTGAAACTTTCTGTGCTCTCATGGTTCACAGGATAGTTTGAAATGTGGGCAGTGCTTCAAATCTCAGTTCAGCTCTCAGTACTTCTGCTGTGCTGATTTAGGTTTGTTCCAGATAAGTGTAGTTCAGGGCAGAGCTTGAAAATTGTGCGGGCTCATCACAGAGTTACAGGATCCCCTTCTCTGACTGTTTTTGGTCTAGGAGTCTCCTTACACTCTGCAGCTTCGTGGGGCAAGTTATCCTGGTTCCTCTGGCTAGAAAGACAGGAAGCTTCTCTTGAAGTTTCAGCCATTTGTACTGTAGCCCCTGCAGGGCTCCACCTGTGGTAAGCCTCAAAGAAAAGAGAAAGAAAAAGAAAAAGAAAAAGAGAAAGAAAAAGAAAAAGAAAAAGAAACATATCTGACTGATCTTCCAAGTATTAACTATCCTCCACAGTCTTCCTGATTTTGCCTACTCTTCAGAGTTCAAGTAATTAACATTTTTGTACTTTATCCGGAATTTTTGTTATAATCAGTGTGAGTGATGGTCTGTAGTGGGTTTACCTATTTTGTGTGATTTTTTTACTTCAATTTGTGTATGTTCCATAATGATTATTCTTTTTTAAGGAAATATAATATTCAAAAGTAATACAGTGATTTAAAAAAACTAAACTTGCTGCATATTTCATAAGAATTTATTTTGCCAACCCAGTCATTATATAATGTCATAATTTAGTATTATTAAAGAATATCTTAGGAAACTATAATAAATTCTCATTAGTGTCACTACTTCAACTATTTTTATGTATACTTATTAGTATATGTCCATGTGAATTCATACATATAGTGGAAATTAAAGTGACCATACTATTTACTAGTTAAAAATACTTGCATTTTTAAGAAAGCAACAATTTAAGAGACTTTAAAAGAAAATATGGTTGTTAAAATATGACTTTTGCTTTTTATTATTAATACTTATAAATAATTGAAAAATATTTAACATTTACCAAATCACTAGCAAGAATTATCAACTTCAGAACATAAAATATCTTATTCTGAAAAATAGTATTACAAGATTATTTCAGGTGTAAAGTGTTATACTAAGTCTAAGGCTAAAATGCCATTGGTGGGTACAGTTGTTTGATGCATCTAAGTAGTATTACTCCCACCACATATCTATGCTCAGATTTGCTGTTACAAAGGAGCAGAAGACACTTTTGAGGGAAAAATTGGCAAGACCCTGAGGATACACCCTCCTTCTCCTATTACCTTCCCCAGTCCAACCCAGTGCCCTTTGAGTTCAATGATATTGAACTCTAAATCTGTCTAATGGATTATGTCAAATCATAGGAAAAGATCCTGGACCACTTTGAAATCATCTTCCTGTATATATATTTTATAATAAAATAACAATGTACATCTTTTTACTAACAAACTTTTTGTGTCCATTATCAGACTGGGCATTGTTACATTCAATGGACCTACATTGATTGACACATCCCTATCATCCTTTTCACTCAAAGTCCATAGTTTACATTAAGGCTCAAACTTGGTGTTGAACACTTTTGAGTTTTAGTAAATGTATAATGACATGTGTCCACCATTGTAGCATCCTGCAGAATAGTATCATACAGAACAATTGTGTAATAGTTCTCTTTTTCATGTGTGTGAGACACGGTCTCACTCTGTTGCCCAGGCTGAAGTTCAGTGGTGTGATCTCAGCTCACTGCACTCTCGACCTCCCCAGGCTCAGGTGCTCCTCCCACCTCAGCCTCCCAAGTAGCTGGTACTACAGGTGTACATCACCATGCCTGGCTAATTTTTGTATTTTTTGTAAAGACAGAGTTTTGCCATTTTGCTCAGGCTGGAATAGTTCCTTTTAATAAATACTAGATATTAAAAATCTTAAACAGCAACAGTTGGATCATACCTGGAGGTGAGCCAGCCATTCAAAGAGAGAAACACTTGGAATACTTACATTTCCTAATGCTAACATTAACTTAATGTTTAATGCCATATTCATTCCTATCTTGCTGGCTCTTTTAAAAAATTTTTAATAGACTTTAATTTTTAGGACAGTTTTAGGTTCATAGAGAAATGGAAAGTACAGAGTTCCAGTATGTTCTGCCCTCGCACATGTAGAGCCTCTTCCACTATCAATATTCCTATCAGAGTGGTACGTTGTTTCATTCAATGGACCTACATTGACACATCACTAGCACTAAAAATACATAGTTTACATCAGGGATCATGGGTATTATAAATTCTATGGATTTTAACACATGTATATTGACATCTATCCACCATTTGTGTTATCATACACAATAGTTTCACTGTCACAAAATCTTCAGGGCTCAGCCAAATCATCCTTCTCTCTCCCTAACCCATAGCAACTACTGATCATTTTAGTGTCTCCATAGTTTTGCCTTTTCTAGAATGTCATATTGTTGGACTCATACAATATGTAGCCTTTTCATATTGGCTTATTTCACTTAGTAATATGAGTTCAAGTTTCATTCACATCTTTTCATGGCTTGATAGCTCATTCCTTTTTATGGCTGGATGATATTCCATTGTCTGAATGTACCACAGTTCATTTATTTACTCACTTCCTGAAGGGCATCTTGGTTGCTTTTGAATTTTGGCAATTATGAATCAAGCTGCTCTAAACATCCATGTGCAAGTTTTTGTGAGGACATTAAATTTTCAATTAATTTTGGTAAATACTAAGGAGCATTGCTAGATCATATTGTAACTACAGGTTTAGTTTTGTAAGAAACTACCAAACTGTCTTTCAAAGTGGCTGTACCGTTTTGCATTCCCATCAGCTATGAATGACAGCTACTATGGCTGCACATCCCTGCCAGCACTTGGTGTTGTCAGTACTTTGGATTTTGGTCATTCTAATAGGTAGGCAGGGATATCTCATTGCTATTTTAATTTGCAATTCCCTCATGACACATGATGTTGAGCATCTTTTTGTATTTTCTTTGGTAAGATGCCTGTTTATGTCTTTTGCCCATCTTAAAATTGGGTTTTTTATTTTCTTATTGTTGATTCTACCCCTAAATTAGAGTTATTTCTCTGAATTTATTTGTACTTTCCTTAAAAATGGCAAATAATCTTTCATTTTACAATTATTTCAGAAAATTGCCTTATCAATTCACTGAAATTAAGAACATGAGTTTTGAGGACAGGAAGAAAAATAGTCGGTCTTTAAATCATCATAAACAATCTAACCATTCTATTTATGTAATTTCAAAGCAAGAGCAAAATAACATTTTACTTCATTAAGACGTACTGCAAGCCTTATTATCTACACTTGTGTTTTAAAAGAACGCAAGCATAATGCATTCTGATTCATAATGGTTGGAAATTTATTTCTTTCTATCCTCTGTTTTGTCCTATATATTTTTTGTTGAGAGATGCAGCAAGGTAATAAGAAAAAAAATTGTTATTTATGTATTTGGCATTAAGTAGATGATGGATTAGGGAGATAAAAGAAAAAAAATTAAAGATACCGGGAAAGCATAGAAAAGTAAACCAGTAATAACCCCAGTTATAACATATCACTCCAACCCAATGAATCCCCTGAGAGACTGAGAAGGTCAAGGAAAAATTTAATGAAAACAGGATTTCTGAGCTGATTTTTAAGGACAGGAAGAGACATTAAGATGGGGAAGAGAGATGAAGGAATACCATCATGATTAAATAAATCAAGCAAATGAGAAATCAAAGACCCATAGAAGTTGGGACCTGCCAAGTTGGGATGTGCAAAGAGTGAGCTATACATGTAAGGTAGAGAGGGGGGAAAGGTAAGGAACACAGGAGGCCTAAAGATGAAATGTTTGCATCTCTTGTTAAAACATACACACACACACACACACACACACACACACACACACACGAGGCACACATATGAACAACCAAAACGTTATAAACATGAAAGGATTTCTGATCTAAGCTTAGCTTGTTTTTTGTTTGCTTGTTTTCATTCATCTCTGTTGCTTAAAATCTCCAAGCCTCAGTTTGCTAAAAAAAAAAAAAAAAAAAAAAAAAAAAAAAAAAAAAAAAAAAAAAAATTAAGATAAAAAGAACTAACTTTCCTCTTAGACACTTGTGGAAATTAGAATGGGGTAATGTTTTAATGTACTTACTTTACTGCCTAGCATTTAGTAAAAGTATGAGAAATGATGACTGGTATCATAACTGTTAGATTCATTACATACATCATTTGAATAAGAACTTGGGGAAGAAGGGAGGTATGGGGAAAGGGAAGATGTTGATTGAAAGCTTCAAAGTTTCCATTAGACTGGAGGAATAGGATTTAGTGCTTCATTGCACTATGTGGTGACCACAGTTAATAACAATGCATTGTGTATTTCCAAATTGCTAAAAGAGTTGTTAATGTTCTCATTACAACGTAATTTATAAGCCGATGAGGTGATTGGTATCTTACTAGTTTGACTGAATGTTTCTACAATGACTACATAGATCAAAACATCACGTTGTACACCACAAATATATATAATTATTATCTGACAAGAAAACAAACAAAAAGAAATATAATGAGAGCCTATACGTAATTCAAAATTTTCTAAAGGGAAAAAGTATATACACATTATAATACAACAATGATGTCTTATGTAATGCAATGATTAGAGTGAAGTGTAATCCTACCAAAAAATAAAGTTGCATTTAATAAGAAAAAATAATTTAAAAAACTAGATTCTGCTAGGGTTTATTCATTTTCAGATGCCTAAACATATTTTATTTTTCTTTAGAACACTAACTAAAATGACATACTGTGTATCTCTGAAACATTTATTTCTAAAGTTCTTTTCCTCAGGTGAAAGTGACATTTATTTGACATGTTCAGAGCATCTCTGAATATATTTGAGACTCCAACTGCCTTTACATTTTCCTTCCCTTTATTTCTCTTTGAGAGGAGATAAATTGGTCATGTTCCTTTTAACAAATTGGAGCAGCGACACTTTCATTTGGTTTAGAGATTACATTACATTTTGGAATTCGACAGGACCCAGAGGTTTTCCTGCTTGTTATTTTTGGTATTCATTATATTATGCTCCTAACATCTCTCTGAGCACATGTACACATTGATTAAAACAACAAAATGATTGAAGTAATATATCAAGTGACAATCTCTAGATAACTTGAAACTCCCAAAGAAGTTCCTTCCCCAAGACAGATAAATACAAAAGCTTAGTAGTCATTTTAGAGCCATGATAGGAATATTTCAAAAATCTGGGAAACAGGATTTTAAATGGCCAAGGCTGGTATGCAATAAGCTATCTGATGGTGGTGCTCCTGTAAATTGTGTATAAGCCCACACAATTTTTAAAATTCTCATTAGTGGAAGTATTGTGTGATTATACATGCTGATGAATGACTATACAGTTTAGGTCCCATTAGGTTAAAAAAAAGCTGATTTGCTCTTTTTCTCAAAATAGTTCATAATTATAACTATATATAAATTTCTTTGCAGAGCTACTATGATTATTATCATATTTAGACAAAAATGCACTTAATGAAAGGAAGAAAATAGTTTTATATTGATAGTGTTATTCTACGAAGTGTATTTCAAAAAATGTATGATAACCCAGCAAAAAGAGAAAACAAATTTTTTTTTAAAAAATGCATCGAACTGTGTCAGTAGTAATCAAATTGACGTTGGCTTATGTGGAAAGGAGTAAGCCTAATTTGGACCAGAATAAAAGGTGCATTTTGGTAGAAAGCCTCTTTTACAGTAATTTCTCAAGTACAAAAATCTTCATCAAAACATCATCTGATGTTATATCAATTTTCTTTGAATGTAATATTTAAAGAATTTGTGAAGTTTTATGTGATCTGGGGAAATAGCAAAGAGGCTGGCATGTGAGGCTGGATGGGAAAGGCAGAACTAAGAGGGACAATGGATGTTGATTACTAAACATCTAGGGATAAGAAGGAGGCTATTTAGTAACTGGGAAAGAAGTTCCAGTAACTCAACAGATATAAATAAAAAATAAAGTGATACTTTTCAGATTTCCTTCACATTCTCCCTGAATAAACAAAAAAGAAAGTCAACAGGTATCAAATAATTTTGGAAAGGAGGCTAAAGGTGATGGTAATTTTTATATAAACTGAGGGTAGCAATGGTCAGTGTCACAATCATTTAGCCTTCTCCCTGTGACAAGTACCTGCTGACCACAGGTTCTTTTCATTCTGCTTGCAACATGCTCCTCAGATATTTGCTTGACTGGCTGCATCTTACCTATCTCAACTTCTGGTTTATTTTTACCATTCAGCTGTTACTATTAATTTTTTTTCTTATTTTTACATTTTTTAATGTAAATGTGAGTTGCCTGAAAGAGGGATCTAGGCATATTACCCTCTCACCAGTGCCTAGAACAGTGTTGGGCACAAAACAAGTGCTTATTACACATTTTTCTTAATGACTAGCTAATGGAGCAAATTTTGTAAATGTAGATACCTGGCCCTCTTTGGGGCAGTGTTGATTAGAGAGCTGATAAAATAACTTGTTTGTATAAATAAATACAATTTATATTCATAATTGGAAAAATCAAGGCATCTCCCACCAAATGCCCTCAACTCATAATAAAGAAACAGATCTTCCTACAATTTCGATTTATTATTTTTGGAAAACATTATACACTTTTATGTCTTTGTTGCTTGTTTTTTAATGTTCCCTGGCTCATGTGTGTCCTTCAACCTTTCTTCCACCCACCCAAATAGTCTTTCTTCTTTAGGTCTCAACAGTAAAAGTAACTCCATGATAAAGGCCTCCTGGATCACTTCAATCAGAATTAATGACATGTTTCTATTCACCCTTCTGTAACAATAATACTCTATATTTATCTGTAATTAACAAGGTCTTCATTCTGTCTTACACATAAACTGTTTGCATGGATAACTTCTCCCTAAGCTAATTAAGGGCAGAAATAATATTATTTTTCTTTGTGTTATTTACTGTACCTAACAGAGTAGCCTGCACTTACTATGTCCTGAACTATTACAATTAGTGAAATTAAACTAAGATAAATTAAAAGCGCAATGCAAAATAACTAGAAAACGAAGTTAATACAAGTGTGTCCCTATAGTGCCTTCTGACAAATAAATAAATAAAAATTCTAATACAATTTTTATTTCCAATATATATTGCATTGGCCTAAATTTTTAGATACAGTGGAGGTGGAAGTGGGATAGAAAACAATCTAAAGTGAGAGGGCAAAAATAAAGAGACTCTTTCTTATAGTGTAAACGGAGAGAAAACTGGTAAAACCTATATTGAGGGCGGTTTGACAATTGGCATCAAAGTTTTTAAAATGGGCATGCTCTTTGACTAATTAGTCTCTTTACAGAAATTCATTCTAAGGAGATATGTAGGAAAATATGCCCAGAAATTTGACTATAAGAAGCTCAAAATTTATTTGTGTATAATAGTGAAAAATTTCGACAAATTTCCCAAAATAAGGGTTTTCTTATAGACATTATGTTATATAAGAGCATGAGCTGGGAAGCCAAATTGACTAGGTAAAATCTGGCTTGATCACTTAAAAACTGTGAACTTGGGAAGTTACTTACCCTTACTGTGCTTATTTTTTTTATTGTAAAATATAAATACGAATAATCCCCATTTTAAAACCTATTGTGAGAATTAAATGCAATGCTATTTATATAGTAGTTAGATCAATGCCTGCTTTATAGTACCAGCTAAAATCTTAATCTGTAAATACCTGGAAGTAAATTTCACAGCTGTTAACAGTGGCTATAATTAGATTGTGGTTTTGTAAGTGATTTTAGGTTCCTACTCCTTTTGCCTGTTTATGAATTCAACATTTTCTATAATATGTAGCCTTACTTTTGTAATAAATATATTTAAACTTATTCTTAATAAACATCTTAATGTCAGCTTCTGAGACACTGAGTGCCAGTGTTTGGAAAGGAATAAATAATTATACACATGACTATTTATAGGGAGGAGATTCTTCTTATTTAGCCTTCTTGGAAACGGTAGTAACTTTGTAGTATGACTTAAAAGTGACCACCCTTTCCAGAGGTTATTAATTCTTGGCATCTTCTATATGATCCTTTGATTTGCTTCACTTTGCTGAGAGCAGGCAGCTGAGTATGGGGACTATCACGATGTTAATTCATCACAGGAAATATGAGAGAGCACCTCCAATTCTTTACACATTATTTTCAGTGTGTTTTGACAGAAGGAATGATGATTCTGCCTGGGTTAGACAGCAAGGCACAATAACACTCAGGAGGGTGGCTATATTTTTTGACATTTGTACAATTTGGGGAGAATACTACTTTCTATTATTTATTTTTCTATATATGTCTGGAAAAAATATGACCACTGGATCATTTTGTGTGCATCCTTGATCTGAGCTTCTGAGCAAGAAATTGTGGTATCCTGAGTACCATAATTTTTCAGAGTGTCCTCACCTCCTCCACCTCTGTAACTTCATGGGTAACAGCCAGTGTTTAATGAAAATATTTTTCAACTAGCTTCTACCAGCTTCTACAGGTTCTCATTGGATTCTTCCACTGTATTCTTTCTCCTTTTGTTTCTTTCCCTTATACTTATTGAAACGTTTCAGAAAGGGTAGCTTTTTGGTAATAAACTTTTACTTGGTATTATCAAAGCAAAAAATTGTATTAGAATAAGTTAAACAGGAAAGGGAAACTTTATTCAAGAATATTGCAATAGGAGAGAGAGGCCAGAACTCAGCCTGAACTCAACTCTGCTGAAAAAGGGGTTTGAGGCTTTTTAAACATTAGTATGAAAGAAAGATGATGGGCAATCTGTGTTTGCTGATGGCTTTACTGAAAGGAAAATAAACTTTCTCATGTCTTCTTGAGCAAGGTGTAATTTTACAATTTGGAGCAAGATATACACAAATGATATACAACAAAGTTAGGCTCCTACCCTCCCATAAAGACTGGGATAGGGCTCATTGATGATTACATTACTCCCTGGTCTTTGAGAAAGGCATTTGTGGGATGTGAAACTAATGAGAGGCTTTTAAAAAATATTTACAGCTCAAAGAAAAAAGAGAATTTAAGTGACAAAGTTTTAAAGAAAATTACCTAACAGGTAAGGGGCCTTGAGTCTGAAAGAAGCCTGTATGAAGTTTAGCAAACTGACGGGAAAGTTAAGGCCTTCTTTGTCAGCATTTTATAATATGAAATTTAGCATTTTATTCTGTATAGTATGAATGAGATAAGGATAATCACAACATGTGTATTGTTATTTATTATTTATATTACTTTTTTGCATAAACTACTCATTGGAGCTTCATTGTCTACATTTTGGTATAGCTATTATTATTTTCAGAATTAATTCACAGCTAATCATTTTAAGAGCAGAAAAGTGAAAGAAAAGTCTCTATAACCCAGGCAAGAGAGAACTGGCAATTAAGTTCAGGTGTCCTGATCCCAAGTACTGTCATTACTCACTTATGCATGAAGAAGTAATCAGGGGAGTATGATCTCCCAGGCACTATGCTAACTGTTGCGCTTACAGTCGTAAACAGTAGTGCCAAACCTGATGACCAGCATTTGACAGACCCTAAATAAACTTCTGTAACATGGGGAAAAATGAGTCTCTCCTTTAAAAAAAAAAAACCTCAGAGTAACTTTGGTATACATTTTAATGCAAGTCAAGTAGATTTGCAATTTACAAAAATGTTATAAAGCATAAGATGGGTCATTGCTATAATTATTGTTCCACAATTGCTTAATTCATATTTTACTAAACAAAGCTTAGGCAACTGATTTTATATTTATCTTAATTTCATAAAAAATAATCTATGTAACTGTAACAAAATATCACAATAGAATTATTCTCCTTACTACTTGTAAGAAATATTGATGCTTCATTTTCTTGTTTTTTAAAATAATTTACTTTAAAAATTTTAATAGATTCACGAGGTAGAAGTGCAGTTTTGATACATGAATATACTGCATAGTGGTGAAGTCTGGGCTTTCAGTGCAACCATCTCCTGAATAGTGAACACTGTACTCAATAGGTACATTTTCAACCCTCACCCCTTCTAAAACTTCCCAGTTTATGACTTCCCACTGTCTATTATTCCCCTCTCTATATACATACATATTACCCATTGTGTAGCTCTTATAAATCAGGACATGTAGTATATGAGTTTCTATTTCTTAGTTATTTCGCTTAGGATAATGGCCTCTAGCTCCATTCATATTGCTGTAAAATGCATGATTTCATTCTTCCTTCTGGCTGCATGGTATCCCATAGTATGTGTATACCACATATTTTTTATCCAATCATTCACTGATGGACACCTAGGTTGACTCCATGACTTTGCTGTTGTGAATAGTGCTATAATAAGCACAAGAATGCAGGTGTCTTTTTAGTATAATGACTGCTTTTACTTTGGGTAGATATCTGGTAGTAGGATTGCTGAATCAAATGACAGTTCTATTTTTAGTCCTTTGAGGAATCTCTGTACATTTTCTGTAGAGAAAGTACTAATTTACATTCCCACCAACAGTGCATAAGAGTTCCCTTTCCTCCACACCATCACTAATATCTGTTATTTTTTCTACTTTTAAATAGTCATTCTGATTGGTGTAAGGTGGTATCTCACTGTTTTTTGTTTTTGTTTGAGACTGGGTCTCACTCTGCTGCCCAACTTGGAGTGCAATGGTGGCATCTCAACTCACTGTAATCTTCACCTCCAGGCTCAAGCAATCCTCCCACCTCAGCCTCCCAAGTAGCTGCAACTGCAAGCATGTGCCACCATGTCCAGCTGACTTTTGCATTTTTTTGTAGAGGCAGGGTTTCATCATGTTGCTCAGGCTGGTCTCAAACTCCTGGACTCAAACGATCCTCCCACTTCAGCCTCCCAATGTGCCGAGATTGCAGGCATGAGTAACCACACCCAGGATCACTGTAGTTTTAATTTGCATTTATCTGATGATTAGTGATACTAGGAATCTTTTTCATATGTTTTTTGGCCATTTGTATGTCTCCTTTTGAGAAATGTCTGTTCATGTCCTTTGCCCACTTTTTAATGAGGTTATTTGTTTCTTTCTTGTTGATTTTTTCAAGTTCCTTGTAGATTCTGGATATTAGTCTTTCATCGAATGCATAGCTTGCAAATATTTTTTCCCATTCTCTATGTTGTCTGTTTGCTGATTATTCTTTTGCTTTACAGAAGCTTTTTAGTTTAATTAAGTTTCATTAATTTCTTTGTTTTTGTTGCATTTACTTTTGAGATCTTAGCATAAATTCTTTGCCTAGGCCAATGTCTTGAATAGTTTTTTCTAAATTTTCTTACATGACTTTTACAGTCTGAAATGTTATATTTAGATTTAACCCACCTTGAGTTAATTTTTTGTATATGATGAGCGATCGGGGTTCAGTTTTGTTCTTCTACACAAATACGTCTTTGACCCCTTGTGTCTTATTAATGCCTTTAACAGTGCTACAAAGATTATCTGTTGTGGTTGCAGCTTGAGTTCCCCAGGCATGCTCTTTGGAAGGTAAAGGAAGGAAACAGGATTAGGAAGAATGGGGTGTTGGGTGAGATGTGGTCACAAAAATGATCTCAGTCAGCCACAAGGAGCTAGGTGGCTGTAATGGCTCTTCAACGCTGTCCTGCATTGTGGTGAGAATGGGCCTTCTTATACTAGGGTGGGCAAGTCACGGAATGCAAGATTTCCTAGGAGAGTGGGAGACAATATTGGATGAGGCAGCTGTTTCAAATCAAGGGCTATTTCTTACAAGGGTTGACAGTTGAAGCTGTCAATTGGAAGCACCATCAGCTGTGTGTAGAATACATCTCACAGTCACTAACATAGATTAGGATCATGTATCACAGCAGCCAATGTAGTTTGATTTATTAGATATACAGACACTGCTATATATTTGTAAAAAGTACTACTGAAATATATAAAAAAAACTGTTGCTTCAACTCATGGATTCACTTAAGGCTATAGAATTCATTACACAAAATTTTACAGTGGTGCAATTGTATAGGAATTGCAATTTTGTATAAATTTAATATGGATAATAGTGAACAAATGTCAGTTTCACACTGAAGTATATTACTTAATAAATGCATATGGGAAATATATAAATCCTATTTTTTCTTAAAATATAAAACTGTGTGTTTTATAGTGAAATTTCAACTGTTTAAAAGAGATCATTAATTTGGATCAATAGGACATGTCAATGTTATGGACCAAATTGTGTTCCCTCCAAAATTCATGTGTTGAAGCTCTAATTCTCAACGTGAGTGTATTTGGAGATAGGTGATTTTAGGAGCTAACTAAATTTAAGTGAGCTCATATGTGTGCATCTCAAAACTAACAAGACTGGTATTCTTTTTTTTTTTTTTTTTTTTTTTTTTGTTTGGGGGGGAACGGAGTTTCACTCTGTCGCCCAGGCTGGAGTGCAGTGGCATGATCTTGGCTCACTGCAAGCTCTGCCTCCCAGGTTCAAGCAATTCTCCTGCCTCAGCCTCCCAAGTAGCTGGGACTACAGGTACCCGCCACCACACCCAGCTAATTTTTTTTGTATTTTTAGTAGAGATGGGCTTTCACCATGTTAGCCAGGATGGTCTCGATCTCCTGACCTTTTGATCCGCCCGCCTCGGCCTCCCAAAGTGCTAGGATTATAGGCGTGAGCCACCGCATCTGGCCCAGGACTGGTATTCTTATAGTGAAAGGAAGGCACACAAGGAGTGTACCCACACAGAGGAAAGGTCAGATGAGAACACAGTAAGTAGATGGCCACCTGCAAGCCAGGAATAGAGGCTTTAGCAGAAAATAAGGCTGGCACCTAGATCATGGACTTCCAGCCTCCAGAACTGTGAGAAAATAAATTTCTCCTGTTTAAACTACCAAGTCTGTGGTATTCTGTTATGACAACCCAAGAAGTATGATAACAATAATATATCATGTTAATGTAATACAACTGGTCATATTACTGGAATTTTGAAAACCACTGCTTCGGAGAACGGCCTCGAGATAGGCTAGACATGTTACATGTGACTGCACATGTATACAGTTTATAGAGCTTTATAGTTCACTTTAAACTGCACTCTTAGCTTTATATATATTCAAAGTTAAAGCAAAATAGAAGATACAAATCATCAGATATTTCTAGAGCCTTTTATTATTTCCTAAGGAGGTCAAATATTTTCTTACTTCTCTTGCTCTTTATTTAGAAGACAGAAACCAAGAAAGCAAGAACTTGCCCTGAAGCTTATAATCTATCTCCGTCTATATCCTCCTTTTGGAAAGCAATTATAAATCATGAGGGGATACAATCAATGTAGAAACAGCATACAATTTGAAATTACGATGCCCAGGATTAAGTCTGGATTAGGCCATTCTACTCTGGGTGAGCTATCTACATTTAATAAGTTACAGTTTCTTTTAGGTAACCTGAAGGTCCTAGTGGACTGTATAAATTCAATGAGTAAAGAGAGGTAAGTAAAGAATTATTTTGGGCCAGGTGCAGTGGCTCACGCTTGTAATCCCAGCACTTTGGGAGGCCGAGGCGGGCGGATCACGAGGTCAGGAGATCGAGACCACGGTGAAACCCCGTCTCTACTAAAAATACAAAAAAAAAAAAAAAAAAATTAGTCGGGCGTGGTGGTGGGTGCCTGTAGTCCCAGCTACTCAGGAGGCTGAGGCAGGAGAATGGCGTGAACCCGGGAGGCAGAGCTTGCAGTGAGCCGAGAGCACACCATGCACCCAGCCTGGGTGAGAGCCAGACTCCATCTCAAAAAAAAAAAAAAAAAAAAAAAAAGAATTATTTTGTTCTTAAAATTACTTTGTTCTTAAAATTGACAAGATACTCTGCAGAATCCTTAATATGTGTCCTCATTGAATTATTATAATTCCATGTTGCGAATTTATTTTGGAGATCAAAAAACAGAAGATTGGAAAATTTAATATTATCAATGTTATATAGCAAATACTTGGTGGAGCCAGCCTCCAATTCTAGGCAATTTGTTTTCATAGCCTGTACTGTTAACCACTCTCCCATTGTGACAGTTAATTGTAGGTGTCAACCTGATGGCACTAAAGGATACCCAGACAGCTGGTAAAATATTATTTGGGGGTATATCTGGAAGGCTATTTCTGAAAGAGATTGGCATTTGAATCAGTGGGCTGAGTAAGAAAGACCCACCCTCACCCAATCAACTGAGGGCCCAAATAGAACAAAAAGTCAGAGGAAAGGTGAATTCTCTCTCTCTCCCCCTCTCTCTCTTTTTCATCTCTGTCTGTCTCTGTCTCTGTCTCTCTCTCTCTCTTGGAGCCTGGACATATCTCTGTCCTGGGAACATCGAAATCCAGGTTCTCTGGCCTTCGGAATTCAAGACTTGCATGGCTCTCCTTACCCCCAGCTGCCCTCCATCTCAGGTTTGAGCCACTCCACTGGCTTCCCTGGTTTTCCAGCTTACAAATGGTGTATCAGGGAACTTCCCACAATGACATGAACCAATTTCCATAATAAATCTCTCTCTCTCTCTTTCCACCCTATTGGTTCTGTTTCCCTAGGGAATCCTAATACACCCATGCTGTGTTACCTGACAACAATAGTACAAATAATAACAAATTTTACACTTATTATCACAGTAATCATTTTAAAAACATTAATTTTAAATGCTCTAACCATACAATTTTAAGATCTAGTTTCATAATGGTCGCTATTTTGATTCATGCTTAGAATTATATTAAGAAGTGAACAGGCAACCTACAGAATGGGAGAAAAATTTTGCAACCTACTCATCTGACAAAGGGCTAATATCCAGAATCTACAATGAACTCAAACAAATTTACAAGAAAAAAACAAACAACCCCATCAAAAAGTGGGTGAAGGATATGAACAGACACTTTTCAAAAGAAGACATTTATGCAACCAAAAAACACATGAAAAAATGCTCATCATCACTGGCTATCAGAGAAATGCAAATCAAAACCACAATGAGATACCATCTCACACCAGTTAGAATGGCCATTATTAAAAGTCAGGAAACAACAGGTGCTGGAGAGGATGTGGAGAAATAGGAACACTTTTACACTGTTGGTGGGACTGTAAACTAGTTCAACCATTGTGGAAGTCAGTGTGGCCATTCCTCAGGGATCTAGAACTAGAAATGCCATTTGACCCAGCCATCCCATTACTGGGTATATGCCCAAAGGACTATAAATCATGCTGCTATAAAGACACATGCACATATATGTTTATTGTGGCACTATTCACAATAGCAAAGATTTGGAACCAACCCAAATGTCCAACAACGATAGACTGGATTAAGAAAATGTGGCACATATACACCATGGAATACTATGCAGCCATAAAAAATGATGAATTCATGTCCTTTGTAGGGACATGGATGAAACTGGAAAACATCATTCTCAGTAAACTATCGCGAGGACAAAAAACCAAACACCGCATATTCTCACTCATAGGTGGGAATTGAACAATGAGAACTCATAGACACAGGAAGGGGAACATCACACTCCAGGGACTGTTGTGGGTTGGGGGGAGGGGGGAGGGACAGCATTAGGAGATATACCTAATGCTAAATGACGAGTTAATGGGTGCAGCAAACCAACACGGCACATGGATACATATGTAACAAACCTGCACATTGTGCACATGTACCCTAAAACCTAAAGTATAATAATAAAATAAAAAAAAAGAAAAAAAAAGAAATTATATTTAGAGTTGAAAAAGTAACAGCTCCCAGTTTAAACAATACGAGGAATTTTGTCTACTTGTTGTATTGTGTGCCTTTTCATAACCCAAGTTAAATATTTAGAATCAGATTATATGTTGCAGAGAGAGAGAGGGAAAAAAAAATCTCATCTGGTGGTATGAACTTCATGAAGCATAAATGACCAGGCAAGAACTAATATTGATGACAGAGATAAATACATATTTTTCAATTGATTGAATATAAGAATAAATAAATTAAGTTCAATTACAAGAGACTATTAATAATAAAAAGTTAACAATAGCAAAGTTGGAAAGAGAAAATGGCTTTCTGTGTTCTAATTATTAAACAAAGCACAATATAATAGTGAAATATTGAACTAATATCCTTAAAAATGTAATACTTTAGTTTTCATTTGATGTGTTTGTTTTTGTTTTTGTTTTTGTTTTGAGACAGAGTCTGGCTCTTTTGCCCAGGCTGGAGTGCAGTGGCACGATCTTGGCTCACTGCAACCTCTGCCTCCTGGGTTCAAGCGATTCTTGTGCCTCAGCCTTCCAAGTAGTTGGGACTACAGGTGCCCACCACACCTGGCTAATTTTTTGTATTTTTAGTAGAAACAGGGTTTCACCCTGTTAGCTAGGATGGTCTCAATCTCCTGACCTCTTGATCTGCCTGCCTCAGCCTCCCAAAGTGCTGGGATTACAGGCATGAGCCACTGCACCCAGCCTGATTTTTAAAATACTATGTCCATATATTGCTAAACAATAGTTTAGAGAAAAATGGATTTGATGGTCATGTACTAAGGAAGAAATATATTGTACATTAATCCTTATCACTGGAGTTAAAGCAGTAGGATATATAAGATCAATCTTGGTGATCAATGGTGTAATTAGAAGGCTCTTTAGTTCCTCCACGAGTTTATTATTAAGAGATAAGACATACTTGTATGAATAAAGAACTCAAAATTTAAAGTACTATATGTAAAGGTGCAAAGGGTTATATTAAGTGCCAAAGTGCCATGCGCTCAGAGGAGGATTCTGTTGCATTGGCGGACCTCAAAAATGGTTAGAAACTGAACAGAAAAGAAAATGCAAGGTGTAGCATGTGGAGAAAACACATGAGAAATGTCTTTTTAGAGACAGACAGGGGGGTTTGTATTTGACTTTTTTTTTTTTTTTTTTTTTTTTTGAGACTCACTCTGTTGACCAGGCTGGAGTGCAGAGGCAGGATCTCGGCTCACTGCAAGCTCCGCCTCCCGGGTTCTCACCATTCTCCTGCTTCAGCTTCCTGAGTAGCTGGGACTACAGGCGCCCAGCACCACATCCGGCTAATTTTTTTGTATTTTTAGTAGAGACGGGGTTTCACCGTGTTAGCCAGGATGGTCTTGATCTCTTGACCACGTGATCCGCCCGCCTCTGCCTCCCAAAGTGCTGGGATTACAGGCGTGAGCCACCGCGCCCGGCCCTTGTATTTGATGCTAATTATATTTCTTGAAACATAGTAAATGTTCATTAAGAGTAAGTGGGAAGTAAAGTGGGAGGGGGACTTAGAGAGGTGAGACCAATCTGCCTTGACCAGATAGGATTTCCACTCTGGAAATATGAGAAATACAGGTACAAAGAAAGGCTCCTGGAACATGAGTGACAGGTATCTGAGAAAATGTTGTCGCAAGTCCACAGAAGTCTTGTTCCAGTAGACAGTTGCCAAGATCATACTGAGCTGTGGAAGGTGAGGTTATAGTAATGTGAGTTTCTGTGGCACTACAAAGGCAACGAAGTGTGCAAACAGGAGTGTTGGCCTTGTAGTCAGTTAAGAATCATTATCTGTACAGAGCAAAATTGTCCCCCGGGAGGGTACAACCCACCTCCTCAGGTCCAGGAAAAAATATGGCTTAAAACTCTGCATAATGAAATAAAGGTTTTCTGTGTATAAATAAAATATGCTGTTTCTGTTTTCATGCTGTAGTTTATTTTAGGATGTAAGCTGGGAAACATTGCCAACCTCACTGAAAAAGCAAAGCTGGAAAAATAGAGCTCCTTTACAAGAGGAATAACACAAAAGCCCCAGTTGGTTTTCTATCTCTTCACAAGGGATTTGTTTAGATATATTGCAATCAATACTATAAGACAATTCAGAGCTTGCTAAAGAGGATTGATTAAACTGTACATGATTTTTAATGAAAATCTACCTATCTAAATGGATAGCACAATCTGGTGGCACTAAACTTGTAAAGGCACTTCAAAGATACAGAATAAAAGTTCAATTCCATGTAGTAAATTAAAACATAGCAATGAATGCTGTCTGCTAGAGGGGACTCAGGTTTTTCAATAAGGGATCTCTGGAAGTTATTAACCCTCGGCTCTTTTTGGCTCAGTAGACACAAAGCTCTGCATCACAGAATGCATTTAATCTGAGAAGCCCGGTGTTCTTTCCACTAAGCAATTCAACAATGCAACCTATCAAACAATAAGTGGAGCTACATTTTTATTTTTCCTCACAATGAAAGCACTCAAAGGTCAGGTGGCTTGTTAAAAGTCACTTGGAGGATCTTTGTTTTAATTTGGATTAGGGGAAAGGCAACTTCACAGAAAAGTCATAAGTGGGAACCTAGAGATTGTGATAGAATACGGGAAAATTACTTAAGGCCACATTATTAAGGATCTAAATGCCAGGCTAAGTTGGTTAGACTTTGAAAGACAATAAGAAGCCTTTGAAGATTTGCAAGTAGTGGAAGTGACTTGTTTAAAATGGTGTGTCAGGAGGAGCATAGCAGCAGAAATGCATGGTAGGAGAAAGTGTCAAGAAGACTCATCAAGAGAACAGTGTAGTATTCTGGATGAGAGGTATGGAACCTGGAACAGTGAGAAGGAAATTTAAATGGAATAAAGTTAACATATTTTTAATATACATACCTATCTCTAATGCTATCCATCTCACCAACTATTTATTTAGAATCATCAAAATGTGTGAATGAGTTGGATCTGCATGTGTGTTAAAGAGGAGACAACAAAGCCTGTGACTAAGAGAATTTTGTTGAAACAATAACAGAATATAGAGAAAATACTGATTTTGGCTTATGACACTTTGAATCAGGTAGTTTTAGGACCTGTTTTTCCATATTCTTAGGCATCACAATTGTTTTAGAGCTGTACATGTGAGTGGAAGTGGCTGATGAGACTCTTCTGGAAACTTGGTGAAGTGACAGGGAAAGAGAAACTTTTTGTTCTGGAATTTCCAGGAGGATAAGGCATAAATGTGGAGCTGCTGTTGGATAACTTACCACCACAAAGGAAGATCCCACTTGCAGGAGGCCAAACTAAAGATTGAGAGGATCATTCCTTATTACCACTTGAGCCCTATGTTCACTGGCACCTGGAGCTGTATAATCTATATGTTTAAATTATGTGAGCAGATACTTTTCACTAGGTAGTCAAATCATCTTGAGTTTTTCAGTTTTCAGTCACTCACACACAATGGAAAAAAAAATTTTAAGTCATAAAATCCAAGGGAACAGCATTTCAATAGAGGGATGATGAGGTTTTAGTCATCAGTTATATGTACTGCAGAGTAGAAAATGTCACCAGTATGGTGTTTTTGATGTTTCATTGCACAATTTCAATAGAATGTAAGTAGATATAGTAAGGTCTTGGTGTATAAAAAAGTATGTGAAGTAGATTAGTGATGATAAAGAACAAGTAGAGCATATAGGACACTTTTTGAGAGAGTAGGTGAAAAGCAGGGAAGAAAGAGTAGCCAGAAGACTAGTATGGTTGAGAGAAAGTTGACTTTGGAAAAAGGGCAGTAGAATGTGTTTGGAAGCGGACGCATTGCCAGATAAAGGATAGGAAGGCCTTTGAGCAAAAAGGGAAAGTATACACATATATCATAAGAGCACTTATTACAGCATTGTTCATGATGTAAAATACTCAAAACAAGCTAATATTAAATAATTATTGTAAATAAATTAAAAATAATATATAAAATACTGATAATAAAAGGCTAAGTGAAAAGGCATGATACACCATACTCTGTACAGAATAGATATAAAAATAAAGGTATAGTTACCTAATTTTCTAAAATGATTTCTTCCTTCCTTTCTTTCCTTTCTTTTCTTTTCTTTTCTTTCTTTCTTTCTTTCTTTCTTTCTTTCTTTCTTTCTTTCTTTCTTTCTCTCTCTCTCTCTCTCTTTTCTTTTCTTTTCTTTTTCTTCTTTTTTGGGGACAGTCTCACTCTGCCTTGCAGTGGCATGATCTCAGCTCACTGCAACCTCCCCCTCTGGGGTTCAAGCAATTCTCTTGACTCAGCCTCCTAAGTAGCTGGGATTACAGGCGCCAGCCACTAGGCCTGGTTAAATTTTTTTGTATTTTTAGTAAAGATGGGGTTTCACCATGTTTGGCCAGGCTAGTCTTTAACTCCTGACCTCAAGTGATCTGCCTACCTCGACCTCCCAAAGTGCTGGAATTACAGGCGTGAGCCACTGTACTGGGCCAAATAATAATGATTTCTATGGTAGAATAATTTTTAAAAGCAGACAGATACATGGAATAAAAAAAGAGAAGACACAATGTATAAAAAATGTAGTGAAGAGGAAAAAATTCGGAACGTTAAATAGGATTTCAAGTTGTCCACTTGTCATTTATCAAACCTATATATGTGCTTGCCATGAGTGAGAAAATGTATTCATCATTTTACAAATATTGATTCATTTGATTCTTATATCAACTAAATAAAGTAGACAACATTATTATCAACTTGATGAGGAAACTAATTCAGGAGAAAGGGTAAGTGACGTCGCTAACATCACTCAGTTGTAAGTGGAGGAGGTGAGATTTGAATTTGAAGCAATCTGGGTCCAGGGTCCATATATTTAGAAACTATTCTAGGTGGCTTAAAAGGCTTTTTTTCTTGAATGATGCCAACAATCAACATAAAACATATATTGCTGTCATAATATTTATGTGCTGCTTAAACTCTTTTATAGGAAAAAATTATGAAATTCTCTACCTTATTATCACTTTTCATACAAAATTCCACTGTTCTCCCACCTAGACTATTATTTCTTTTCAAATTAGAAAGATGGAGTAAAACATACAGATTAAATCTGGTTCATAATGAAAGATAATTTCTTGTGACATAATACCAACATTAGATAATAGACTTGGAACCAACCCAAATGCCAATCAATGATAAACTGGATAAAGAAAATGTGGCACATATGCACCATGGAATACTATGCAGCCATAAAAGAAGATGAGTTCATGTCCTTTGCAAGGACATGGATGAAGCTGGAAACCATCATTTTCAGCAAACTACCACAGGAATAGAAAACCAAACACCGCATGTTCTCACTCATAAGTGGGAGCTGAACAATGAGAACACATGGACACAGGGAGGGGAACATCATACAACATGGCCCATTGTGGGGTAGGGGAGGGATAGCATTAGGATAAATACCTAATGTGGATGACGGGTTGATAAGTGCAGCAAACCACCATGGCACGTGTATACCAATGTTAACAAACCTGCACTTTCTGCACATGTATCCCAGAACTTAAAATACAATTTTAGAAAAGGTCAAAAAAAGCTAATTGATTATATGGTGTGACGGAAGTTGCCTGGATTAGCAGACATGGTTATAAATGTCCTTAATCTACCACTGACCACCTAATGAACATTGATAGATGAGTCTCTCAGTATCTCCAACCTCTAAAAGAAGAGGTTGGATCTGACTATAGTTTTCCTCAGATTTGGAGAAATGTCAGCCATTATTCCTTCAAATTTTTTTCTTACTTCCTTCAGTCTTTCTCAGCTTCCTTTCACACTCCAATTATACTTACATGAAGCTACTTGATTTCTCCCACAGTGTGCTGATGTCCTCTGATTTTCAGTCTTCTTTTTCCCCTTCATGTTTTACTTTGACTATTTTCTAACGTTGTTTTTTCCAGTTCACTAATCTCTGACATACTTCTTTCTAGAACTAAAAATTCAAAGTGGGTCTGTGTTACATTCCATGTCCCTATTTAATATATTCAACCTTTCTTCTAGCTTGTGGACCATATGGATACATAGAGAATTCAGGGATGACAATTGTTTTAATGTACTTTTCTGCTAATGCTAACACGTGTCTTTTCTGGGTCACTTCTGTTTGCTGACTTTTCTTCTCCATATAGGTTGTATTTTTGTGCTATTTTGAACACCTGGTAATTTTTATAGCAGATGCCTGACATCGTGATTTGTGTGGTAGGTATTTGTACATTCTATAAATATTTTTGATCTTTGTTGTAGGTTGTAATTATTTGGAAATAGTTTCATACACTCTGTTTTTGCCTCTAAGCTTGATTAGGTGGCATCAGAGCACCATTTAATCTAGGGATAACTTTGCCCAAGTAGTGAGGCAAAATCCTTCTTAATATTCTACCAAATGCCCTGAGAATTATGAGACTTTTCTTTATAGCTGGTAGGAACAGGCATTGTTACTGAGCCTGTATGAGTTCTGAGGATAATGATGATAATGCTTTTCCTGACTCTAGGTAGTTTCCTCTGATACACGATTTGATCAACACTCATCTGAAAACATAAGGGCTGCCCTCTCCAGATCTTTGGAATTTTGCCTGCATAGACTATTCCTGTCTGGATCTCTGTTCTGTAAATTCCGTCCTCATTGACCTTCCTGGAAAGCTATTCCCATCTTCTCAATTCAGAGAACTACTGGGCTCAGCCTATTTTCTTCCCCCCACCACCATCCTTTGCTTGGAAACTCTCTTTAGGCAGTAAGCTAGATCAATGGAAGGAGTCATTTTGTTTATTTCCCATATCTTATAAATCACTATCCACTGTTGACTGATGACATCTTAAAAATCGTTATTTCATATATTTTTATTGGTTATTATTTTTTTCCAGATTGTGTGGTAAATCTGGCTTTTGTTTGTCTTGGTCTGAAACAGAGGTCTAAAATGAGGATTTAGAAAAAAAACTTACAGAGACTCTTTTAATTTTATATATACTTCAAAATATATCTTTGATATTTTAAACTTTACTAATAAATTCTTTAAATTTTAAAAATATACTCAAACTATGTTTTTATTCAGTATCTTTTCAGAAAATTCAATAATTTCTTATTGTTAACAAATGGCTTATTAATATTTATTATTAATTACTACTAAATTATTATTATATAGTGTATATTTCACCAGAATGATTCAATTTTTATATTGGATTCAAATTTTAACTATATTAACACCTATTTAAGTTTAATGCATGTGTTTAACTGCAACATTACCAATTATAATATCTTCTTTGCCTATATTCTAGCTCCTTGAGACTCGTTTAAGTGCTTTTAATTACTTATTTTTCATGGGGAGTTATATGGGTAATATATTTTTTGTACTCTTGCATATCTCATATTACATTTTTTGCTTCCCTTACACATAATAGAGATGTTAAGCCATAAGTTAAGTTTGGGATCAGAAATCTCTGCCCTATCCTTCAGCTCTCTATAAGCATTGTTTTGCTTTATTTGGCTTTTTATATTGAGTAAAAGGATAAAGACAGTTTTGTTTTGTTTTTTTCTTGAATTTATTTTTTACCTAGATACATTGAAAATGTTTGTTTAGCAATTTCAAGGGCAACCATTGAACTGTTCTCTGTCACTATAGTTTTGTCTTTTTGAGAATACAATATAAACAACATAGTATGTAATCTTTTCAGATGGGCTTATTTCACCCCATGCTATCTTCCTTTTCATTTTTTCTGATCATCTCACAAGTGTGCAGAGATATCTTATTGTTGTATCAATTTGGGTTTTCCTAATGATGAAAGATCTTCAGCATTTGTTCATACTCTTATTTTTCATTTGTATTTTTTAAGTTAACACATAATTATTTTATAATATTTGGAGGACACATGTGACACTGTGATACATGCATACGATGTGCAGTAATCAAATAAGAATACTTGAGATATCCATCATTTCAAACATTTTTTATTTCTTTGTGTTAGGAATATTACAAATCTCTTCTTGCTTTTTTTTGCAGTTTTTCACCTTTCTATGGCCCCAGGGTTTCTCATAGCCTCAATTTTGAGTTCTAGGATATTGGTGAAGATAATCTTAGCAACAAAGGTTGGTTGTAGTTTTCTGTGGGAGAGGGTGAAAAAAAAATTGCTTTTAGTCCACCATTTTGATGAATCCTCAAATATTTTCTTTGATGAGGTGTTAATTCAGATATTTTCCCCATTTATAAATTGAGTTGTTTCTTTTCTTATTAAGTTTTACATTTTTATATATTTTGGATACATGTCTTTTACAAAGTAGGAGTTTTGCAAATATTTTATTTCAGTCTGAGCTCATCACTTCATTCTCTTAACGGTATGTTTCACAGAGCAGACATTTTTAATTTTACTAAAGTCCAAATCAGCAATTTCGTTTTCCTTGATTTTGTTTTTGGTGTTCTAAAATCTCATCATCAAACTAAAGGTTACATAGATATTGTCCTGTTTCCTTCTAGAAATTTTATAGTCTTAATTTTATATTTACTCTATGATCCATCTTGAATTCATGTTTTAGAAAAGTTTAAGGTGTATGTGTAGGTTCAATTTTTCGATGTGAATGTTCATTTGTTTCAGTACCATTTGTTGAAAAGACTACCTATTGAATTGCTTTGGCATCATTGTTGAAGATCAGTAGACTATATTTGAGTGGGTCCATTTCTGAAATGTCTAGTCTTTTCCATATATATATACATAATATTTATCAATACCACATTCTATTGGTTCCTATAGCTTATAGAAGTTTAAAAATCATAGTGTGAGTTCTTCACCTTTCTTCTTTTCAGGTCTTTTGCCTTTCCACTTAAGAATTTTTTTTTTTTTTGATAGGTGCAAAATAGCTTAGTGAAGATTTTATTTTCACTTTGGTATTTTTTATAAACTCAAATGAGTGTTAGGGCTTGCCAATTTATTTTTAATTATTGTATTAGGTTTCTCTAGAATGACAGAACTAATAGGATACATATATAGGGAAGTTTGTTAATTATTTACTCACACCATCACAAGGTCCCACAACAGGCCATCTCCAAGCTGAGGAACAAGGAAAGCCAGTCTGAGTCCCAAAACTGAAGAACTTGGGCCTGATGTTCAAAGTCAAGAAGCATCCAGCATGGGAGAAAGATGAAGGTCACGAAGCTAGGCCAGTGTAGTCTTTCACGTTTTTCTGCCTGTTTTTTATATTCCAGCTGCGTTGGCAGCTGATTAGATGGTGCCCACCCAGATTAAGGGTGGGTCTGCCTTTCCCACCCCACTGACTCAAATGCTAATCTTCTTTGGCAACACCCTCACAAACATACCCAGGATCAATACTTTTCGTCCATTAATCCAATCAAGTTGACACTCAGTATTAACCATCACAATTATCAATTGATATGATCATATGATGTTTATTATTTACCCTGTTGGTGTGGATTACATTGAGTAATTTTGCTGTGTAAATCTCTTTGTGAACTGGAATAAATCACTTTAATTGGGATGGCATCGAATCTATGGATAAAGTAGGGAATAAGTGACATTTTAACAGCAGTGAGTCTACCAATCTGTTAATATGGATTAAATGGACAGTCTCTCCATTTAAGTCGTTTTTTGATTTAAAGTTTTGTATTTCTCTGCATGCGTATCCTGTATATATTTATGTCAAATTGATACCATAGCATTTCATTATTTTTATGCTGCTATAAATAAAATTTAAAATTTTCAAATCTCAATTTTTCATTGCTGCTATGCTGAAAAATAATTGATTTTTGTATACTGACTTTGGGTCCTGCCACCTTCTAAATTCAATTATTAGTTTTAGGAGTTGTTTTTTAATATAGTGCCTTTGAGATTTTCTACATACACAAAGCATGCCATTTGCAAATAAACACAGTACAATTTATCCATTTCCAAACTATATACTGTATTTCCTTTCCTTGTTTATTGTACTAGCTAGAATTTCTAGGACATTGTTGAATTAACAGTGGTTACGACATAGGTTCTTTTTTCTGATCTTAGGGAAAAACATTCAGTTTATTACCATTAAGAATAATGTAGGTTTTTTTGGGAGATGTCCTTTATTAAATTGAGGAAGTTCTGTTATATTTGCTGAAGAATTGTTTTTTATCTCAAGTAGGTGTTAGCTTTTATAAAATGGTTGTCGGAATTGATATGATGATATTATTTTTCTTCTTTATCCTGTATATGTGGTGTTTCACATAAAGTGATTTTTAAATGTAACACCAGCCTTGCATATCTATAATAAATCACACCTGCTTGTGGTAGATAACTTTTTCTATACATTGTTGTATTCGATTTGTTATTTTTTTGATGATTTTTAAATTTATTGTGCACAAGATGTATTGATCTGGTGTTTCTTTTCTTGCAATGTATTTTGATTTCAGCATTTGGATAATATTGCCCTAGAATTTCTTCTTGGAGAATGTATGTATTTATCATGTTTAACGCCCTTTGATCCTGATTACTTCCCTTGTTCTGAAGTCATCTTTGTATGAACTTAATGTAGCTACTTCGTATTTCTTTTAAAGAGCCAGTAAGTGGTTGTTTGTTTGTTTGTTTGTTTTGAAATGGATTCTCACTCTGTTGTCCAGGCTGGAGTGCAATGGCGTGATCTCGGCTCACTGCAACCTCTGCCTCCCCAGTTCAAGTGATTCTTGCGCCTCAGCCTCCTGAACAGCTGGGATTACAGGCGCAGGCACTACCACACCTGGCTAATTTTTGTATTTTTAGTAGAGATGGGTTTTTGTCACTTTGGCCAGGTGAGTCTCAAACTCCTGGCCTCAAGTGATCCATCCTCCTTGGCTTCTCAATGTGCTGGGATTACAAGTGTGAGCAACCATGCCTGACGTGTTTCTTCTAATTTGTGAAAAAAGATTGTGAAGAATTTTACACATATTCATTTTTAATATAATTAAGAACAAGAAAAATTAAATATTTTATTTTGCCTTCATTCATTCCTTCCTGTTGCTCTTGTTTCTCATTTCATATAGATTCAAGCTTCTGACCAACATCTTTTTTTTCTTTGCCTGAAGTTCTTTTAATATTTCGTAAAGAACTCATCCCAAGGTTACTAAAGTGATTTCAACAAATGGAAGAGGAGGGTATTTTTCAAAACTCATTTCTGAGGCCAGCATTATCTTGATACCAAAACACACAAGGGCATTACAAAAAGTGAAAACTACAGGCCAATATTCCTGATAAACATTATGCAAAAAATTATCAGCAAAATATTAGCAAACAGAATTCAACAACACATTAAAAAGATCATTCACCATGATAGGTGAGATTCATCCCAAGGATGTAAGGATGGTTCAAAATATACAAATCGATAAACATGATAGATCGTATCAACAGAATTAAGAACAAAAACCATATGATCATCTCACTAGATGCTGATCAAGTATTTGATAAAATTCAGCATCGCTTCATGATAAAATCTATTGACAAACTGGGCATAGAAGATGTGGGCAGCAAGGCACCCAGATGCCAAGGTAAGAGACCGAGGGCACAAGCTGTTCCAGTATAATAAAGAAAATATATAGAATGAGAATAGTTATATTAGAAATAGATTATAGATATGATTCTATATGAATATCATTAATCATTAGTTTGAAGCATTACTCTTTATTCCAATATTATAATAATCTTTGTTCTACAATTATAAGGTAGGAAAAACCAGGCCATACAGAGGTAGGACCTGAAGGAACACGGTGAGAGAAGTGACCAGAAGACAAGTGTGAGCCCTCTGTTATGCCCGGATAGGGCCACTAGAGGGCTCCCTGGTCTAGCGGTAACGCCAGCGCCTGGGAAGGCACCCGTTACCTAGCGGACCTTGGTCTAGCCGTAGCGTTAGTGCCTGGGGAAGGCACCCGTTACTTAGGAGACTGGGAAAGGTTGTCTCCCTTTCCCTGGGGCAGTTAGAGAAGACTCTGCTCCACCACCTCTTGTGGAAGGCTTGACATAAGTCAGGCCCGCCCGCAGCCATCCAGAAGCCTGACCAGAAGTCTCCCTGTGAAGCTGTGCTTCAGCCGTCACGGTCCTGGTCCGCTCTGTACACCTGGCTCATGTTCCACTCTGTACAACTGGCTCCGCCTTCTAGATAGCAGTAGCAGAATTAGTGATGAAAGTATTAAAGTCTTTGATCTTTCTGAGAAGAGCATAGAAGAAATAATGACGTAAGCTGTCTCTCTCTCCCACTCGGCTACTTAAAAGGGAAAGGCCCCCTGTCTGGGGGGTGGGTGCGGGCGGGCCTGACTTATGTCAAGCCTTCCACAAGAGGTGGTGGAGCAGAGTCTTCTCTAACTGCCCCAGGGAAAGGGAGACAACCTTTCCCAGTCTCCTAAGTAACGGGTGCCTTCCCCAGGCACTAACGCTACGGCTAGACCAAGGTCCGCTAGGTAACGGGTGCCTTCCCAGGCGCTGGCGTTACCGCTAGACCAGGGAGCCCTCTAGTGGCCCTATCCGGGCATAACAGAGGGCTCACACTTGTCTTCTGGTCACTGTCTGGTGGACACGTGACTCACGTGACCTTATCAATCATTGACTCACACTCCTTATCCTGCCCCTTTTGCCTTGTATCCAGTAAATAACAGCGCAGCCAGGCATTCAGGGCCACTACCGGTTTCCGCGTCTAGGTGGTAGTGGTTCCCACAGCCCAGCTGTCTTTTCTTCTATCTCTTTGTCTTGTGTCTTTATTTCTGTGATCTCTCATCTCCACACACGAGGAGAAAAACCCACAGACCCAGTAGGTCTGGACCATACAGAAGAAACATGCCTCAACACATTTAAGGTCATTTATGACAAAACCGTAGCTTAATATCATACTGAATGGGGAAAAATTAAAGTCTTTTCATTAATATCTGGAACAAGGCAAGGACGCCCTCTTTCTCCACCTCTATCCAACATAGTACTAGGAGTTCTAGCCAGTGCAATTAGATAAGAGATAGAAATAAAGGGCATCCAAATTAGAAAGGAAGAAGTCTAATTATCTTTGTTTGAAGGTGATATGATCTTATCTTTAGAAAAACCTAAAGATTCCTCCAAAAATCTGAGAACTGATAAACTTAGTGAACTTGCAGAATAAAACATCAACATATAAAAACCAGTAGCATGTCTATATGCTGACAGCATTTAATCGGAAAAAGAAATCAAGAGAACAATCTCACTTACAACACTAAAATAAAAATACATAGAAATAAATTTAACCAATGAAGTGAAAGATGTGTACAAGGAAAACTATAAAACACTGATGAAAGTAACTGAAGAGGACACACACACACACACACGAAAACCCATGCCCATACATTGAAAGAATTAATACTGTCAAATGTCTATATGTCTCAAAGTGATCTGCAGATTCAAAGCAATCCCAGTCAGATACCAATGACATTTTTTACAGAAATAGGAAAATAATACTAGAATTTGTGTGGAACTAAAAAAGACTCGGAACAGCTAAAGCAATCCTAAGCAAAAGAACAAAGCTAGAGACATCACACTACTTGATTTCAAATTATACTACACAGTTATAGTAACCAAAACAACATGGCATTGACATAAAAACAGACACATAGACGAATGAGAATAGAGAACCCAGAATCCATGCACTTAACTCCAACTCATTTTCCACAAAGACACCAAGAACATTCATTGGGAAAATGACAGTCTCTTTAATAAATGGTGCTGAGAAAACTTAATATCTATATGCGGAAAATAAAACTGGATTCCTATCTCTCAACATATCTATAAATCAACTCAAAATAAATTAAAAACTTATATGCAAGACTTGAACTATAAAACTAATAAAAGAAAACATTGGGGAAATGCCACAGGATATTGGCCTTGGCAAAGATTGTTTGGGTAAGACCTCAAAAGCACAGGCAAGAAAAGCAAATGTAGACAAACTGAATTATATTAAGCTAAAATTGTTCTGAATTGGAAAAGAAAAAACAACAACAACAATGAAGTGAAGAAGCAACTAACAGAGTGGGAGAAAATATTGCAAACGATCCATCTGACAAGGGATTAATAACAAGAATATACAAGAAACTAAAAAAAAAGGCAAAAAAAAGAAAATCAAATTTGAAAATGAGAAAAAGACATGAATAGATTTTCTCAAAGAAGACATACAAATGGCCAAGAGGTATATTTAAAAAATGCTCAGTATCTCCATTATCAAGGACATGTAAATCAAAACCACAATGAACTATCATCTAATCCCCATTAGCATGGCTATTATCAAAAAGACAAAAAGTAATAAATGCTGGCAAGGGTGCAGAGAAAAGGGTACCTTTGTACACTGCTGGTAGGAATCTAAATTAGTACAGCCATATGGAAAACAGTAAGGAGTTTCCTCAAAAACTAAAAATAGTATTACCACTGCTTGGTACATATTCAAAAGAAATAAAATAATGTATAAAAGAAATATATGAACTCACATTTTTATTGCAGCAGTATTCACGATGGGCAAGAAATGGAGTCCACTTAAGAGTTCATCAATAGATAAAGAAAATGTGACATGTATACACAATGGAATATTATTCAGCCATAAAAAAATAAAATTCTGTCATTTGCAGCAACGTGGATGGAACTAGAGGTTATTCTGTCATGTAAAACAAGCCAGGTACAAAAAGACAAATAATTACATTTCCAACTCCTATGTGGGAGCTAAAATAGTGGATCTTAGGGAATTAAAGAGTAAAATGGTGGTTTCCAGAGGTTGGGAAGGACAGATGGATGAGGGGATGGGGAGAAGTTAGTGAAGAAGTAAGTTAGACGAAATAAGTTCAAGCATGTGATGGTACAGCAGGCAAATTATAGTTAACAATAACGTGTATTTCAAAACAGCTAGAAGAATTGTAACAAAGAAAAAGCAAATGTTTGAGGTGATAGATATCCCAATTACACTGATTTGATCATTATACATTGTATACAGGTACCAAATTATTATATATACCACCAAAATAAGTACAATTATTATGTATCAATAAAAAATAACAATAAAATTAAATTTAATAAAAACATTTTTTCAAGGGTGCGTCTAAAGTCAATAAATTTCCTTAGTTTTTTTTGTCTGAGAAACTTCATTTCTTCTTTACTTTTGAGGGATAATTTCACTGGATATAGTTTATTGCGGCACTATTCACAATAGCAAAGACTTGGAACCAACCCAAATGTCCAACGATAGACTGGATTAAGAAAATGTGGCACATATACACCATGGAATACTATGCAGCCATAAAAAATGATGAGTTCATGTCCTTTGTAGGGACATGGATGAAACTGGAAACCATCATTCTCAGCAAACTATCACAAGGACAAAAAAACAAACACCACATGTTCTCACTCATAGGTGGGAATTGAACAATGAGAACACATGGACACAGGAAGGGGAACATCACACTCTGGGGACTGTTGTGGGGTGGGGCGAGGGGGGAGGGATAGCATTAGGAGATATACGTAATGCTAAATGATGAGTTAATGGGTGCAGCAAAACAACATGGCACATGTATACATATGTAACAAACCTGCACATTGTGCACATGTACCCTAAAACCTAAAGTATAATAATAATAATTTTTTTTTTAAAGTGAACTTTATATCACCACCATAAGTGAAAAGTAGTGCCACAGGTCATAGATGAGAAGTAATTGGAAAAATAAACACAGGGGTAATAAAATGATGTCTTTAAATTCTAAAAAAAAAAAAAAAAAAAAAAAAAAGAATTTAAGATTAGTGTTTTCTTCTTTCAACACTTTAAATGTTTTATTCTATTCTCTTCTTGCTTAAATGGTTTCTGATTAGAAGTACGCTGTGATTATTACCGTTTCTCTCTGTTGATAAGGGGATTTGCTCTTTCTTCAAGACTTTTTCCTTTGTCTTCAGTATCTTACAGTTTGAATATGATATGCCTATGCATGGAATTTTTTTTTAAATGTTATTTATCATGAGTGGCATTCTCCAAACTCCTACATTTGTGGTTTGGTGTATGTTTTTAATTTGAAAGTTCACAGCCTTTAATACTTCAAATATTTTTGCCATGCTTTCTCTCCCTCTACTTCAGTCATTCAAATCGTGCATATATAACTTTTTTTTCAGAATTATGCCATAGTTCTTACATGTTTTACTTTGTTTCTCTTTTTTTTTTTTGGTATTTCAATTTGGAAAGTCTGTATATACTTATCTTCAGTATCACTGAATTTTTCTTTTACAAAGTTGAGTTGACCATTGAGTCCATCCAAGGCATGCACTGTTTCTGTTATAGTGATTTTGCTTTCCAGCATTTGCTTTTGATTCCTTCTTAGAATTTTCATCTCCCTGCTTAAATTACCCATCTATTCTTACATGTTGTCTATGTTTTACTTAGAGCCTGTATCAAATTCCTCATTCATTTTAAATTCTCTCTGGTAACTCCAGTATCTGTGTCACGTATGCATCTGATTCAGATAAATGCTTTACTCTTCAGCCTGTGTTTTTTTCTGATCTTTTGGCATGCCTCATAACTCTTCTTGAAAACTACACATGTTTTATAGGATACTAATGAAATAGGCATTTGTGGGGAGATTTATATTAATCTTTCTAGAATTTGAGCTCATTTTCATGTTTAATGCAGTTATTGGTGACAGAGTATTTAAATTCATTTACTACATTTTATTTTTGTCTTATTACTTGACCCTGGTTACTTTAAGCACACCTCCTCAGAGACAGCCTGTGTCTTGCAACTTTTTCAGTTGTAATCTATTCTTTTATGCTGGAGCCTACTTGTCTTATGGTAAGGTACAGCTAAAGGAGACTGTTCTCTAATTTCTGAATTAAATCTTAGTGTTTCAATAGGCCTAAGTCTTGGTCCTGGGTCCTTCACAAGTGTTTCTCCAGTAGTATGGCATCCTCCTACCTCCCCACGCTTTGTTTCTTGAAATTCTGACACTTGCTCCCAGTAAGGTGAAAGTGCAATGGTAGCACAGGCTGGGTGAAAGAAATATTCTTCCCCCAGATGGGATTAGACTCCAGCAAAGTCTTTTTCCCTGAAGAGTAGGCCTTTAAAGTAGAAAAGGCTCTGGGAATATTTCACAATGATTATTCTTCCTCTCCTCCTACCAGAGCTATGAGGGAATCTTTGGATCCCTTCCTTACACCTTATACACAAATTAATTCAAGATGGATTAAAGACTTACATGTTAGACCTAAAACCATAAAAACCCTAGAAGAAAGCCTAGGCAATACCATTCAGGACATAGGCGTGGGCAAGGACTTCATGTCTAAAACACCAAAAGCAATGGCAACAAAAGCCAAAATTGACAAATGGGATCTAATTAAACTAAAGAGCTTCTGCACAGCAAAAGAAACTACCATCAGAGTGAACAGAAAACCTACAGAATGGGAGAAAATTTTTGCAACCTACTCATCTGACAAAGGGCTAATATCCAGAATCTACAATGAACTCAAACAAATTTACAAGAAAAAAACAAACAACCCCATCAAAAAGTGGGTGAAGGACATGAACAGACACTTCTCAAAAGAAGACATTTATGCAGCCAAAAAACACATGAAAAAATGCTCATCATCACTGGCCATCAGAGAAATGCAAATCAAAACCACAGTGAGATACCATCTCACACCAGTTAGAATGGCCATCATTAAAAAGTCAGGAAACAACAGGTGCTGGAGAGGATGTGGAGAAATAGGAACACTTTTACACTGTTGGTGGGACTGTAAACTAGTTCAACCATTGTGGAAGTCAGTGTGGCGATTCCTCAGGGATCTAGAACTAGAAATGCCATTTGACCCAGCCATCCCATTACTGGGTACATACCCAAAGGACTATAAATCATGCTGCTATAAAGACACATGCACATATATGTTTGTTGCGGCACTATTCACAATAGCAAAGACTTGGAACCAACCCAAATGTCCAACAACGATAGACTGGATTAAGAAAATGTGGCGCATATACACCATGGAATACTATGCAGCCATAAAAAATGATGAATTCATGTCCTTTGTAGGGACATGGATGAAACTGGAAAACATCATTCGCAGTAAACTATCGCAAGGACAAAAAACCAAACACTGCATGTTCTCACTCATAGGTGGGAATTGAACAATGAGAACTCATGGACACAGGAAGGGGAACATCACACTCCAGAGACTGTTGCGGGGTGGGGGGAGGGGGAGGGACAGCATTAGGAGATATACATAATGCTAAATGATGAGTTAATGGGTGCAGCAAACCAACATGGCACATGGATACATATGTAACAAACCTGCACATTATGCACATGTACCCTAAAACCTAAAGTATAATAATAAAAAAAAATAATAAAAAAATAAAAATAAAATAAAGATCTTCAGAGTGAGAACTTAGTGGGCCTTCTGGAGATGAAGCCCATGAATAGGTAGTGGGTTTCCTAATACTGTGATCCCTAGGAATTTCTCAGTATTATGCTTGTCCACATTCAGCCTCCGATGATTTATCAAAATTACCATATAAATTTTCCGATTTTGTTTATAGCTCCAGCAATTTTTAATCCAGGTTAGCATTTTTTGGCTGTGACTCTCTGAATGCACCTGTGTCTCCAGATTTAGACAATAGTAGTTAGTCCTGAAACTAAATTTTAATTTGCCCAGCATTTTTATAGTAAGGATATAAGTGATGGCTTCCAAGATTATTAGATGTTGGCACTAAACTAGAATTACTTTACTTGTAATTTTTCATGTTTACTTTGCAAAAATACTGGTAGGCAATTTTAGCAATTGTTAGCTAACAGGATTTACAACCCAATAGACTTTTAAAAAAATAAATAATTTATATATGGATTTTCATCTTGATGGAGAACAACTATATAGTTAATGCATCTATCAATTTGAAAAATCAGCTTAAAAATGAAGTCTGTTTAAAATTTTGTCTATAGCAGATATTGTACAAAAATAATAATTTGAAATAATTTTTGTGACTTGCTTATTTATGTTAGTGTAAGAAAAATGATAATTGAGGGACATTAAAAAGATTAATATAAGTTTTTTAGGCTACTGAAGCAAATACATATTGGTTAGGATCAGATTTTTTTTAATTATTTAAGATGCATTACAAGTAAATCAATTTCTAGTTTTAAAATCTTGTTTATTTTTTGCCACACTAATTTTCCATAGTTCATAACACCTATGGAATCACTAGAATTTCTGTTAAGAAAATTATAAATAGCAACCAGACGTCAGGTAATTTAACCACCTGTTTAAAGAGAAATCATCTTGAACTGATAGACTCTTTCAAGTTATAAAGATTATCAGGAAGTATTAGGGAAACATATGAAATGCTTCTTTCGGTTATTTTCCTTTGTCTTTTGAACAGTTTCTTAGTTAAAAATCTTTGTTTTCTCTTAAATTTCTAAGAGCAAGAAAAGCAGTGGAAGTTCAAGTATATTACATCCCAAAGGAATAATGATATGAAGTAAATTAAATAGTAAACTTGTCTTCTTCTCAGCTCTAAGGAGATGTTTAGTGGATTTTCAGTGGAAGCTCCACATCACTGCACAGCAGGGAATCAGTTTTCATCTGAATTCAAAGGAGAAAATGACTCTTTGATCACAAAGAGATTAAAATGCCCTTCCCTTGACCACCACAGAGAAAAAAATATATTGCTATTGAGTGAAAAGTAATTGTGGGATGAAAAGTTGTAAAACCATATAGAAATGCAAGATAAGGCATTCAGGAAATAGAGAGAAAGAGAGAGAGAGACAGAATGCACACATGCAAGTGAGAGTGAGAGAGAATAGAAACAATAAGTGAATAAAAATCTAGTTTATCATTCCTATTAACATATTAACAAGTAACACAAGCAACTCATATTTTACATAAAAATTTGGAGGAAAAGTCTTCCGTGTATTTTTGTGGATAACAATACAATCAAAACCCTGTGCTCTAGGCCAAGTTTTTAATGCAAAAATAAAAACTTTTTAAATAATTAGTAAACATCTCTAGAACACAAAGAGTGAGGGGAAAATTGAGTGTAGAACATCCTGTTAGGTTTTGAGAACCTTCTAAGAGAAAAATGTATCCCATAAAAGTAGAAATATTTTCTTGACCACACTGTTTATGAGTCTTTTTTTATGCATAGTAGGGAGAAATAAGTTTGGCATCGGAAGTCGCTCCATAAGTATTGAAGTTTATTGCCTCTAAGTATGTTTATTTAAAATATGTGGTTCTCATTAGGGAGTAAAGTTTCAATAATTTCAAAAAAATCTAATTTTTATAATTTATTATAATTCCTATCAAAATGTGTTGACTTAATATTGATACTTTGACAGTGTAAAAGGTCCATGATATTTGAGTCACAATTTTGGTATTTTGAGGTAACCAGGACATGTATTTCAGTGAGATTTTTTCACCATCTGTTTGATATGAATTTTACTATGAATACAGAAAGAAATGAAAATATAACTACAATGTATCATCAAATTTTAAATACTTTAGCAGAAAATAAACCAGAAACCAGATATAATACAGTCCTGCTGAGTTTAAGAATAGGCAAATCTTTTCATATTATATATTTAATATTTTCAATAATATTTCTGCATCACTAAAAAATACCATGGTTTCCTTCATAATTTTGTGCCTTGGATTAAAAGAGAACAGAATCTATGGATATCTTCAGGAATTAATTTCCATCCTGCTGTGGAAATTTTTATCTAAAAGGGAATGTTTTTAAAAGCAGTGATATGGCCGGGCGCGGTGGCTCAGGCTTGTAATCCCAGCACTTTGGGAGGCCGAGGCGGGTGGATCACGAGGTCAGGAGATCGAGACCACGGTGAAACCCCATCTCTACTAAAAATACAAAAAATTAGCCGGGCGTGGTGGCGGGCGCCTGTAGTCCCAGCTACTCGGAGAGGCTGAGGCAGGAGAATGGCGTGAACCCGGGAGGCGGAGCTTGCCGTGAGCCGAGATTGCGCCACTGCACTCCAGCCTGGGCGACAGAGCGAGACTCCGTCTCAAAAAAAAAAAAAAAAAAAGCAGTGATATTTACAGTTGATTCTTGAACATTGCTTTGAACTGCATGGATCCCCCTATAAGTGCATTTTCTTCCACTTCTGTCACTCCAGAAACTGCAAGACCAGACCCTCCTCTTCTTCCTTCTCGTTAGCCTATTCACCATGAAGATGATAGGACAAAGAACTTTATGATGATCCACTGACACTTAATAAGTAGTAAATATATTTTCCTTATGATTTTCTTACTAACATTTTATTGTCTGCAGCTTACTTTATTGTTAAGAATACAAAACGTAATACATATATCATACAAAATATGTATTAACTGAATGCTATTGGTAAGACTTCTGGTCAACAGTAGGCTATTAGTAGTTTTAGTAGTTAAGTTTTGGGGGAGTCAAAAGTTATGTATAAATTTTTGACTGCAACTGGGAGTCAACATCCCAAACCCCTGCCTTGTTCAAGGGTCAATTGCACTTTAAAACAACCATCTTCTAAGTATGTAGTTACACAGTTACATTAAGACTGGCATTCATATTCATGCTAATTCTGATTAATTTCTAACATGTAAGAACTTGTTGTTTATTTGTTATATAAACAAATTATTTATTATCTAATCACCTTTGTTAGAGAAGTGCCTATGATTGGCTTGACTTCATTATGACTACTTCTGTTAAACAAACAAGCCAAGCAAAGTTACAAACCTGCAAGTAAAAATCTCTGAAATTTATTACCTGTTCACGAGGAAAATGTGTGCATTTGAACATTGAAACACATTACTTCAAAAACTCTATCTCCTTAAATAATCAGAAAGTCAGTTTCCCACATATGCAGCTGCAATCAATAAGCCTCAAATTATCTTGTCTAAGCATGACATACAAATGAATTGTAAAACAGATAATAGGTGTGGAAATAGTAAAAATAGGTCAATTGAAGTACAGAAAGTGTTCTCTAGAATAAATGCAAACATTTTACCTTTGCAGAAATCTGAGGAGAAAAAAACAATATGTCCCCTCATGAGTTATGTCTCTGTTTCCTCTGCAATACACACTCTGAGAAGTGCTTAGAGGAAATGACACAATACATTAGCCGTATTCCTTATACATTTAAAATAATTTTACCCAGAAATTCTTAAATATTCCGGTGACATCTGAGGCATATCTATAAGTCTTCATAGAATAAATCGATATACTTAAGTTGTGTTCAGATGTCTAATTTGAGTGTGTGCTATATTTTGTCAGTGTAAAATCCTTATACTTTAAGCCATTTAAAAAATTTTTTAAAAAGCATTGTATACACAAATGTAAACATTTAATATTGGGCATTTGAAAATAGTTGCTATACATACAATTACCTTATTTGGTTAACATTTTTCAGATTCAAATATGGTTTCCATGATATTGAGTTGATTGTTTTATCATTATCCTACCATAAATATAATACCAGTAGTATAGTTGATACTGATATTGCAAACCTAAACATACTCAGACTATGCTAGCATCTAATTAGATTATGGCCCTATGCTATTCAAGTTGATATTTAGTTTACATATGGACTTTTTTGTTAAATCTAAAATTAGGCACTAAATAGCTTATATAAAAGACATTTTAATCTAAATTATCTAGAAACTTTGAATCCAAGTAGGAAACATTGCTCTCTATGACTCTTCCTTCTGAAGGAAATCCCCCTACCTTTGTTCACATAGGAAGGTCTAGACAATAAGCAATCAGCATCAAGAAAAGATCAAAAACATCCTTGGTAAATCCTTACAAATAAACTAATATTTGAGCTACATTTGTTAGCATTATTACACTTTCCCAGATTAATATAGTATAAACTTTTATTAGACTAGAGCAGTGAATGAAGATTAAGATGGGAAGAGAGAGGAAACTGCAGAGAATGGTCAATGATATCAAGGGATCAAGACGATCAGCTTTTTTTTTTTGCAAAATTAAAATCCAGTGCACTTGCTTCTTAAGAACACCTTAATTTGGGCTCTACTATGCCAAGATTTTGTTCCCAAAGTTTCTGCTCTTAGTTCCATTTCCAGGGAGAAACATTCAGGAGAAAAAAACTCAATTTAAATTTCTGTCTGCCAATCACTAATTGTAATTTTTAAATCAAACAATACCCCCTCCAAAGAATTTATACTGTATATTATTTCAGGAAAGATGCCATTGATGATAAGATTTACCCTAATATGTGATCTACTAAGAAGAAAAACCCTGCCAATGAAACTATGACAAAACATGTTCTTCTCAATTTGAATTTCATATTATTCATATTATTATTTTTACCAGTCAAGTTTTCACACATGCAGTTAGAGACAACCATGTTATGACTGCAAACTGATCATCAGTTAAGAAATGTTAAATTGGGTGTAAAAAGATGGTTTTAGAGTAATGAAGTAAGAAGTCCTAAACATTATTCTTCATTCAAATATATTTAAGAAGTTGTTGTTGTTGTTGTTGTTGTTGTTAAGGAATTGAAAAAAACAATGCTTAACAACTATTATGCAAAACCATGACAAAACAGGTATTTATAAAAAGTGATACCAAGCAAGCTACATTTTACCCCACCCCATCTCTGATGGTTAATACCTACTGCCAAGTTGATTGGATTGAAAGATGCAAAGTATTGTTCCTGGGTGGCTCTGTGAAGGTGTTGCCAAAGGAGATTAACATTTGAGTCAGTGGGCTGGGAAAGGCAGACCCACCCTTAATCTGGGTGGGCACAATCTAATCATCTGTCAGTGCAGCCAGAATAAAAAGCCGGCAGAAGAACATGAAAAGACTAGACTGGCTTAGCCTCCAAGCCTACATCTTCCTCCCATGCTGCCTTCAAACATTGGACTCCAAGTTCTTCAGCTTTGGGACTCAGACTGGCTTTCTTGCTCCTCAGCTTGCAGATGGCCTATTGTGGGACCTTGTGATCATGTGAGTTAATGCTCCTTAATAAACTCTCCTTTATATATACATCTATCCTATTAGTTCTATCCCTCTATATAACCCTGACTAATACACCATCCTACTTAAGAAATAAATGCTTTAGCTTTTGTAGCCAATGTTCATTTGGTTTTAACTATTTTAAAATTTAGTATTTTAAATATTAATATACATATTTCAGTAAGTTATGAAATTTTATCTTCTCTATTTATTTGTACTCCTAATGGTACATTTCAAGAAAGCAAGCCAGGTTGTCAAGGCTCTAATCAGTCAAGGAAGATCCAATTTTGATGGGCCTGGATGTTTTAAAATTTGGATGGCATTTTTTAGGAAAAATAATAAGAAATTACACGTGAAAAATTAGGTACAATGTTAATATTTATCTAGAGTTAAAAGAAACCATGAACCAATGAATTACAAATTTAGACTGTTGATGGCCACAAGTATCAAAAATACCTGGAAAGTTGGGAGGGACCCACAAGAATGAGGGGTCTCAAAGCTGGAGCTTCCCTGGATTCACAGAAAATCTACCCACTTCTGCACCTACGGTTGCTCATTATTTTCTTCCGTGTACTAATGTAGAATGAAATAGACCGAACCCAGAAGGATGCAATTGCTTTGCCCATGTCTCTGGCCTCCAAGAGGTCACATGTGTTTCATAATAAAATCCTCTTGGTTATGGAAAATATGTGAGAATGTCATGAAATGCTATGGCTGAAAAGTTAAACGGCATTCTAACCTAATATTCTCACTTTAGAATTGAAAAAGATCGATAGGGAAGTGAACTAACATATTCAAGATGACCATTCTAGCTAAAAGAAGACTAGAATACAGTTTTACTTAATTTCAGTATAATATTTTTTCTACTTTTGAAAAAAGATAACACTCTAGTATAATCAACAATCTTAGGAATGCTAAATCATGCACTTTGATTCAGTTAGGGGAACATAATTTAGGGGAAAGGATGATGGAGGAAAATGAATAAAACTGGCAGTTAATGACATACTGTGTGTTAGTAACTAGCTATATTCCATTCTTTATAATGTGGTCTCATATTTAATAATCACAAACTCAAGAGATGACACCTGACTTAAATTAGTTTTCTTTCTACTGCCAGTTGCCTCATGAAAAGGGCCTGTATACACCGCTGCATATACATATATTTGCCATTTCTGTCTCTGCATCCTTTCTTGAGCTCCCACATGTCTTCTTCCTTTCTCAAATGATTAATCACCTTTCAAGGACAAGATGAACTGTCTTGGGTTATTTCCAAACATATCATGAGAACGTGTCAATATATTCACACACAAAAATCTAAGTAAAAGAAACTATGTGACAAGTATTGTATCTGTACTGCACAAAGCAGCCTAAGAGATCATCAAAGGCATACTTCTTTCTAGGATCGTGTGACCTGAGGAAGCATCAGGGAAGACATTGCACAGAACTGAGTCGAGTGACTGATGATAAAAAGACATACCATTCTAAGTGAATGATGTGAAGCTTGAAAAACATTTCCAAGCTGGGCTAAAGTAAAAAGTTTCTGCTGAAAAGTGGAGGGAAAGGATTCTGATGAATTTGTTAGGACCCATTTCATGAAGGATCTTGCTCGTTAACAAAAACAACTTAAGTTTCAATTAATAGCTAAATGAAAACATGCTGGAGATTTTCATATAGTGACAACATTTACAAAGAAATAGTTTTCAGAATGTGTCTTTGTTGTCAATACATATGATGGTAAGATGACAGAAAAAATGTGGTGGGAAGACCAGCGAGGAAGTTATTAAAATCAAGATATGAGCAAGTGGTAATGGAGGACATTTATATCCTATCTGTAATATCAAACTTACTATCATCTTTCTTGAGACAGGATTATGCTTTCTTTCTTCATGTTACCTACCGCATTTTTTTTCCCTCAGTTCTAAAAACAAATTAGCTGCTCCATGAGATTTCTTCAGTAGCAGTTTATTTTCTATATCACTTGCTTCTTGCCAGTACATCACTCTTTCCTTCTGATCTGACCTCTAATCCTCCAGTCAATAGAGCATGAGACAGTGACATGTTTCTTTGACTCTTCAATCAATATGTAGGTGGCCTAGCAAAGATTAATAATGGTCATCATCATCCTTTGTAAGTCCAACATTGTCATTCAGACAGATGAGAGGATGGATAATTAGATCGCAGATACATTCAAAGTAGTAAAACCAGGAGTCTCATTAAAATAATTAAACAGAAAATTTTGATTGGGCTCAAATATTGTATTTCATGCTATATAAAATACAACTTTTGAGTTATAAATCCAATTCTCCTTTCGTTTTCCCACTATCTACTTATCAGCAAAACAAAAATAACACAAATGCAATATTTTCCAGATACTATGTTAGTGTAGAAATAGTTAATTGGTGATTTACATTACACTATATTATGAAGACGTAGGGATTTAAGCCAATGCATTTACAATGATTAAAATAATACAATCAATCTATATTTCTATAATATTTGGATTGATATATGTTAAGCTTCTCTAATTATTAACCATCTAGGAAGAAATATACTAGAGAGATTACAAAGAAAACATTTACTTATCTGTGTCCTCCACTTTTAGAAGCAAGTGACGTAGAGTAAAGGGAGTTAGCTAATGTGGGAGAAAAAATCCTATTTTTGGCATCCCAATAGATCTTAGGTCCTGGGGATGGTTCTCAGGATATAAAGGGCCAAGGAAAATATATATCTAAGTTGGGACAGCTGCTAAGTTGTGTGGTTTTCCAGGCTTGGAACAAAGATCCTATTTGCAGCAGGAGGTGGTTTGAGAGGGCAATGCAGATGCTTACAGAAGTATCATTTCTCAATTTTTTATTCAAAGAAACTAGTTCAGAGTCTACTTGGAAGTTTCTTATGAGGGCCAAATCCTGAAATCCAAGCTCAGAGCCATAAAATTACAATATCTGTTTGCAGAATTCTTAGTCTGCAGTTTTAACAATGATTGTTATGCAATCAAGTGAACAAACTTTTGCTCACCTTACTCTTAAATTTGAAAAACCTATATTCTTGTACATTTTAATACTTTCTTCAAAAACTTTAACATGTTTCAGTAAATTCAAATAATTTTATTTCTGTTGAATTGTTCATATTGACATATTAAGTAAAACTATATCATTCTTTTTTTTTTTTTGAGACGGAGTCTTGCTCTGTCGCCCAGGCTGGAGTGCAGTGGCGCAATCTTGGCTCACTGCAAGCTCCGCCTCCCGGGTTCACACCATTCTCCTGCCTCAGCCTCTCCGAGCAGCTGGGACTACAGGCGCACACCACCATGCCCGGCTAATTTTTTGTATTTTTAGTAGAGACGGAGTTTCACCATGGTCTCGATCTCCTGACCATATCATTCTTATAAATATATCCTGGGCATCTAATTAACTTGTGATTTGATATTCACTATCATCATTTAAAAGCTTTATCTTATAGTCAGAAATTGTTCCTTTTAGATCGAGACCATCCTGGCTAACACGGTGAAATCCCGTCTCTACTAAAAATACAAAAAATTAGCCGGGCGTGGTGGTGGGCGCCTATAGTCCCAGCTACTCCGGAGGCTGAGGCAGGAGAATGGCGTGAACCCGGGAGGCGCAGCTTGCAGTGAGCCGAGATCGCGCCACTGGACTCCAGCCTGGGCGACAGAGCGAGACTCCATCTCAAAACAAAATAAAATAAAATAAAATAAAATAAAATAAATTGTTCCTTTTAGTTTGTGAACTTGTATTTATAATCTACTTGCCCTGCATAACTTTATTCTAATGTAATAGTATTTAAAAATGTTATTATGCATGATCTCAAATAAATATCACAGAAAATATTGCAATGAACCTACATTTCACAATATTCAGCTTTAATAATGATCAGAACATGAACAAAAATGTCTCATATATACTCCACCTGGTCGTTCTAATTGTGTTAGTTCTGAAGGAATCTGAAAACATCGTATTATTTTATCTGCAAATATTTGTATATTTATCTTTAAAAGATAAAAACTGTTTCAAAATATACCACTGTCCATCATAAACCATTAAAAATACCAAGAATTCCTTAATATAATGAAACATCATGTGTGACAATTTTCTTGATTGTCTCATAAATGTGAGTGTTTTAAGTTTGTTAAAATAAACTGCAAATAAAAACTACATGTTATATTTTACTGAGACAGCTCTGAATTTTTTTTCAGTTTATAACACTGCTTCCCAATAGCATTTTCTGTGATGATAGAAAAGTTCTGTATCTATGTTCTCTGTATGTGGCTATTGTGCCCTTGAATGTGCTAGTGTGAATTATAGAACTAAATTTTTATTTTTACTTAATTTTTGTTAATTTAAATCTAAATAGCCATATATGGATAATGGCTGTAGTATTGGAAGTGAATATCAAATACCTGACCCTCCAGCTGTCTTTTATGTTTTACTTGCAGCTTATCTGTTGAAAGTATCAATTTTTAAAAAACAGTAGCCCATAGCTTGGACTCTATTGACTATATCCTTAAGATGGCATTTGACATCTTCTTGTGTCCTATATATTTTCTGTAAATTGGCAGTTGGATCCAGATGTTTGATAAACTCAAGAATGATTTTGGCAAGAATATACTGTAGTTGCTATTGTATTTTTCTTATCAGACCTCTAGGTCTAGTTGCTTCCTTTTAGTGATCATTATATAAATCCATAATTTCATTAGCAGCTGTAAATTGCAATATTCTAATTCTATACCTTCTTCTTCATTAAGACGGAGATACTCTTATAAAGAAAAATTCCCAGCCAGGGTCAGAGCCACATGCTTGTATTGCCACCTACTTGGGAAGCTCTGGTGGAAAGATCCCTTGGTCAGGAGTTCGAGACCAGACTGGTAACATAGTGAGACCCTGTCTCTTACATGAGAGAGATTGAGAGAGAGAGAAAGAGAGAGAAAGATTTCCTTTCTCAATTACTTAGTTACCCAGATACACTTTTTATATATAGGAAAGGCAAAATAAATTTTTGATTCTTACCCTTCTTTCCAGTTTTCAAAATAATGACTGGTCCTTCATATCTTATAATGATGGTCAATCAATCATTAGTATCATTTTCTTTTCTTTTTTTTGAGACAGAGTCTCGCTCTTTCACCCAGGCCGGAGTGCAGTGGTGTAATCTTGGCTCACTGCAAGCTCCACCTCCCAGGTTCACGCCGCTCTCTCGCCTCAGCCTCCCAAGTAGCTGGGATTACCGGTGCCCACCACCCCACCCAGCTAATTTTTTAAAAAATATTTTTAGTAGAGACGGGGTTTCACTGTGTTAGCCAGGATGGTCTCGATCTCCCGACCTCGTGATCCGCCTGCGTCGGCCTCCCAAAGTGCTGGGATTACAGGCGTGAGCCACCGCGTCTGGCCGACAACTAGTATTTTAATATAAAGTAGTATAGGGAATATCAGAATACATCATAAAAATACTATTTTAGGAAGCCTATGTGTGTTTATTAAAAATCAATGTTAATTTCCATAATATGTGGATATTCACAAGTTTGAACATCATTGCTTTTAATCCAATACGCCATTCTTTTCTTCAATACCCCCAGAGATGAAAAATTCACCATGTCTTCCTACAACCAACTAAATGTTGAACAAATTCCAAATAAGCATTATGCTTTCCTTAAGTTAAAATATAATTTTCTATCATTTCAATCCCATTTTATATCATCCTCTTAAGCATTATACAGTGTGCCTAATTCTTCTACATTTTACTGTTTTATGTATTTATTTATTTGAAGTTATTTTCAACATCATCTTATCTTGGGTGTTTGTATTTCATTTGCCCACTAAGAGGGATAAAACATTCTCATATCCAGTATTCCTACACTTTCGTTTTTCCTAGAATCTATAAATATATAATTGGAGAAAAAGCTGTCATGATTTACAAACTAAAGGCTCTCTAATATCTACAGGAATCTTCTATAATTGCAGATGCGTGTACACAGTATTATCATGTAAACTATTTTCAAATTATTTGTAGCTCTTAATCATATTTTGAAAAGTACTGCAAGTGCGCCAACTTGTGGAAATTACCTCTGTCAACATTTTCATTTGCTGTCCTGGCCAGACATTTGATCCTACAGAATTTGCAGCTTAGAGTGTCTTTAACGAACATACTGTATATACTTGAAGGCTGAGTAAAAAGAGAAGCTGGAGCAAATACAGTATTACCATACAAAACCAGACTGTCAGTTCCAATTTAGATCCTTCTACTCCTGGTTACTCAGGGTTAAGCAAGTCCACCTCAGAGCTACTGCTACAGGAGAGCAATTCCAGGAGTGGTAAGTAGCTTGGTCATGCCATTTCAAAGATATCTTTCTTTCGCTGCTGATAGGGCATGGCTCACTTTCCACAGCCAAGTTTATCTCTGTAGTAAGGCATCAATACAATTTAGTGTCATAGGCAATTTGTATTGGATCAGTTGCATGCTGGCTTAATAGAGCAGAATTTTGACATTATTATGAAACACTTACATTATAAAAGTGATTAAAAAATCCTGTCTGAAGACCTAAAATAATTTGACATTTCACTCTGCTTGCTAGAAGAGGCCAAATTATAGATTTTCTTTTAAATGTTGAAGAGTTGATTCACTTCTCATTAATTAAATGTCCAGCATCTTTGGAATTAAGCTGTCAGGTTTTATAAATGGAGCAAAAGCATTCTAATTTCTCATTCTCAGTGTCTTGGAATTTAAATAACACCTCTGGGAGAAGAAGAGAGCATTGCAATTGTGGTTTGACTATTTGGACATCACTGCAGAAATGAGAGAAGAATGTATTCCTATTACTCTGAGATAAATAATAATGAATTGGGTATTGGCAGTGAGGTATCTCTCAGTTAGAGCAGTGCAGTGAACTCTTATGCTGTACCCAGTCAGTGAAGTGAGTAGAGAGAATTTGCACAAACCCTTTAGATGATTTTATGTTACAAATTTATTAAGTTACCCAGAACACAATGTATCTTCATAAATTACAATTAAAACTGAGACCTTCTTGGTCTCCAAAACCTCATGGAAAACTACTGTGGATGTACTAGAACTGCATCCCCAAATTGAATCAAGCTAGCAAGCATTTAGCAAATACACAATATATACATAATCATATACTGAGCACAAAAAAGGAAGAAACAGAAATGTGTTGATTACCAAGGGAACTTTAAAATATACCAAGCACCCAGGAATGTGATGTACAGTGATGTCAATTAAAGGCAGCATGAAAACAAAAGAATTAGAAAGTATGCCAGAATCTGTGTTATGTAAAATGTAGAATTTTAAATAGGCCTAGAAGAAAATGTAGGAGCCAAATTATTAGAAAGAAGAGAAAAAGGGAACTTCCCCACGAGATTATCCAATATTAATGGAATTTCCAAAACTCCCTAACAGCAACAATTGCTTGGAGGGAATGTAAAAAGTGATATATATATATGGATCCATATATATATCCCATGCCACACTTGCTGCATCAAGAAAGTCACTGGATGGAGAGAGTGGGGTAGGGAATCTATTTTTTTTTTTAACAAAAACATAAAACAAATAAACAACCCCCAAACCATTGATCTACTTTTCCACTTTCAGTTTTCTTTTATAGATAGTGTCCAAAAGACTTGTGTACATCTTCTTCATGAACCTCATTCTGGCAGTTACTCCTATTTTTTCTTGAATGCACAAAGTATCAGCCTTTATTTACGACTTTACTTATGTTCTTATCTAGGCCAGGAAATGTTGCCATGTTGCCAATTCTAATGCAATTGTAAGACTTCATCAGTGAGTGACCAGATGTCCTGGCTGACCTGGGACTGATGGTTTTTCTGGACACAGGGTGCCAGTAGTGAAACCAGGAAAGTTTTGGGTAAAATGGGACAGTTGGTCAAATCCTCCATTTTAAACTGCTTTCTTAACTTGCTTTAAGGAACCCAAAATTCATATTCTTTTTCCTGTATCATAGCCCACTGCTTTGGTGGATTCTACTTTTGTGACCTCATTTTCTTTCATCCCACACCTCAGTCATTCGGCTCATGCCACGCTGGTCTCCATGCTGCTTCTGGACCACTGGAACTAATACTGTTAGGGTATTTGCACTTTTTCTTAGTGTGGTCTCTAATGCTCTAAAGCTGTGCCTGCAGATATCTGCTTGACCCTCTGTGTCACTTTATTCACATCTCTGCAGGGGTGTCACTTTAACACAGCTATTGCCTATAACTACACTGTAATATTGCACAAACTTACATATATCACATTGTCTCTATTGCTTTGTTTCTATGTTTAAAGAACTTTATCAATATCTGATTTCATTATATTTATATAATAAACATATTTAGCATGTTAATATATTTAATATAAATAAATATAGTAACATTAAAATAAATATTTTATGCTTTCTCCAACAGAATGAAAAATACTGCTTTCCCTCTTTATCACTGTATCTCTGTCACTTCTGATAGTGTAAAGCGTATAGTTGAAGTTCAAAAGTATTTGGTGAATGAATAAATAAAGATGACAATGTTATTGACATTACAAAAGTCAATACCAAGTAAGGTGGTGAACGAGAACTGATTTCAGAGTCTTAGTATTGAAGCACTACATCGCCATGCCTTCTTTCAATCTATAGAATAACTGCAAGTGAGGGAGGGAGTGGCTGGCTAATATTGGCCAGGTTGGTTATTTGAAGATTGATCATAAAAGGCAGAGATGCTAGGTCACATGGCAACTTGTGTATAACTTTTTGAGAAACTTTCAAGCTGTTTCACCAATGACTGTACTATTTTACATTTCTACTGGTAAAGTACAAGGTTCAAATTTTTATCCATCCTTGCCAACACATTATGTTCAGTGAAAGAACCCACACATGAACAGTCACGTATTGTGTAATTCCATTTAAGTCAACTCTCCAGAATATACCAATTTTAGAGACAGAAAATAGATTAATTCTTACCAAGTATTGAGAAATGAAGGCAATAACGTCTTACTGCTATGGAGATGGGGTCTTTATGGGAATCTCATTTTTCTCTGGAAAAATATTCTGGAATTAGATAGTGGTGATGGCTGCACAACCTTGTGAATACACTAAAAGCCACTGAAGTGCACACTTGAGTTTTATGGTGAATTATGTGAGGATTATATATTTAAAAAGGCAAAAAATGACTGGAGGTTATCAAGTAATTGAAATAATTCAGTACATTATGTGCTCTGCTATTGGGCATTTCTAATTGTGTTTTCTGAATGTAATGTCCCCCCAAACTATACTTTTGTCTTTTATTTCAACTGATGTATCCCAAATGGCTTGTAGACATGCTCTTGATATTTTCATATTGATATTGTATCCAACAATTTTCTTGAAATTTTTTATTATTTTGAATATTGTCTTTATACATTTTGATGTTTTTTAATATTGATATGTACATTGTCTGCAAATATTTTTCTTTATATTGTACTTGTATGTACTTTTTTGTCTTATTCTAATCAGTAGGATCTCAAGTAAATATTGATTATGAACTTTGGTATCATATAATCATATAATGTTACGATTTTAAAGAGGGTACTTTAATATTTCACTTTTAGGTATTGTGTGTGTTTTAGATTTTCACTAGATTTTTTTATTTGGTTTTGGTAATTTCTTTCTATAACTATGTTGCTGACTGTTTATGTTTTATAATGAGCTTATCTTTAATTACATCAATTATGGTTTTGTATTCAAATACAAATTTACGAAGATGGCCAACTAAAAGCAGCAGCAATCAGAGGCTCCCATCGAAAAGAACCATAACAGAGTGCAAATCCTGCACTGGCTACCGAGGTATCCAGTTTCTGTCATCGGAACTGACTAGACAACTGGCATGATCCACGGAGAGGAAGGAAGAGCAGTGTGGTGCAGCAGCCCACCGCAGAGCTACATGGGGCAGGGGAGTTCCTGCCCCACAGCCAAGGGAGGCAGTGAGTGAGCATGCCACCCAGCCTGGGAAACCGTGCTTTCTCTATGGAACTGTGAGACCCACGAATTAGGTTTTACTTGTGAGCCCACGCCACTGGGGCCTAGGGTCCCAATCACGGAGCCATGCAGATTCTCAACAACCACTAAGCTACAGTCTGCTTAAGCCTGCTGAGCTCCTGTAGGGAGGGGTGGCCAGTACCACAGCTGTGGCTACCTGCTGTCTAAGCCATTTGTGCTCCTTGAGGGAGGGGCAGCAGCCAACACTGGGACTGATAGCTGCCTAACACACTAAGCTGCCAGGGCAGGGGAAGGGTGGCAGCCATCTCTACAGCTCCAGGCTGAGCTTTTCCCCTGCTGAAGCCAGGGAGGCTGGACGGCTTGGTCCCAAGACGTATCCCCCTCAGCCCAACACACTGGCTGTGACAGACTGTAGCTACAGGGCCTCTTCAGGGCTGATCCTGACTCGTCCCTCCTCACTGGCCAGGTCCTCCCTGCGAGAACTCCAATAACTCCAGCCAAAGGCTCAGGGACAATACTCTGATCTCCCAGGGCCTGAGTCCCTAGGGGGAGGGGCAGCCACAGTCTCCACAGACCAGCAGACTCAGTCTTTCCTCCTGTTAGTTCTGAGGAATCTGTGGAGCCCAGACAAATGGATTTCCCTAAAGTGAAGCACACCCCTCCACCAAGGGACGAACTGTTTCGTTAGATGAGTCCTGCTCCCTGTGCCACCCAACTGGGTGATAACCCCCAATAGGGGTTATCAGACACCCTATACAGGAACATTCCTACTGGCATCAGGTTGATGTCCCTCAAGGTCAGAGATCCCAAAGGAAAGAGCAGGCACCCATTTTTGCTATTCTCCAGCCTCCTTGAGTGACATCTCCAGGCACGGGAGTGAACCAGATGAATAGGGCCTGAACCCCTAGCAAACCACAGCAGCCCTAAAGAAGAGGGACCTGACCATTGAAAGAAAAACAAACAAACAGAAAGCAACAACAACAGCATCAGTGAAAAAAAGTCCCTACAAAAACCCCATCCAAGGGTCAGCAGCTTCAAAGATTGAAACTAGACAAACACATGAAGACGAGAAAAAAATCAACAAAAAAATGCGAAAACCCAAAAGGCCAGAGTGCCTTTTCTCCTCCAAATGATGACAACACATTTCTAGCAAGGGCACAGAACTGGAAGGAGGAGGAAGTGAATGAATTGACAGAAGTAGGCTTCAGAAAGTGGGTAATAACAAACTCCGCTGAGCTAAAGGAGCATGTTCTAACCCAATGCAAAGAAGCTAAGAACCTTGATAAAAGGTTACAGGAGCTGCTAACTAGAATAACCAGTTTAGAGAGGAACATAAATGACCTAATGGGGCTCAAAAACACAGCACAGGAACTTTGTGATGCATACACAGGTATCAATAGCCAAACTGACTGAGCAGAAGAGAGGATATCAGAGTTTGAAGACCATCTTGCTGAAATAAGGCATGCAGACAAGATTAGAGTAAAAAGAATGAAAAGGAACAAACAAAACCTCAGAGAAATATGGAACTATGTAAAAAGACCAAATCTATGATTGATTGGAGTACCTGAAAGAGATGGGGAGAATGAAGCCAAGTTGGAAAACACACTTCAGGATATTATCCAAGAGAACTTCCCCAACCTAGCAAGACAGGCCAACACGCAAATTCAGGAAATACAAAGAACACCACTAAGATACCCCACAAGTAGATCAACCCCAAGACACATAATCATCAGATTCTCCAAACTCAAAATGAAAGAAAAAAATTTAAGGGCAGCCAGAGAGAAAGGCCAGGTCACCTACAAAGGGAAGCCCATCAGACTAACAGCAGACCTCTCAGCAGAAACCCTACAAGCCAGAAGAGAGTGGGAGACAATATTCAACATTCTTAAACCTAGGCAATACCATTCAGGACATAGGTGTGGGCAAGGACTTCATGTCTAAAACACCAAAAGCAATGACAACAAAAGCCAAAATTGACAAATGGGATCTAATTAAACTAAAGAGCTTCTGCACAGCAAAAGAAACTACCATCAGAGTGAACAGGCAACCCACAGAATGGGAGAAAATTTTTGCAACCTACTCATCTGACAAAGGGCTAATATCCAGAATCTACAATGAACTCAAACAAATTTACAAGAAAAAAACAACCCCATCAAAAAGTGGGCGAAGGATATGAACAGACACGTCTCAAAAGAAGACATTTATGCAGTCAAAAAACACAGGAAAAAATGCTCATCATCACTGGCCATCAGATAAATGCAAATCAAAACCACAATGAGATATCATCTCACACCAGTTAGAATGGCCATCATTAAAAAGTCAGGAGACAGCAGGTGCTGGAGAGGATGTGGAGAAATAGGAACACTTTTACACTGTTGGTGGGACTGTAAACTAGTTCAACCATTGTGGAAGTCAGTGTGGCAATTCCTCAGGGATCTAGAACTAGAAATACCATTTGACCCAGCCATCCCATTACTGGGTATATACCCAAAGAATTATAAATCATGCTGCTATAAAGACACATGCACACGTATATTTATTGCGGCACTATTCACAACAGCAAAGACTTGGAACCAACCCAAATGTCCAACAATGATAGACTGGATTAAGAAAATGTGGCACATATACACCATGGAATACTATGCAGTCATAAAAAATGATGAGTTCCTGTCCTTTGTAGGGACATGGATGAAACTGGAAACCATCATTCTCAGCAAACTATTGCAAGGACAAAAAACCAAACACCGCATGTTCTCACTTATAGGTGGGAACTGAACAATGAGAACACAGGGACACAGGAAGGAGAACATCACACACCGGGGCCTGTTGTGGGGTGGGGGGAGGGTGAGGGATAGCATTTGGAGATATACCTAATGTTAAATGATGAGTTACTGGGTGCAGCACACCAATATGGCTTATGTATACATATGTAACCTGCACGTTGTGCACATGTACCCTAAAACTTAAAGTATATTAAAAAAAAGTCAACATTGAATTAAAAATTGCTTGGCACATTAAAAAACATATTAATTTAAAGAATACTTTTAAAAGACTATAGATAATAATTTGTGGGAGCTTCAGATAAAATTCCACATTATTAATTTTTAAATAATACTTATAATAATAATATGTAAAAAAGAGATAAATGACAAGACGGAGGATGTTGATCTGAGAATTTGCTCTTCTAACTAGTTCCTGGGTGTTGCTGATACAATTTATGTGAGAAATCGCTGTCAGCATGTGCATCACCTTTCTGCTGTGGAGGCTGCTGTCAGTGCTTGCCTACCAGGTTATTCATTCCTCTGCCCATTCTCCAGCTTCCCTGTACTTCAATCCTTATCTTTCACACCATAGTTTCCTCAGATGACTCTACTCAGGCATGGAAAGAACCAAGATTGCCTAGGAAATTTTGCCCCTTTAGAGGAGTCTATATTCAATGACAGATTGGTAAATAAATATAACATTGTAGGGTCTTCTTTGAAGTAGGACAAATTCTTTGGTGCAATTTATATGTCAAAGTTTCCTGTGGCATCAGGCTGACATGGGAATTTTACTTGAAATGACACCCTTGCTTGGCCCCTTTGTCTTTCTTAACCTACTTCTTCCCTGCTCTTCTCTGTCTCTCTGGATAACTTCCGTAATAAATCAAGTTACTTGTACCTGAAAACTCGATAATCTGTATGGCTAGTGGCCATGATTTTGACAGTATAGCTTCTACCATAATACATAGTTTCATTGGAAAGTGCTGTTCTAACACGTTTCATTGATTTTATCTTCCTACAATGAAAGGTTATATATAGTCAGATTACATTATTTGAAGTAGAGATAGTAATAATTAGGGGCTGCATTTAATTTTATTAAGGTTTATTATTTGTGGTTTGCCCTTACTCTTAAAATGTGTCCCATATGAGGTCTTGAATAATGACCTCATGTCTTTTAACTCTAATCTTTGTGTTCCTAGCACAAAGGGATTGTTGAATGTTCTTAGTTTCATTGTTCTTAGCCTCATGCACAGTCTAAGGAAAAAGAAATCCTTTAGTGGGATGACACAGACCAGATTTTGACCTCATTTCTCTGAAGTTCTTTTTTCTACATAGTCTTGTTCCCTCAAGTTGTGACTGTCTTAGTATAGCTAAACTTTGACTTTACTTTCCGATTCACATGAATCTTCCAAAGACTCTGGTTCAAGAATTCTATTTAGTTGCTCAGCCCACTGAAAATTAGGTATAAATTTAAGAAAAAATCTTCAGAGAGGCTTGAGCTCACTTACTCTATTCTTATTCTCTCTGATATCCTTATTTTTCAACTCCTGGCTGCCTTGTATACTCTTCTATGCCTTTATTTGGTAGCTGAATTATGATAAATCTACACTAGTTTGTTTACTTCTCATTCTTATTTGGATTTTAAGGCTTTAGTTGGCTATCTTTCATCTGTTTGAATAATCCTCAGGCATTGTTTCTTCAACTATTCAGCCTTATTTTCTCACTCCTATTTTTCAGTCTCCAGTTACAGAGATTAGACCACATAACTATAACTATGTATTATCCTCTCTCCCTTAATTGTTATTCAGTTTTTACTTCTTATATTCATTCTGGATATTTTCTTCAAGCCTATCTTCCAGCTCATTATTCTCTCTTCAGCTTAGTGTATTATTTTGTTAAACACATTTATTTTATTGATTTATGTACTTTTCAGTTCACTGCCAAATTTGTCTCTCTTATCTTCTATCTTTTTGAACATGTTAAGCATTATCTACATAATTACATTTTCTGGACCTCTTCCAGGTCTATTTTTATTTTTTATTGTGTTTTGCTTTGTAATAATAATGAGTTTTGTTTCCTTCCAAGTAAGGGGTAAAGTAATAGTGAATAGCGTATATAAGAATTGTAGAGCCATTTCAAGGAGTAGAATTAATTTACATCCCTGTAAAGAGGTTGTTTGTTTACTTTTATTGTATGTCAAGGGCAATAGCAACCCAAGATAACCTTAATCTGTTCAGAAAAGTTTAGATTATTTAAAGCGGGGCTGCTGTTTTTGAACATGCCAGTATATTTCTGATTCATTCTCACCAGTATAAATTATCATTTTATGGTCTTAAGATAAACTATAGGGGGTTTAAAAGCTTCTTCTACTTGCCATTTTTCTGGACTCCATTTTTTTTTTTGTTCCCTATTTCCTCTAAGCTGTCAAAGCATCTGTTTAACTTTTTTATATATCAGCTTCCTTTTCTGGAATTACTAGATGCTTCTAGGGGAAAAGTAGCTACAAATACCAGTACTACTCCTTTTTTTTTATTTCTATGCTCCTTCACTGCCTTATTAGTTTCCTGTTTCCATCTAATGAGTTTAAAAAACAAAACAAAACAAAAAAACAAAAATATTTCCTGTCTTTCTAGCCATTCTTAGCAGGGAGGTTGGTCCAAATTATTAAGGTCTCTATTTCTCTATATGAGTATCTGCCAGCATGACTTTACTACAAACTATTTTTTTCCTAAACCAAGGAATAAGTAAATGCTATGTTTAACTTACAAACGTTTTAAAAAATAATTAAGTTAGAGCCTTAATACACATAAACATGCATTAAACGGTTTATGATAAATGGCTTATAAAATGTTTTTCTCTGAATTGTGCTTATGTCATCAACATCTGGGTTATCATTTATTGTCTTCTATGCATTACAGTTGCTGACGGCTGATGATATAGTCATGTCAGCACCATCACAATGTTTTATTAGCTATATCTGGCCAGACATACTAGTTATAATATAGGTGACATCTCTGTCACATTTGTTCAAAGATCATACTTAATATTACAATCTTGATTAGATATATGTATAGCTATGATTGTTCAACTCTGTGTAGCTAAGCATATTGTGGTAGTGTTGTCTAGGAGTCTTGACTTAATTATCTAAAAATCTTCAAAATTTTAGCGGCTTAATAAAATATAATTGTATAATTTTCTCATGTAATGGTCCTAATTTACAGTTCAGATTGGATGACAATCTCTCCCTCTCCTATAAGTACTAACTCAAAGACCTTGGCTATTTACCTCTGAGGGTCCACCACCTCTTAGAACCTTGTCATCAGAGATTGCATCTAGCAAAATGAAGAAATCACTTCTCAGCCTTTTGGCTAAGATCAAGTATACTATCTGTTCTTATCAGCTAATATCGTATATGTTCTCTTTCCGAGGACAATATTAAATGGACTGTTGGAAATAGCAGATAGAACATAAGTTTGTTTTGTCTACTCCATACATTAACCTGGCATTGCAGTACTGCCAAGAGACAGAGAGAGAGAACGAAAGAAAAGAAAGAAAAAAAGAAAAAGAAAGAGAGAGAAAGGAAAGAAAGAAAGAGAGAGAGAGAAAAAGTCTAGGCAAAGAAGCAAAAAGAAAAAATAATCACTACCACTCACATGATATCACTACAATTATAACTCAGATTCTCTTTCTACAGGGAATGTAGGAAATGCTACACGCCCAGAGAAAAGAGGAAACAGGCATCAGTGAATATCTGATTGTTTCTGACCCAATGGTAAAAACACCTTCATTTGTAAACAGGCATACTATTGTCTTCTGAGATCAAAATGCTGCCTTTTTTTTCTTCCAACCAGAAAGAGATTGAGTAAAGAAGAAAATAATAGAGGTTAGATGCTATAGATACCTTTGTTTCTGTTAAATATAGAATTCTAGGTTGACCCTTTGCAATAACACATACATGCACATCTATACAACAACAAAACAATAGTATTGTCTTATACAGTTTCTGTCTTCCATGCACTCACTATGTATTACACATTTTCACTGCTAATAATACAAACCAAAGTTCAGTAACTTAATGTTTTGCTCTTCTGTTACTTAATTTCTAAGCTGCATGCATTGTGAAGGCAGTAAATGTAAATGAAAGAACAATGTAGACAAATGTCACATCAACAGACTAAAGAAAAAATATTGTCAAAATGTCAGTTTTTTCCAACTTTATCTATAGATTTAATAGAATGCCAATAAAAATCCCAGAAAATCATTTTGTGGATATTGATAAAGTGACTCTAAATTTTATATGAAGAGGCAAAAAAATTCAGTATAGCCAACAAAATATGAAGAAGAATTTGGAGTGCTGATACTACCTGACTTCAAGACTTAATTTAAACCTACAGTAAACAAGACAGTGTGATAGGCAAAAAGGTAGACAAATTGGTCATAAATAGAAAAGAGAACTCAGAAATAGTGCTACATAAATATAGTCAAATTATTTAAAAACAGGTAATACAATGAGGGAAAGATAGTCATTTCAACATATGGTGCTGAAAGAACTGGACATAACATGCAGCAATAATTAAATTAGACACAGCACTTACATCCTTCACAAAAATTAAAATGGATTATAGACCCAAATGTAAAATGTAAAACTGTAGAACTCCTAAGAGATAACAGAGAAAAAACCTTAGATGACCTTGGACACTGTGATGACTTCTTAGATACAACACCAAAGGCAAAATACATATAAAAATAATTAATAAGCTGGACTTCACTCAAATTAAAAACTTCTGCTCTGCAAAAGATAATGTCAAGAAAATGAGAAGATAAGCCACAGGTTGTGAGATAATAGTTGAAAAAGACACAACTGTTAAAGGACTATTATCTAAAACATACAAAGAACTTTTAAAACTTAACAATAAGAAAATAAACATCTCAATCATAAAATGGGTCAAAAATTTATCCAGGCATGGTGGCAGATGTCTGTGGTCTCAGCTACTCAGAAGGCTGAGGTGGGATGACCACTTGAGCCTGGGAGGTTGAGGCTAAAGTAAGCCATGATTGTGCCATCACATTCCAGCCTGGGCAACAGAGCAAGACCCTTTCTTAAAAATAGAGAAAATAAAAAGAAAATAAAATAAAAACTTAAAAAAGATTAAAAATAGGCCAAAGGCCTTAAAAAGACACCTCACCAAAAGCATATGCAGATGGAAAGTAAGCATTTAAAGAGATGCTCCGCATCAGGGAACTGCAAACTGAAGGAATACTACTACATTCCTATTAAAATCACCAAAATCCAGAATACTGACAAAACAAAAAGCTGGTAAAGATGCAGAGCAATAGGAACTCTCATTCATTGATGATGAGAATGAAAAATGGTACAGTCACTTTAGAAGACAGTTTGGCAGTTTTTTACAAAACTAAATGTACTGTTACCATATGATCTAATACTTGTGCTTTTTGATATTTATCAAAAGAAGTTGAAAACATATGTCTACACAAAAACCCACACACAGAGGTAAACTCTCATTTATTATTGCCAAAATTTGGAAGCAATCAAGATGTTTTTAGTAGGTAAGTGGATAAATAAACTCTGGTACATCCAGACAATAAAATAGTGTTTAGTGCTATGAAGAAATGAGCTGTCAAGCCATAGAAAGACAAAGGGAAATCTTAAATGCATATTTCTAAGTGAAATAACCCAATTTGAAAAGTCTATGTATTAGTCAGGGCTCTCTAGAGGGACAGGACTAATAGGATCGATATATCTATCTATATCTATACCCATATCTATACCTACATCTATCTCTGGAATTTATTAGGTAGTATTAACTCACATGATCACAAAGTCCCACACAGGCTGTCTGCAAGCTGAGGAGCAAGGAAGCCAGTCTGAGTTCCAAAGATGTAGAATTTAGAGTCCAATGTTTCAGGGCAGGAAGCATCCAGCACAGGAGAAAGATGAAGGCTGGGAGGCTAAGCTAGTGTAGACTTTTCAGGGTTTTCTGTCTGCTTTATATCTTGGCCATCCTGACAGCTGATTAGATGGTGCCCATCCAGATTGAGGGTGGGTCTACCTTTCCCAGCCCACTGACTCAAATGTTAATCTCCTTTGGCAACACCTTCACAAACACACCCAGGATCAATACATTGCATCCTTCAATCCAATGGAGTTGACAGTCAGTATCAACTATCACAGGCTACATACTGTATGATTCCAAGTATGACATTTTGGAAAAGGCCAAACCATGGTGACAGTAAAAGAATTAGTGTTTGCCAAGGGTTGGGGGAGGTTCAGAATAAAGAATGGATAAATAGTGGAAACACAGAGGGTTTTAGGGCAATAATGATACCATTTATGGTACTATAATTTTAGATACACGCTATTATACATTTGTCAAAATCCATAGAATGTACACCACCATGAGTAAACTGTAAAGTAAACTATTGGCTCTGGGTGATAATGATACGTCAGTGAATGTTCACCAGTTATAACTAAATCTCATTCTGTTTAGGGATGTTGATAATGGGGGATTGGGGATGTTGTAAGTGCATGTGTAAAAGTGGGAGATACATAGCAATCTCTATGTATAAATCTCTAAAATAAAGTAAAATAAAATAAAATGTTGACAGTGAAATATATAGTAGCAGAAATAGGTAACAAAACTGTTTTTAAATTCCTGTTTTTAATTTCTTCTTAATAATTTTAACAACATTAGCCCAAGTTTTAGGTATGCAACCAAAGTTCAGTAAAATGGGATGGTTTTTGGCTCTGCAATACATTTCCAATATATTCTTAAAATTGGTCAGTTTCTCTTACTATGCCTATTTCTTGTATTGTCAGAGAAATTAGTTATAAAGCAATCTGTTAAAATTAATTATAAAAGTCTATAAAAGATTTTCATTCCAAGATTCTTTTTTGTGATCTTCAGCTCCATAGTAAAGACATTTATACATTTGTGTTCCCAAGCAAGATCAGTTATATATGCATTCAGTCTTTCTCACTGATATTAGTAGAACATTAATTTCAATTAACACTATTAAAATGCATAAACTAGAATATGTGTCTCAAAATATTTCTTAGCACTTGCAGTTATGAAGCGTTAATTAGAAATAATATTACAAGTACCTATTTCTGGCATTTAATATATTTCAGAAGAAAGTATTCTAAATGTAGTCACAAACATTTGAAAGTTATACAGGGGGTAATTACCAAAATATTAAGTTGCATAGTTCACTGTTTTTATTTACTTTTCTGAGCTAGGTCACTAACTGACAGAAAAGTTTTAGTGTGTAGAGGGATATGATATATATATATGTTTAGAGTACAATAGAATTTGATAATGAGAACTTTATTGAAAACACATTTTAAGCTTAAAAGTGTATATGGTTAAATGTGCACTTGTTTTGTGGAAATTCTCCCAGTTCCTGTATGTTTCATAAATATTCTAATGGAGTTTTTATGTAAGTACTTACTGACAGAATTATTTTTATTTTTCTATTGCTCACTGTGGATCCTGGTATTTAGAGAAATAGTGAATACTTTTGAGCCTCAGAGATACTTCTGAATAAATTATAATGACTAAATTTTAGATGCTGTTTCTTATGTTTATATATGCAAGAATCTTTTAACAGTTATTTCTTGACATGCTTGTTCTAGCACAATACTGTTGCATTGTTTTAAAATATCTTATTTCACATCTTACTCATTTTCTTGGTTGCACTATAAATATTTCAGCTCTCTTCCACCTCCCCTTAAGTTTCATTCTTCAGCAATGGAATTGTTCAATAATTGCTTTGAGTGACAAGAAAAATTATTTTTTAGTATAAAGCTATTTTTCCTTTGTAATAAACTAGCAGTTTAGAAACAAACATATCTCCCAATAAAATATCACTCAATTAGATAACTCAAGAAGATTAAATACTATGGCATTAATTTTTCACTCATTAGATTGAAACATTGCTCCTTTTTATTTTAGTCTCAGGATTTTGGTGATTAAAAGTCTGCTATCAACCTGACTCTTGTAAATTAATGCTTTTCTTTTTTCTCTCTCTATTTTCTTTCTCTTACTCTATAGAGGTTTATAACTTTTTATCCTGGGGCTTCTGAAATTTTACCAGAATGTATCTCTACATAGATTTGTTTTTATTAATTCACTGTGGTATTCAAAAATTATAGATTTTCTTTAGATAATAGATATCACCTCCTCTGAGGAATGAGTCCTTGGGTAGTGGTGGAAATAAGGATTTTGATTTCTGCTTCTGTGATGGTGGTTATCAGTACAATTTCAAATACTATAATTTTATATGCAGTTTTTTATTTGTTGGTTATAAACAAAGTCTAGTTACCACTATGACTTGAAGAATTTATGTCACCGACACTTCTCTCTCTTCCATTCCTGTTCTTGTTATGGCCTTACATGATATACTTAGCACTGTTTTTCACAAACTGCTAGTTTTATACTGTGTCCCAGCTTTCTATCTTTGAATATGAAGAGAGCAACACATCCACTCCAAACATTATTTCAACACTCCCTATTCCCCATATCTAGCCAGTATACCATTTATTCTATATTGCAAGATTCATAGAATTTGTACTCTGGTAAATATAATCAAATCTCCCAAGATATGTTTATAGGTTGATTTATATTTTCAAAGCCAACAATATGGTTATTAATTATCATTTGCTCCAAAAATGAAATTGTGAGTTTGGACTTGTATAGGTGCACAGGTAATCCTATGTCATTATATTCTGCTTCCCAAAGGAGAAAGACATCTAATACAAATTTAAAAAGGAAGCATGAGGTAGAAGTCCTAAACAGCATTATTTAAAGTTAAATTTATTGAACTGTCACCCTCTAACTAAGACAAACTTAAAACTTTTGAACGGCAGACAACAACAGAATTATAACAGTAGCATCCCCAATATTCACCATAGAATAAAATTACCAGACATGTGCAGAAGCTGGAAATTTGACCATGCCCATTCTATGTGTTAATTTGGTTATACATTTGTATTCCAGAAATACTATCAATTATTCAATATTTTGTCATTGTATCATGAAAAAGTTATTTACGTTTTTTAAAAAAGAAGCAAACAAATAATAAAATGTATTTTATAATTACTTGCATATTTAACTTTATTGATGGCCTTCATTTTTTGAAAGTGAAACTAAAGATTAGGTTATTTCTTGTAACTTAGTTTACTATGAAGAAAATCTTAAGATACATAAACAAAAAAAAGTAAGGTTTCTTTTCAAATTTTTGTCACTCTTAGACACAGTAGATAAGAAGATGATCCGTAGCCACTGGGAGAACAAGGGTTTCCCAGACAATTTCTGTGGGCATTTGGAGGAGCAATTGCTGAGTTAACGATGTGCCATCCCCAGAAACCTATGGCTATTCAAAATCACAGTGTTCATCCCATCTGTAAACATTTTCTAGCAATATAACAAGATCCTAGATCAAAGTCAGTGTCCTCTCGTTTCAGGCTGCTTCACAGGATTTCTTTTATGAAAAGACTGGCCACAATTGTAGCAATTTTTAAAGTGACTCAATTATCTAAACACAAATAATACTCATATTTTCAAATTAAATTACTATAATGTAATTATATTCATAATTTAAGCATGATAACATTTGTGCTTAATTTTTAACTACTGCATAATATTGGTTTCATTATGTTTCTTAAGATATTGTAGCCAATGATTTGAACTTTTATATTCATCAATCCAGTGTCCATAATTAGAAAATAATAAGTTAATATGAGCTTTGGGTATGATATTCTAATGAAAATGTAGAACAATATTTTGAAAGATATTCATCTGTTAATTTTTTGATTGTCTAACTTTTACTGTACGTTATAGTTTTTCTATTTTTCAACATTTGATATTTCTTTGTCATCTCATAGTTCTGCCCTTTTTTTTCAATTTGTTAGTAAGTTTTTTGACACTATATGATTAGATTAGAATCAGTCCCTCAATCTGAAACTCTTCATCTTTAATCATAAAGCTTAACCCTATCAGAGACAAAAAACAAGTAGGAACAACCATTTTATCCAGTCTATTAAAATACGGAAAGCACCTCATATCTGAAGACCAGAGTGTCTCAGTAAGGTGTTGCACCTTAAACATTTATAGGGAGCTGTAGAGAAGTTATAGGTAGAATTCTTTAATCTATTTTTGTAATTAAGGGAATCTCAGTCAATCAGCCAGCCAAAAATGTCAACTTTCATTTAGCTACTTCTGGGGGAACAAACACTGTATGCAATTATTTATGAGACAAAAAATGAGAATTTGGATCAGCTGTGCCTGGCCTTGTCATAGATACAGAAAGAGGATCATCTGGGAGTCTGATCTAAGTCATATGGGTGTTCTTTTCAGTACTTCAGTGTTTCCTGGAAAAGAAAAGAGTGGAGGAATTTCTTAACTATTGCTGCTTTCTTGGCGGGCAGGGCTCAGGTAAAATTAAACACTGTCAGTGTCCTCTGTTGTTCAAGTTGAATGAATGTCAGTTCAGAGGCAATCATTAATATTTTGAGTGGGGTGAGTCAGGGTTTAAGAAGCAGTCTGGCTGGACGCAGTGGCTCACACCTATAATCCTAGCACTTTGGGAGACTAAGGTGGGCAGATTGCTTGACTTCGGGAGTTCAGGACCAGCCTGGGCAACACGAGGAAACACCATTTCTACAATAAATTTAAAAAAATTAGCCAGGCATAGTGGTGTGTGCCTTTAGTTTCAGGTAATCGAGGGGCTGAGGCAAGAGGATTGCTTGAACCCAGAAGGTTGAAGCTGCAGTGAGCTAAATTTGGGCCACTGCACACTAGCCTGGGTCTCAAAGTGAAACTTTGTCAAAAAAAAAAAAAAAAAAGAGAGAGAAGAAGAGAGAGAAGAAGAAAAAGAAGAAGAAAAAGAAGAAGTCGTCTTCTGAAGACTCTTATTGATGTTGTTCCTGCAAAATAATCAGCTGAACTATCTATTGAAGGCTAGCCATAAAATTCAGTGGTTTAAGGATCTTTCAGACCAAGCATTTTAAAAGAGGGATACATACAATTTTAAAAAGCAACATTAAAATAAATGGCTATATTCAAGTAAAGAGCTAAGAGTTAAACCCTGAAGATATCCAGCTCAGCAGATTCCAAGAGGTCAGGGATAAAACGTATTTTTATTTTGTAGTACTGCTCATTGAGTTTCTTAAAGATAAGATGTTTATGCTTTTGATGATATTATCCACAGTCTTGATTGACACTCGTATAAGGACATTTACAATCTGAGGATTTTGCCATAATCTTAGTGTCCCAGCCAGTGACTCATTCAGGGAGAAATCTTGCGGTTGTGTGGTCTGCTAAGGTGATCAGTCCTTCACAGTATATATTACTGGAGAAATAAATGAAAGAAAACCAAAATATTTTCCCCTGACATGTTGAGGGTTGTTAAGGTAAAGACACTAGAAACTTAGGGGTCAGCCTCAGCCTCTTTTTGCCTAATGCCAGGAAACAAATCCTTTCTTACTGGAGACAGCACTTGCTTATCAGCCCAGAGAAGGACCAGCCAGCATCAGAGCAATCTGGGAACAACTTTTAGTATCTTCTCACATTTTCCAACGTTTTAAAAGACTAGAACTGCTCTCTCCTTTGTCTTGTCACTATGTAGGATTTATGGCTCCTTGTTAAAGTACTATTTCAGCAAAGGCCCTAAGCCACTGCCTTGAGAGATAAATACTTTTGAACAGAGGCCTGTCCTATGTGATGAGTACAGTATGCATTATAAACTAAAACTGCTTGTTTTCCTTTGCTAATATTTCTTTTGTTTTCAGGACTGTGCCTCAAAAGAACCTAAGAATGGAAAGAAAAGAAATTTTGCTTTCTCCTTTGTAAAATAAAATAAAATCTCCTTTTAACCAAATTTCTTAAACAAATAGAGAAAACAAATCAGTGTGAATACTGAGTAAGCATTCAGACATACTGTGATACACATCACAGAAAACTTATTAAAGATATTGTAAAAAACAAATAAATATCATCTTTTTATAAGCAACAAAGATGCAATGTATTACATATATGCTAATTCTCTTTATCCAAAAGAAATACAAAGTTTTTTCTATCTTTACAAATAGCAGGAAATTATAACTTGGAGCCAGCAGCATAAATACTTATGGATCTTTTAAAATATAGAAACACATCTCAAAACAATAGTGAACATATTTAAAAATTTAAATTTTCTAAAGAAAATGCTATAGTTGGGGAGTTCCCTTTTCCTTTTGGCATAAGGGAAAAATTACATTTAACCTTATAATATCAAGTCATCTGGCTTTAGTTTACAGTCTTCTTCAGATCCTGGGGGAAAAGGCCTGCTATAAGGCAAAGTAGAGTCCTCATAAGGATCTAGGTATCAGATTTTAGATTTAAGTGTAGTCAAGTTAAGAAAAGAGAAAACCAGGAAATGTTAGTTTGGAAAGTGATACAAGATACTAAAGAAAACTGAAAAAACTTGAAAATTTGGTATGGGTTGAAAGACTGAATATACAAACAAACAATGGCCATGCCATATATAAATATAGAACTACTGTTATGGGATCTTTGAGATGTTGCTTTTCTGTCCAGAAACCTCTGTGGCTGCTGGCGCCTTTGCCCAAGTTGTTGTCCTGAATCCAGGAAGAATGAGGAAGAATGAGGTACACAGACAAGTGGAGCGTGAGCAAGATGAAGAGCTTTATTAAGTGTTACAACAGCTTAGGGGAGACCCACAGTGGGTAGCTCCTCTCTGTAGGCAGGTTGTCCCATCGAGTGTTCAGCTCTTAGAGGACAGGGGGCAATGGAGAGTTAGAGGGTAGCTCCTCTCTGCAGCTGGTCATCTCTCCACTCTCTCCTCTGCTCTGGCTGAGCCTGGGGCCTGATGGGTGGGATTCTCTTGCCTGAAGGTGGGGCATCAGTGGGTCCCATCCCTTCCACCCAGGAATCTGGCTGCCTCCTACTGCCATTCATGGTGCCAGGCTTGGCTTGACTTTGCTTCAAAATTGGAGCAGGCGCCAACAGCCAGGAAAGGACAGACAGTGGGAGCAGGCACTTCTGAACCTGCAAAGGCAGGGGTGGGGGCCTTCCCGGGCCCCCAGATAGTGCAGGGATGCCTGAGCCCACAGCCATGGTTTGGGCAGCTGCAGCTATATCCAGTGGGGCAGGGCTCCTGCCTGATCTGTGGATTGGGAGGACCAGGTCTGCAGCCATGGTTGGGGCAGCTGCAGTGCATCTGGGGAGCTCCCACCCCAATTCAGAAGGAGTGGGGCTCCCACTTGTCCCCAGCTCCCACAGGCTACATGGAGCATGCATCCCCAGCTGCTCACCACTGCTGCAACTGGTTTAATGGCAGTGGCAGGCTGTCTGGAGCAGCTGCTGCCATCGATATGACCCACAATCTGTGGCAAACAGAATCTCTGCAGTAACCAGCCCAGAAAACCAGCCTACTATCGATAAATCAGACTTACGGAAATCAGACTAGTATCTCTAACAATCATTCCAGAAATCCAAGCCAATAACTTTCATAAAACCTGGTCCAAAGAAAGAGAAGGACTTGATTAATAATTTTAAGTTTCCCCAATTTTCTGTTCTTGCTTTTAATTTAAGACCAACCAGAGAAAGCAAATATGCACTCCTCATGAATGATATAGGATGTCCCTCTAGTTAGCCCCCACTACATTTTCCCTATGTTATCAGCCTACAATCAGGATATACCAGAAGCTTTTCTTTCTTTCATTATAAAGCTTCCCTATTCATTTGCCTGCCTTTGAGTCTCTGGCAAATGCAAATGACAGTCTTTATCCTTTATTATAGTAAACTCTGATATAACAAGTTCTAAATAAATAGCCTTTGTTCTCATTGTGGTGATCTTTATTTCCACAATGTTTACATTTTTTGCAATATAACAGGATCTAGTTCAATTTGTAGGTAGGTAACAAAATTTGACCTTCAGAGTGGGAGAGGAAGTTAATTAAATCTACCAAAATTAGTGGAAGAAAAGTAACAATAAAAATTAGACCAGAAATAAACAAAATTGAGACTAAGAAATCAATGCAAACATCAACAAAGTTTGGTTTTTTGAAAACATAAACAAAATTGACAATCCTGTAGCTAGATTAACTAAGAAAAAAAACACTCAAGTAAATAAAACCAAAAATAAAAGAGGGGACATTACAACTGATATTACAGAAATACAAAAGATCATTAGAGACTATTATGAACAACTATGTGTCAACAAATTATAAACCTTGTGAAATTAAATAAATTCCTGGACATATACAACCTACTGAAATTGAATTAAGAAGAAACAGAAAGCAGACAAATTATGAGTAATAAGATTAAATCTGTAATGGAGCTTTTTTTTTTTAATTAAAGGGAAACCAGCTTTCTTTGTAGTTAAGCTTTTTATTATTTATTTTCTTTGTAGGAACAATAAAATTAAACTATAAACAGAAAACCTATATGTAAAATATGCTTAATTTTTATAATATATTAAAATACTGGATTGGTGTAAATAAACAGATAACAAAAAATACACTTTATGTATATGTTTGCAATCAAACCCCACAGTATATCTGTCTTTATAATTTATTATTGGTGAAAAACAAATAGAAACAGAAAAGATATGCACAATTATGCCACTGCTAATGATACCAGATTATATTTGCTAAAGTTTTTCTTAATAAAATGGGAACAACACATTGCTAGGTACGTAGAAACAATTTTTCTCTAAAGAATAACTGAACAGTTAAGAGAAGCAAGTAATTCCTAATGGGCTACTAATGTAATAGATAATATTATGCTGTGTAACAGAATATTATGGTATTTTGTATTTTTCAAGTTGGTAAGTCCATCCATAAAGTCTGTTAAGTACAACAAAAACAAAACAAAACAAACAAACAAACAGAAAAACTCCAAACATTAAGATATATTGACAATCTTGTTCCTATGTATGGCAGAATATCATTAATTCTTTTTTTTTTTACGTTTATTTACTTTTTAAATTAGGAACACTTCTTAGGTTTTTTTGGCATTTTGCATTTTTACATGCAGTGTCTGTATTAGCTCATTCTCACACTTCTATAAAGAACTGCCTGAGACTGGGAAATTTATAAAGAAAAAAGGTTTAATTAACTCATAATTCCACAGGCTGTACAGGAGGTATGGCTGGGGAGGCCTCGGGAAACCTATAATCATGGTGGAAGTGTGAAAGGGAAGTAAGCACATCTTCTCATGGTGGCAGGAGAGAAAGAGTGAAGGGGGAAGTGCTACACACTTTTAAACAACCAGATCTCAAGAGAACTCACTATCATGAGAATAGCAAGGGCAAAACTGCCACTATGATCTAATCACCTCCTACCAAGTCCCTCCCCAAATGTTGATTACAATTCAACATGAGATTTGGGTGGGGACACAGAGCCAAACCATATCAGTGTCTACTGGCTCCTTCTGAGAGTATCTGTGAAAGTTCAGTACATTTTGCAGTGAACAAGGAATAAATGGATAGTGTAGGTGCCAAAGTCCAAAAGGGCAAACATTGCTCAAGTTTATTCACTCTGGAAATGAAGATTTTTCTTTTTCTATGGACATGAGGTAACCAGTGGCTGAAGAGAATAAGTCTTTTCTTTCTGACCGGAAGATCATAGTAGTTCTCTATTTCAGAAGCCGATACATACACATCTAGAGTAATCAAAGATGACACTAATATAATGTATGGGAAGGCATAATATAAAAGGCCTCCACCAACCATCTGAAGCATGGTTAATATTAGGAAAAAGTAAAGTGCAGCATAAATACTTTTAAATCGGACTTTCCTAACTCACATGCAATCTTCTTCAACAGAAAGCTGGGAGCAGCATCATTAATACCAAGCAGAATGCATAATAGATAAATACAAAGATATGTAGTGGGTAGACAGCTTCCTGAGTACTGCGCACTATGGTAACACAATCTGGACTTCGGTTGCAAAGCATCGTGTACCAATCTGAAAGTGTCAATACTCGACATGAACGAACAGATATAAAGAACACCAACTGCATCACTCACAAGTAAGGCGACAACAGCTGCTATACTGGATTCAAATAATCTAATGATGTGTTGAAAAACTGCACTAGAACTTTTTTTTTCCCCATTTACCACTCAATAAAGAACCAACGTAAAACAAGAGGAAGAGTAGCAATAAATTCGACGTAGAGATAATTGTGAAGTTCTGGAGACACCATGCAAAGCTGACAATATTTCTGTGCATTTGTTCTCTGTCCCTCTTTGGCACAAGCCACATTCTCTAGATATTTCAGTTGATCCATTTTTAAATAAGATCTTCCCATGAAAAAGTCCATGACATGCTATTGGCCACCTGTAGGTTTCCCCCAAGAAGCTCTGGGATCAGCACAACTGGCCACAGCACCAGGACATCCAGGCCATCTGAATATCAGCTTCTAATTAAGCCTACTTTTTAGATTAGATCTTAATTAGATCTACTTCTAATTAAGCAGATCAAAGAATTGCTTTTTAAAAATCCTTTTAAATATACAAGTAGCAAGCTTTCCATCTTGGGAGCAGTCGGCCTTTCACTGAAGCCCAGAGAATGGCTGCTGCAGAACTGTGCCTCCCCTTGTCACCTGTGAGGGGCCCTCCTCCTCCCCTCACAGGGTCAATTTCCAGTGATGGAGCGAGGCTGTTTCTCTGGCCCAGTGGAAGAAACAAGACAAACTGAAAACTATCACATTGTAGATATATACCAAAGTTTTAAATCAAAGGTATGCTTAAACAGATGACGGAAAACAAAAACAATCACACATGAAACTAAAACCAAGAAGCCCTTTATGGATTTAAACAATGCCTCCAAAGAGGGAGCAAAAGCTGCAAAACTCTCAAGATCCAGACCACTCCCAAAGACAGCTCATAAATTAGGAAGTTTCACTGGTTGCAAACGAAATACAACCCATATTTCTTTCTTTCCTTTTTATATTTTTAAGTTCAGGGGTACAAGTGCACGTTTGTTACATAGGTTAACTGTGTCATGGGGATTTGTTGTACAGATTATTTCATCACCCAGGTATTAAGCCTAGTACCTATTACTTATTTTTACTGATACTCTCCCTTTTCCCACCCTCCACCCTCCAAAAGGCCCCAGTGTGTGTTGTTCCCCACAGTGTTCATGTGTTCGCATCTGCCATTATTTCCTAAGGTGTCAGATTCTCAGCTGACCACCTGCGCACAAAGGCCTACTACAACTTGAGTGCCCCACAGTGGAAGATTTAAAAAATAGTTAGTAAAACACAAAATAAAATCTACAAGGATAGAAAGGATTACAAAACAAATGGGTACCACGATTTTTTAATGAATATTTATTTTCTTAAAAACATTTTGAGTTAGAAGATTTACATTTTCAAGGGACTAGTTCTCAGACTGGAAATCAAACCCTGGCCACATCAGTGAAAGTGTGGAATCTTGGCCATCTTAGCCACTAGACTACAGGCTGGAGTGTCTTCTTTGTAAATACCAAAGAGGATCCAAAGCAGGCAGGATTTTAATTAATTCTGTTTTAAATCTGAGTTCTGGGTATTTTTCTTCATTTAGTTTTAGTTTTGGTTTTGGTTTGCCAAGGGAATTTCTAAGGCTATATCTTTCTTTTGTCTCTTTTCATAGGTCCAATAAGATAGTTGTTTAAGCTGAGAGTGCTCCAAGTATTTTTTTTCTTTTAAATACAGCCAATTTGTTTATTCCATAGGAAACTCAAAAATAAGTTTTTTTTTTTCTTTTTTCATAGAAAGCCACAGAGGTGGTATTCATTCCAGGCTTAGAATACCATGGATTTAAGTGTCATTTATAAAGTGGGTACAGAATATGCAGTCCCTTCTGATCCCCCCAAAAATTTACTCCAAGAAATAGGTTGAGATAGCAAAAGACTCTTGTTGCCACAGATAGTTAAGGATGGTGTTTGCATGTACAGTGCCTCCAGTATCCCACAAGTTTGTGAGGGACCACTAGTCAGCTCTGTTAATCTGTGACACCAGGTAGTCCCTCCTGGAATTAAACTTTCCAAGAACTAACCAGGCAACAAGGTTTGAGACAAGTAAAGGCCCTTATGCCCGTGAGTTATTAAGAGAAACTCCCCTGAGAGTTTGATTGATTCAAAGTGAGAGTGGGCTGCTTAATATCTTAATATCTTAAAAATACCCAGTGTTCTTAGCCCTTTCAGACTGACCACCTAGTAAATAATTATTAGGGAGAATAAATGGACTCAGGAGACAGAAGTGTACTTGCAAAGGATTGTCTTTGGAACTTGAATGAGCCCCAAGAGGCAGGCATTATCTTGTGTAAACATCCATCTAGGTGTGTTCGCATTCCTCAGTGGATGGAGATAAGAACATTTTAGAGTTCCTTCCTGCTCTTGGAGTGGGAGAATAAGACTAGATTAGAGGGACCTTGATGCTGAGGCAGCTTCTAAGGCTTCTCAGCATGTCAAAGTGCCAGTCTTTTGGATATCATCTTTTGAATCTCACCATAAGTTTTTATAAAGACAATGCTCTAAGAATATAGAAACCAGGAGCCTAGAGTCAGGAAAACATCAGTCTACAGTTGAGTCAAGCGGAAAGAAATGTTAAGGCCAAATTGGTCACTCCATACAAGTGTCTGGGCAGTCTGATAAAATGAGTATCATTCTCGAATAAAATATTCCAGTAAATACCTGGGTTGCATAATCAATTTTTCTAATTATATATTGTTAATAAGAAGAGTAGATGCTTATTGATCCTATGAAAATAATTATATTGCCATGAAAATGAGAATACCTGATAAGTTTCTGAATTCCAGAGGGGTCAGGAAGGAAGGAAAAAATGAATGTTTCATTTCTCTATAAAAGCACAGTTTAATAACTTGGTATGAATTATAGGTCAATTAAGAGAAAATACAAAGGGATTATTAATATCCAGAAAATAGAATATTAACATATTAGCAATATCCCATGCAGAGCCCATAATTATTCTTCATTCATTCATTCATTCATTCATATGTAATTAATTTTTAATTTGCTTGATCTTAGATTAGCAGTTTTCTGAACACATCTGTTTCTTCACTGGAGCTGAAATCCTGATTCAATTCATTGGTATGATTTCAATGGTATTTTAAGCAATGCCATAAGAAGCATATACCTGACATAGAGTCCTGGATCTCTAAGACAGATTTGCAAGGACTTCCAAGGAGGGATCAGAGTAAAATAAAACAACTTGTAGATGAAAGCATCTGTGGTCAAGTTATTACTAATAATTTTTAGAAGTGCAAGATCTGATGTGAGTTAATTACACAAAAAATTCCACTAATAAGGATATATGGTTGTTTCTAGGGCATGGAAAACAAAATAGTCAATGCAAAAAAATTTTAGATAAAATATCTGCAAACATAATGAAAAAGCCTATTTTCAAAAAAGGAATACAAATCTAATATATGAAAATGGATGGCCATATCTTTATAGAGAAAACAATACTCAGATATAACATCAAATTTCCCTAAATTTAATGTACCATGAATATACCAAACGTGGTATATCAAGATTATAAAGATTACATCAAGATTATAAATTAGAATATATCAAGATTATATCCAGTTTAGAATATATCAAGTTAGAATATATCAAGATTATAAAGTAAAACAGATTCTGTAAGCCTGGAGTAAGTCCTAAACACATGAATTAAACTTCATATGTTAAATGATGTGAGTCCTCAATTGAACCACTGCCCTAGAACTTATTGGATTTTGAATTCTTTAATTTGTTAAAGAAATAAAATTACAATCAGGTTAATATTTTTCAAAAATTGACTGAAATTATGACTGAAAAATACCATATTGTTTTTGTCTAAAATCAGGCAAAGCAGTACTGGGACTCTCATAAATAGAAAAAAATATATGGACAGTAAGGATATTGATGATTCCCTGGGAATTTACCACACAGCCTGTAGTTTCTGGAATTTTTATAACAATAATATTTTACCCATATTGATTTAACCTAGGGAAGGCTAAGCATCTCTTCTGATTTTACAATGCTTCCTATGTAATTCAAAACGTGAAATAAACATAACTATTTTTAGCATTTCTCCTTTTATAAAGTGATAAAGTAAATTTTTTGTGATTTTCCATGCACACCGTGAAATCCTAAAGACAGTTTTAGATGCAAAACATATCATTTAGAATTTGATTTGGGGACAGCAAAATGTTAGAAATTATCATGAAATTTGATCAAAAGTAGAAAGACTTTGTTCTTTTAACTAATGAAGGACATGGTAAAGTCAACACATAACACAGTTAACTATTTTGATAAGACACAGTATCTTTGTATTTTCGTCAGATTACTCAGAAGGTAAAGAAAAACCTTTTCTAAACTCTTAAGACCAATAATACATGTAAATTTTGTCAGTTTTACAGAAAGAAAATCAAATCTAATTTTGTATAAGTATTATTTTAATACAAAAGCTCTTCTTAAACAACCTTAAATAAATCCATCAAGGCTTAGCCTGACATATGAAATTCTTTTTCCATGAACCTTCTACAACTTTCTATATCCATTTAGGTTTTTTCACACACTCTCCTCTCTCTTATTCTGGACAAACCAGTCATTTTATATGAGAACAAAGTTGTCTTATTTTTCCATACATTGCATATAAAATTGTTCCTCTTGGCCACAATTGCTCCTAATAAAGTCTCTCTTACCTACATTGTTTATAATTTTTTACCACAGTAGCTTCTACTTCCCAGAAAATCTATGAGGTGGATAAGTTATGAACTATCTTTTATATACCAGCATTTTGTAACAGACTAGCAGAGCTACTCTTACAACTTACATATTACAACTTTTTATAGCCATACACTTCCTTCAGATATGTATACAGTCTCTCTGTACCATAAAAAATAAGAGAAAAAAGTATATAAGCTCATAATTATGCTTCAGTACCTTTTTTATTAGAAATAATCTAGATATTTAATGACTTCCCATTATGTAACTTAATTTAACATAAGTCTAAGGTTTTAAGTTACTAACTGTCTTGGAAAATATCTTCAAACCAATTGTCGTGCTACAAAACAGAATAACTGTTGAATTAAAGTTTGTCAGAATAATGATTCAATTTGATTAAACAGTTCGTAATCATCTTAGACATCTATTATATGTAATGCAAGCTTATTTGATGAGTAAACCTGTACAAGTTTAGGGTGAACATACCCAAGTAGAATAAAAACATGTTAACCCAAATAACTCAGAAGACATCCCCTGTTTTTGATAAAAGAGCAATATTAAATTAGTCTTGCTGCCAAAGACTTACCTAAATTATGTGAACTTGAATTCTTGAAACATTTGAGTTAGAAACGTTTGAGTTTATAGAAACGACTAAACATAGAGTTTAGTCGTTTCTATAAGAATACTTTTTTCCACACTGAAAGTATTAGAAATTCAATTTCGTTAATTTCTGAGAATCTTAAGAATATTCAGTTTATATAAGTGCTTATTTATCTGTAAACTAGTCGGAATAGATCTCCTTTTAGGGAGTGTCTCACAGGTTGGTTTTGCCTTAGACTTTATAGAGAGGAACAGAGAAGTTATAGGTGGTGTGCTTTTACAGGTGACAGGTAGTTTTTAACCAACCAGTACATGTTTATATCTATGTCTAGATAGTTTTGAGGATAAATAGTTCAGCTAATCATTTATGAGATAAACACTGGGAATTTAAAGGGTCTACATCTGGCCTTCTCATGGACTACAAGGGGGTCATACTGTTATCTAAATTGTATGGGGGAAAAATACCTTAGACTGTTATCTAAGTTATATGGAGAAAGGCGGTTCTTTGCTATAAACCATTTTCATAAAATGATCAGGGATTACTTAACTGGTGCTATTTTCCAGGAGCACAAGACTGGGGAAAATTCCAACATTGTCAATCCTTTTATATTTATTGTTTAATATTCACAAGTGGTTTGTCAATCATTTTTCTCATCTTACACTATTTTTCCCACTTCCTTCTCTTTTGACTTTCTTCAGAGAAATTATGTTTTGTTTTCTGGTGTTTCATGTAGGTTATGTGGAAGTTATAAATGTTGTGTAACCTAGCCATAGCTGTCTTTCAGTATATGAAATACAAACTTATATCTATGTATCACTAATGATTAAAGACAATGTAAAGTTATCCTTTTCAAAATAATGTACTTAGCCTAATTTCTTCTGCTAATACCTTCCTTATTTCTAAGTCTAAGTTAACACAGGTCTAGTCAATTATAGACCTAGATTATGAGAATTTTATTAATTTGAATTCTAGAATTTTATATACCCTATGAAATCTTTAAAATTATTTTTCCATTCAGTTTATAATCAATAAGTAAATATTATTTTGCATATAACTATACAGTAATTTTAATATGCACTTTTAGTACTCATTGTCCATCATTTTATACCATTTACTTCTTTTACCTCCCCCACCCAATGCCAGACCATTCACTGCTACATTAATAGTCGTGATGTGTTCTGCATTCTAGTGAATGACAGAAAAAAAGTGATCAGTATGGCTAGAGAACTTTAGGAAAATTCATTGTTCTTACGGTGTCTGGCAATGACACAGGATCATTCCAGTTCTCACACTCAATAGCAAGAAGCAAAATTGTACAATGCATGTGTATATATTTTCACCTTATACTGCATATACATTGCTCAGTCTTCCCCACTGTCAGCCTGCTCTCTCCAACTACCAGCCTTCACCAAACAACATACATCTCATTCCAGACATGATTAACATCATCAGGAAGGACTAATGGAGATCACCTACAGTTTCAAAAACTTTCAAATCCAAGTCAAAAATAATTGTTTTCATGGAGGGCAGTTTTTAGAGGTCTGGTCCATTGATTTCCTGGCACTTGATGCCCATCAAACAAATAGTGTTTCAAAGCCCCTATAAGAATTCAAGGATCCTGATGATTTGAAACCATAGTTAATATATGATGCATACAAAGAAGAATTTCTTATAAACATTCAAAGTAAAAATGGGAATTCACATGGTTGAGAGCCTAGTTTAGTACTCAGGTAAGGAAATTCAATGCCTTACTAAATTATCTATCTATCTATCTATCTATCTATCTATCTATCTATCTATCTATCTATCTATCATCTATCTATCTATCTATCATTTATTTTGAGCTTGTTGCCAAACTACCATCATAGAGCAGGAGAAAACCATGGAAAGACTAATCTGGGAGAACCAGGAAAAGGTCTAAGAGCCGAAGCAGGTTGACTACATGTCACTGCCCTTTAAACATGGATAGATAGTTCACATTAATTCATGTTCTCAATCCATTGTTTTACGCCTATTCTGTCACAACAGCTTTCCCACTGGAATACTTTATTTTGTTTGACATTTTGTCAGTTACATTAGCTCTTGCAATAATCTTCTTACAAAGGGGAGAGTATTTCCAGAGTCCTTGTGCAACTGAGCATTTTTCTCTGAGTTTTTTACATATGAATGACAACTTGTTCAGGCAGGGACCTCTTAGATCCTAAACTTTGCCCCTTAAAATTCCAGTGTCTTCTTTGTGTTTCATGTCAAGAAATAGACTTCTGAAACTGGTCTTTTTTTTTTTTTCTTTGTAGCTAACCTATTTTTTTTTTTCTTTATAAATGCCTTCAGGATTTTTTTTTCTACTTGTTGAAATTCAAACATTTTTCAGCCCTAGGATATATCTAGAGAGAACTGCTTTTTATTTTTTTTTTCCACTGGAATGCACAAAACCCTTTCAAATGTTAGACTCAGATTTTTCTTCATTTCCATAATGAAGTAAAGTGAAGTAGATATAAAGTTCATCACCCCCAAGAGAGGTTTTCTCTCTTCTGTGTTTCTTCCTCCCTTCCTCCTTTCCCACCTTCCTGTCAATTCTCATTGTATCTGTTTTTAATTCAAGGTGCTCTTTCTTTGTAGCTCCCTAATGGTATTAATAGAGTTTTTTCTAAAGATATGTACATCTTCAAAATCATCAAGGCATCATCCCCTTTTCCATAGCTTCCATTAATAGGCTTGTTGTTGCTTCTGTTTTTATGTTTGAGTTCAGAAGATCTGTCCAGTTCAAAACTAGTTCATATACATAATTATCACCATCCATGTGGGCGCTAGTAACTCTCCTTCCAGATTTCAATAAGAGGGTCAGGTTGATATATAAAATACTTACTCGTCGGTCAATTTGCAAATTATGTTCAAAGTTCTTTGATGATGTCTTATGGGCCTGAAATTAGGTCTTATCTTCTCCTATCCCTTTGGATTTTTTGATTGAAATATAGAGTCAGGTGCAGTTTGAAGTTCTCCTTTTAACACTATAGTTCATGAACACCCCCACTCTTAGCATGGTAAGCCTTGTCTTGGCACTTTTCTCAGTGCTTTCCTAAGATATGTAAGCACACCAGGGAGTGAGGAAGCACTGCACATGCCTATTCCCTGCAGTGACACAGGCTGGCAGAGTCTCCCAATGCAAGTGAGAAAGAGCTGTTGACAAAGGCTGGGGACAGAATTTTTCACTCTGCCTGGATAAAATTGTAACTTCTCTGCACTTGAGGGAAAGCTGCTTTTTTTTCCCTCATCATTCTTCCATCTAGTTCTCAGTTTGGCAAAGTCAGATGGGTTGTTACAGTCTTTTCTTCTTTTTTCTTTTTTTGGCAACTGTTCTGGTTTATTAAGACTGTAGTTGAATGTAGTATGTTAAGGGCACATAATCCTTTCTGTTTTGTTTTTGGTTACCTATTCTCCTTCATATGACTGCAGTTGCATATGACATGTGGTTCACAGATGTACTTTTAATACTTTTAAATCCATCTCCACTAACAATGGCATTTATTTAAAATCTGATGGAAAATTTACCTATGTTCTTTTTTTTCTTTAATTAGTTACATCAGCACAAACCTTTTTTTTCTCCCCTTCCTCATCGTGTGCATGTGCGTGTGTGTATGTGTGTATGTGTAAGAGGAAACTTGGTAAGAAGCATATCAAACCCCTATAGTCTGTCAGCTCATTAATCCAAAAGTTTGCCACCTTCAACATTCCAGACTAAGGCAACTTGATATTCTGCAAGCAGATATTCCTAGGACTGCAATTAAATTTCCCAGGGGAGAATTTCTAGCATAGTCTCCCAGACCATATTCACTGTAGAGACGGTCGAATATCCAACAATACCCATCCTCATATTTTATTTTCAGTAATCCAACATTCATTTCTTATTTCCTGATCAGGATTTGGCTGAGAATGTGGCTGTCCACCAGAGATTTTATTTCCCAAACTCCACTGCACCTTGCTGAGGAGATGTGAATAAGTTAGGGCAAGAAGGGGTGTGAGTGAAAACGATGGAGGTAACTTCCTAGTTTTATGGACATAAATGTTTTCTGTGGTATACCTTTTCCTACCCTATGTTATTGGAACCCAATCATGAGGGCTTCCAGCTTCAACCGCAAAGGTGTGTCTGATACCCTGGGCAATGGCAGGGGAGGAAGACAGAAGGGTATGGGCCCCTGCCACTGTAGCCTTCTCACCCATGGACCCTTAATAAAAGAGAAATATTTTCCAATCTCATTTAAACCTCAGCATTCTGAAGTATTTTTATTGTAGCAGATTTTCCTGTACAGCAACTAATACAAAACACATTTAGAAAGTGTGGTTGCATTTTCCTCCCAAATATGAAGAAAAAATGGCCATGAACAATTCGTAAACTTCTACATACTGCTTTGATAAGATCAGGCTCATGAGCACTGAAATGTTTTCACAATAAAGATAATGACTTATTGGAGTACTGTTGCTTTCCAGGCTTTTACACGTGGAGTGGTTAAAATGGATGTGTCTGTGGTCTTTTCGTGGGGGTGGGAAATGGAACCCTATCTGCTCTTATTTATTGGGATAAAATGATTGATGATAAATCACAAACGGAAACCCACATTCTGCCAGAAGATCTCACAACAGCATGATATTACCTTTCAGGAAAACTATAAAGGGATTAAAAAAGCGAGACAGAGATAGTAGCCTTTTTTCAATGGCATCTTCCATTCCTTCACAGAGCTACCATCCCTAGAGGGATATTTTAAAAGCTGAATTCTTAGCCTTTTGTAATAACATAAGCACAACTTTTTAAGACTGACCTGACATCCTGCAACTACTCTTTTTTTGTCCCCCTCCAGTGGAGATGTGAATCAGTGGCAGCTTCATAGCTTTTTATTGGATGTCTTTTGAGCATGGACTACATCAGTTTCCTATGGAGCTTGACAAAGGAGAAATTTTGGCAATGAGAAGAGCCTCTGGCGTGTTAGAAACAGAAAGCAACATATATGCTTCAGAAATAGCAAATGGCTTGCCTGCCAAACCAACCCTGTGGTGCACAGGGTTCTGTATTACAAGCCTGCCTGCCTCTAAACTCAAAGCAGAGGGGAAAGCAGTGGAGTTCTTCTGGCTTAGAGCGGTTTCTCTTAAATCTGTGCTGAAAGAAAAACCCATGACCTTCATTTCTTAGCAGAAACCTCATGCCTTGCTGATTCTTATTTTAATGCAGATTTCTATGTCCTTGTATATAAAAGCAATTCTTTGAAGGCTTTAAGAAACAAACAAGGAATTGCAGTGGAATGCACGTATGAATTATTATTTATTTGGAATCATAAGCATGAATAGTATGCAGAAACAGAATTGACATTTAAGAATAATAACTGAGAACTGTGTGGCATGTACTGTGCTAAGCATTGACATGTCATTAATCTTAACAATTCCAGAGGATATACAATGTTATCTCCATTTTACAAATGAGTAAACTAAAAGTAACACTCCCGAGGGAATACAGCTAGTAAGTGGTAGATATGGGCTGCTAATTCAGGTTTACCTAGTTACCAAATCTGTTATTGCCACTGTATTTTGTTGTACAGACCTTAATTACTACAGAAAGCAACATAAACTATTTAGTGTCTATGTACTAGTTACAGATAAGTGTCACTAAAGAGAAGTAAGAGTTAACTTTATTTTTTATGAAAGAAATATGACCATGAGCTGTATAATTACAGACATTTTCTCTGAATTTTGGAGCCTTACCTAAATTTTGAACCGAAGTCCTCGGAAATCATGCCAACCTTAAAAGCTTGTGGCAGGCAATGAAACATTTATAAAATGTGACAATAAATACTATTCTTGGTAATAATGTATAAGTCATTTTATATTTTACATTTGCTTTTTTCTTAAAATCCCCAGAATTCCAAAAGTCAAAAAGCACTATTATGTAAAAACACACACACACACACATACACACACAAATCTAAAATAACACCTTTCAAGGACGTTTGTTTTGGCTTCTCAAAAGAAAAAAGAGTTCTATAGCTTAAGAACACAATGCTGACTGAACAAAAAACAAAACAAATCAAAACCAAGCAACAATAACAACAGAAAGATGAGGACCATTTGTTTTTGTAAAGAAAATGCAAGGGACAGAACCTTGGAAGCCTTTTGCATCACTTGTTGTTTCTCCTGATTTTCCTAGCAACAGAGTGAATACAGCTACAACTACCAAGCCAAAACTTGTGGTTTCTTTGAGTCAAAGCCCAGCTCTCAGCAAATTGATTTTCGTTTCAACTAATTGCCTGGCGTTGGAGGCACTAAAAGGTAAATCAAGACTTTTGTGTTCCAGATATTGAGTTTGATTCTATACATGAAAATAATCTGTTTCATTCAACCTTTCTGGACATAATGGCTTCACTATTCAAAATATGATATTTTTGCCATTTTTGGCACCCCTCCCAATCTGTTTGAAAGCCTTCTGGTATCTCCCACCAAATATTTCATTTTGCATCATAGTCACCTAGTCTTTTTCCCTTGGTCATGAATAATTTGAGGCAGGCCTCCTGGGAAGCTATGCCCGGGGTACTCACATTTCTCTCTCTCTCTCCTATTAAAACTTACCTCTTCTGAGTGATAAGCTATGTCAGTCCTTGCTCTTTACAAGTGTCATTACATTAGTTTATAAAATCTCAATGTGGTCATCTATTTAACTACAGAAACACTTGTCTGAATGTAAAAAGAATATCAAGCATGGAGTAAGAACCACTACAATCCAGCAAAATGCTATAATTTTGTCTAATGGCTTTTTAAGATTATATCATGTAATTTACCATTTTATTACCAACACTTTGTATTCATTCATTCATCCATCTATCCATGTACCCATTCATTCATTATCCATCCACTTATCTTTCCATTTATCCAACCATCCTCAATTAATATTAATTTGCCCATCGAAAAAATTAGTATTGAGCTGCCAGCTTAATTTTTCAGGTGCTAGAACTACAGCAGTAAAAACGTAAAACAAAATGGTTCTGCCTTCATAGTACTTGCATTTTAGTGCATAAGCAATTAATAAAAACAAGCAAAGGAAAATATAAAATGGTATATAAAAATAAGCCCTATGAAAAGGATAAACCTGGGCAGTGGGGAAAATGGGGAGATGTTGGTCAAAGGGTAAAAAGTTTTATTTTTGCAAGATGAATAATTTCTGGAGATTTAATATGCATCATGGTGACTATAGTGAATAATACTGTATTATATACTTGAAATTTGCTAAGAGAGTAGACCTCAAGTGTTTTCACTACAAAGAAGCAAAACATCACATTACACACATTAAAAAATAATTTTTATTTATCAAGTGTACTCCAATAAAGCTGGGGAGAAAAGGAAGGCTAAAACAAATTAAGAAGCAAAAGCAAACGGAGTGCTGGAGATAAATGGACCTATTTTTTGTTGTTGTTCTTTTAAGATTGGTTAAGGAAAATTTTTTTTATTTTTTTATTTTTTGTTTGTTTGTTTGAGATGGAGTCTCGCTCTGTCACCCAGGCTGGAGTGCAGTGGCATGATCTTGGCTCACTGCAAACTCTGCCTCCAATGTTCAAGCGATTCTCAGGCCTTGGCCTCCCAAGTAGCTGGGATTACAGGTGCATGCCACTATGCCCGGCTAATTTTTGTATTTTTAGTAAAGATGGGGTTTCGCCATGTTGGCAAGGCTGGTCTCAAACTCCTGACCTCAGGTGATCCACCCACCTCAGCCTCCCAAAGTCCTGAGATTACAGGCATGAGCCACTCCACCAGGCCGGAAAAGTTTTTTAATAAGGCAACATCTGAACAGATCAGTGAAAAGGATAGAGAAGCCAGCCATAAAAATAACTATCTGAAGGAAAGCTTATAATTAGAGAAGAGCAAATTCAAAGGTCCTGAGGTAAAAACAGATGCTTGACATGTCTAAGGAATGTTAAGGAGGGCAGTCTGAGATGTGATTGGAATGGAGTAAATAAGGAGAAAAATGATAAGAGATGAAATAATGGAGTTACCGATGGGCCATATAAAGTAAGGTTTTGTAGGTCATGATAAATATTCTGTTATCTGTTATGATTTATCAATAAATTACCTAAAATAATTTATTATTAGCTCCTCCGATTCCGTAAGCTGCGTCAACTGAGGGTGAGGTTCTTGCTTGCAGTTTCTTAGGACATACAGTCAGATGTCATCTAGGTCTGCAGTCATCTGAGAATTCAATGGGGCTTTATGTCCATGTCACTTGTTTGAGTTGGTGTTGGTTATCTGTTAGATGCTTATTTAGGGCTGTCAAACAAAGAGCCCATATGTGGCTTATTTATGCATCTTGAGCTTATTATAAAATGGGGCCTGGGTTTTTAAGAGACAGCATCCCAAGAATAAATTTTAAATTTGAGCATTCCAAGAAGCAAGAAAGGGAAGTTGCCAATTTAGTTAAGGCTGTGTCTAGAACTGACACAGCAACATTTCTGCCATATTCTGTTTGTCAAAGCAGTCACAAAGCCACTCAGAAGCAAAGGAATGTAGAGATAAACTCAGTCTGTTAATGGAGAAGAGGCAAGATCATATTACGGAAGAGCATGTGAAATGGTAAGCGCTGTGGCAGACACATTTTGGAAATATAAGTTGCCACAGTAAGAATATTGGATTCCATTAGGAATATATTATAAAGGCACTGGAGGGTTTTGAGAAGAGACAAGATATCATATTGTATGCCTTAGAGTCTTTTTGTTGACATAGAATTTAGTGGCACAAATGAGAAAAATTGAGATTACTTTAAGAAGCTATCGGCCGGGTGCAGTGGCTCACGCCTGTAATCCCAGCACTTTGGGGGGCTGAGGCGGGCAGATCATGAGGTCAAGCGATCGAGACCATCCTGGCCAACATGGTGAAACCCTGTTTCTACTAAAAATACAAAAATTAGGTGGGCGTGGTGGCACATGCCTGTAGTCTCAGCTACTCAGGAGGCTGAGGCAGGAGAATCGCTTGAACCCGGGAGGCAGAGGTTGCAGTGAGCCGAGATCTGCCACTGCACTCCAGCCTGGCGACAGAGCATGACTCCGTCTCAAAAAAAAAAAAAAAAAAGAAGAAGAAGAAGAAGAAGCTATCAAAATAATCAAAGTGTAAAGAATTAATTTAATGGCTTTGGCTAGGGTGTTGGAAGTGAAGATGGCAAAATGAGATTGGATTGTGCATTTACTGACAGTGAGATTTGCTGATGATTTGATACAGGTTGTGAGAAAGAGATTAGTCTACTAACAATATTGGCTGAGCAACTTGGAAAATAAAGCTCCCAGTTACTCAGGTGGAAAAAGTATAGGAAGACCAAATATGGAGGTTTCCAAATTAAGAATTGAATTGGACATGTTAAATTTTAAATGCATATTGGAAGTTAAAATGGAGTTAATTTCAGGAGTTCAAGTGTTAGGTTCAAGACAGAGACATGAATTTGGAAAAATCAGGATCTAGATGATTTTTAAACCATGATACTTGAGGAGTGCCCATATAGTAAGCATACGAAAAGAAGAAAAGAGGGCACTGGATGCATGTCTGGGTTACTCAATGTTCAAAGCTTGGGGAAATGAAGAAAAGAATGTGCATAGCCATGAGCATCACTCTAGTCTAACAATCTCCTAAGCATTCTTACTGACAATATTACTGATGACCCCACCACAACCCCAAGCTTTCTTTATCCATTTGCCTGTCAAGTTACAATGATCTTCATCAAGTGCAGCTATAGTCCAGTCATGTTACCTTTCTGCTTAAAACCATTTGCCAGTTATTTAGCTAATGCTCAAAGACCTTACTTAGACCTCATGATCTGTAAGCCACTGAAGGATGGCTCATCTGCAAATGTTCTTCTTGTTACTACCTGTACTATCTGCATTAGGTTCTACCCAGAATGTTTCCCCCAATCTCAGGGTATTAGGCCTGCCCATCCTCCTGTCTAGAATTTCATTCCACTTCATATCTTTGCCAATTTAACTCCTCATCACACATCTTTTCTCCATTTGCATGCCATATGCCCTGATACTTGATCAGATTCCTTTGCTTTAGCCCTTATATCTTCCTATCCATTCTTCAAATAAAATGAAATTTCAAATTACACTATTCTGTATTTATTGGACAAATATCTGTCATGATCATTAAACTTCAATAAAAAAGGCTTCCTGCTTCTTTAAGTGACTACTCGTTGTCTGGGGTCCTGGTACAGTTTCTGGCACAGAGAAATCACTAGTGGTTCAATAAATTAATTAATTAACTTTTGTGTAAAATTACTTAACGTCTAAAATGGGTGCTGGGAGATAATAAATTACATGGGAATTTGAATATAGATTTAAGAGAAAGATAAATATATATAAGATACAATGTAATTCAGTTAATTACCCTTATCTTGCAATGCTACCCCCATCTATGGAGCTTTCTAATATATTAGCATGATATTAGAAGGAATAAAAAAACTCAGACAAATTCTCCTTCATGTTCCTCTTCATTGGCTACTAGTTAATCCACTTACTCATAAAGCTGTGTTTGGTGGACAACAGTGTTAGCAAGTTAGGGTTTCCAGGCACTAGGGTCCCTGGGTCCATTTTGAAGGTCTCGTAAGGCTTTTTTTTTTTTTTTTTTAATATGTGTAGAGTTCATGCTTTTCATCAAAAGACAAACCCTCTGTTTTCCAATGCATTATCTTGAATTCTTTTCATCTTGCTACAGTTTCCATTTTTAAGACTTCCCTACCTTCTTCTTGTTCCTCATCTGCATGAGTTGCAAGCATTTTGCCAATGACTCCAGCAAGTGGAGTCTTTTTCCTAAACCATTGCCACATGTGGCAATATTTTCTCCTAGAGCTATTAAGCTTTTTATCCTTGCAGTTTGAGACAGAGGTAACTTACAGCATAGAGTCTCTGGGTATTGAAAACAAGATGGATGTCTTGTTTGTCTTGATTGTACTTTGCCTCTATTTCAGGCATGCACCAAATAGTCTGCCTTATTGATGACTGTGACTCAAGTCACTAACACTCAGCAGTGACAGCTCAGCTGCAAACTGATCACCAGCCTTCCCTTTTGTGCCATTCTTCCCTCGCTTAATTCCTAAATGGCTATTTCTTATATTTTTATTGAATTTGCTTTTGTTCAGTCCTTAAATATTTTCTAAAGACCCTTCAATCAATTTAAATCAGAATGCTCTTTATCTTATAGTGTTGGTTTTTTGCCCTTGTTATTTATTAAGACACTTACTGAATCATAATTATTTACTTCATAAATATTATTTGTATTTTTCCAGTTGCTTATAAGAATTAATATCTTCATTTCAGCTTTCAACAAACTGTACTTTCAAGCAAAATTCATATCCACTTTTACAACACCCAAAAGATTCTCAAGAACATTAGAATCTAGAAATAAAAAAGTATAAGATGATACATCTAATTTGCAAAAATATATATAGTGATTTTCAACATTAGTTTGATAAATATAAATAAGAATAGAAATTGTAGGAGCCCCTTTTGGTGTTTAAAATCCATAGCAAAGATATAGATACGTAAATGGGGTATTTAACTAGAGTGTAGAGTTCTCTATCTCTAACATATTTGAAGACTCAGGTCTGTGAAATATTATTTGTGATACCACATTTTCTCACAAGTAAATATCATTATAAATTTTAGGAATAACTTGTGAGTTGAAAATAAGTCTTTTAATTTAACATTATTACAGTAAATTAAGGGGTTGGGAGGGAATATTTCTAAAGAAATAATTTGCAATGATATATAATCTAAAAAACAGCAATTCTGAATTGCACATTAAGTGATATCAGAACATTATTTTGGAAAGTTACTCTAAAATGACAAGAATTGAGGTCTGTTATGATTTTCTAGAGAGTTTCTGTATAGATATCTTTAAGCAGTATTTGCATAATGGTGAGTGCTGATGGTAGAGTAACAAGATATTTTATTTACTTACAGTAGAAAGCAGTATCTTGCAAAAGAAAATAGTTCTGTCATAATAACTTGTGACTCTGGGATTATGACCAGGACAAGGCTGGTTTTGTGATAGCAAATGCTGTATTTCTCTGGGGGCATAAGTTTACATGCAAAGAAGTACTGATATAGGATACTTTATTTCTTTCAATTGAATTTTTTTATTTTTCTACACAATATAATTAACAAGTGAGAATATTCCCACATTACACCAGCAGAAGAACAGCATAATAGGATTTAAAAGTATTTCAACACCTGACTTTTCAGTTAATAAAGACATCCAAATGGTAAAATTCTGTTTCAGCTGATTAATTTACATAAGTTAAATTAACAGATCTTAAAAAAGGCATCTCTACTTCCAACACACACCATGCTGGTGGGTGTCAATTGTACAGCTGAGAAGAGCAACAGTTTTGGGTCACGAATTTTAAATGTGATAATTCAGTTCAAGAAACCATGTCCCTAATAACCAGCTCTCAGTAATTTTAAAAATAGTTTTTTTGTTTGTTCAAGTTTTTATTTTAACCACTGATTTCCCTCTCCCTTTCTCCATTCCTGGCCAATAATTTTTGAAAATTATGGGTATTAGTACAGTGTCTAGAATGTACCAAGAAAATATAGCATGGGTACATTGATGTGTTTATTTTTGTTACACAGATTTAAAGATGCTTTTTTGGAACTCTGAAGCATAAACTAATGACATAATTAAATGGAAAACGTGTTATTTCTTCTGTTTTTATTAGCTAGCTGTATAGGCAATTGATTTCCAAGTGATTGGTTATTTTGCACCATAGACAATTTTACTTGTGATATATTCCAGCAATAGAATTTTTTCTACTGCTGTGGAGAAATTATTTGGTATCTTCAAATGCAGAGAAGAGTTACCTTTAGCATCTATGTGATTGAAAGTTACTACTAGTTGTTAATCTTTCTGTTGAGCAAAGCTCCTTTTTGTTCCCATTGGCTTGCTCAGAGTCATACTGGGTAAGTCCTTGCATCCAAATAAAGTCCTTTCCATGATGAATAATCATCCCAGAAGTTTTAAAGTTGTTCATATTTTAATTATAAAGACCACTCAGATGTTTTTTTTTTTCTAATTCATTAAAGGTAGGCAATAACATGAACCTAAAATTTAGCATATTTACGAGGTTCATAATTTCCATGCGTGGAAGCATGAGAAATCTCAAAACTAGAAGAAATTAACACCGATTGTTGCCCCTTGATTGCCATTTGATTTGGTTCATTTTCTTTCCCTTTGCCGTTTTTCATAAACTAAGGGAATAGCAAGGCTACTCTTGTGATGAGGATAAACATCAGCCCCCTACTTAGAACCCCATTAGTCAGTGTACTCAAGGGAAAGTTATAATTTATTAGCAACATTTTCAAGACCATGACTTCCTTTTAAGCCTTACCTCTCATCACTTTCCTGATTTCTCACCAACCCCCTCACAATATTTTCCTTTCCAGGGTCCTGATGTGGGCCATTTTCCAGCTACTTGATATTCTTTTTCTCTTACCTGAGCTACCTGTCTTCCCCAGTTCTTCTTCTTTTCTTATATCCACCTCCATTTGTCAACAGTCACTACCTCTGAGAAGCCTACCCTGACCTTCAGCTACTAGGTGGATCTCCTTACATCGAGTCTTACAGCATTTGTTACTCCGATTCTCTCTCCTCAACCCTACTCCAGCGGCCAGAGCATAACTCTGGCTTCAGTGACATTTCCAATTTCTGGTTGGATATAAGTGATTTAATAATTTTCTGATTAATTAAAAGGTTGATTTGCAAACATTCTAGAAAGCATAATGCATTATTTCCTTCCTCCATTTGATCATCAGTTACCAATTCCTTAACACCTTATAATCTGGTTTTCTTCTGGTTTCTTCTGGATGTCATCTCTGGACATAATCTATTAACAGAGTCTTTCTGATTGTCAATCCAGTTTTCTCTTCTTTGTCCCACCCTCTTTTACCTCCTTGTAATGTATAACACAACTGGTCATTTCATTCTTTTAAAAATATTGCTTCCCCTCAATTTATACTAAATATTTAACTCTGATTTCTCTCCAAATTTCCATAGACAATGATTAGATGTTCTCCAAGTTTTCCTTGGGGAAGATTTTCTTTGTTGGCTTTCCTTTAGAAATCGGTCAGGTTCATAGCCTCAATTCTCACTTCTGTGCCCAGGATGCTTAAATTATTCTTTTTAGTCTAGCTTCTTTCTGGAGATTTAGTCTGTATTTTCTGTATGTGTAATGACTCTCTGGATATTTCCACTTAAATGTTCTGCTACTTTAAACTGAACAAGTTTGTAAAATACTCTCCTAGACCCCATTACATACTCAAAGACTTTATATTCTTTGATAACTCTCAAAACTGCCTGAAGTTGAAAGCTTTCATTCATTAATGGCGAATTCTGTCTTCTCTCTTAATGTCTATGTTCCTAAATCCTAATGAGTCTGTTTCCTCAGGATTTCTCACATGCATATTTTATTTTCTTCCTGCTAATACCACTATAGTTATGACACAGATTGGGTATGTCTTGTTCACATTCTTAAAAAAGAAAAAAGAATCCATTTCAGTGACATTTCTGTCTCAATTTTTTCACCATGACTCTAATAAAATTTTAACCCTTCTCAGAATGTTTTATTTTCCATTTTGAGAACAGCGTGAAGTTAAAACATCTAAACCTTATACTCTAAATTCCAAACAATGTTGTCCCAAGCAACCTACTGTGTTTTACCTCTCATCACTGCCTTTCTCAAAGTCATTAAGCTAGCCTAATTCATTTATTCAACTCCCATCTCAGTAAATGTTATATTTTTCTGCCTTTGAGATAAAGGCAGAAAAGTTTATACTATTCACTGAAGTTGATAATATGTTCACTGTACTCTTGGCCTATCTACTTCTATTGAATAAGTTTAGCAACCTTCTTTTATGCAACTTTCTGAGCTTATTTTCATATTATAGCCCACTCATATATTTTGATTTGAGACAATAATTTATTATTTGTTCCTTTTATTTTATCCTCTGGAAACCTAGTTCACCATATATATGAATGCTCCATAAGTATTAGTTGATTGCATTTTGCTATTAATCAAAGCATTTAATTTATTAACATTTTTAACTGGAAAATTATGTTTGGTTGGGAATTTGGAATCTTTATTTAGTAAACGAAGATAAGAAACTAAATCATAATCATTACCACATAGGATTTAAGAGAAAAAATACATATTAAATGCTTTTGTGAATAATAATGTCAGATGATGTGTTAAATTAGCTCTTTCTAAAATATTTTTACTTTGTTTACTTGGCATTTAATAAAATACTGAGAGAAATATCACAATTTTCTTGAATACCTTCTTCCTATCCTAGTCGTTCGGGTCAGTTTTTGAAAGGAAAGTTACTTTATCATTTTATCTTTCAGATGATCTTGTTAGCTGGAAATCCTTGAAGATTTAAGTGGACTCTATAATGTTAATTTTATCTAAGGCACTACCTAATTACAACATTTTGCTTAATATAGATTACCTGCATTTATATATAATATAAACAATGAAAGTTTATTCTCCTTTTTGTATCTTATTGATTATTGTATTATAATCAGAATTGCTTTTGAGTGTATACACTGTTCATATCTCTTTAAACAATAAGGTTTCCTTTAAAAAAGGAAAAGTAAAACATATATTTTATTTATAATTACCAAGGCTTTCCTGTTAATTATCTCGGATTCTCTTAACAACATTGTGTGATACTATTATTACCCCTATATTAAGGAAAGAAACGTCATTTAGGAAGATTTTGTGATTTGCCTAAGTTGAGAAAGTCATTAAATAGCAGACATATTATGTACATAAATATCCATGAATCACTCATCAAACTCTCCTTGCCTCTGTAACTTGGCTCATTTTAGAATTTAGAGGCAAATTACAAAATGTTGCACATTTTTTTTGTGTGTAAATAATATACTCCTTTTCCTATAATAATTTTTGGTAAGAAATTTCTTATGTAATATTTTACTCTTTCCTGATGTTGTCAACCTCTAGAATTGAGAACTCTAGAGCCTTATTCTTACCACATAATATACTGAAACCAACTGACATGATGTAACAGGAAGAATTTGCTTGAATAAGTAAGGTATTCATCATTGGAAAGACCTTAAAGACAAATTATAGAATGTTGCACATTTTTGTTATATAAATAATATGTGCATTTTCCTTATAAGAATTTAGGGTAAGGAATTTCTTATGTAATTAAAAAGTCTATAATTCGACAAGTTGCTTTTTGAGACACACATATATAATTTATATACATCATTCCTTGGTATTCATAGTTGCTATACAGTATTGTTTAGGAAATAAAGAGAAAAATGTTTATACACGTTCAATGCTGACTTAGTTTTTTTTTTTTTTTTTTTTTTTTTTTTTTTTTTTTTTTTTTTTTTTTTTTTTCCTGTATTTTCTATCCATTGTTAGTTGAATCCAGGGATAGAGAAACCACAGATACAGAGGGCCTAGAATATATAAAATCTACTCAAAACGAATCTAGGTTGACAATTTTTGTGCAAGATATTTGACTTTTACACAAAGTGATCTGAGAAATCGTGTGAGGATTTGGAGCCAGGGAGTGACAAAATCTGATATCTTTTAACAGGATCATTTTGGCTGTTATGTTGAGAATAAACCCAATGGGGCAAGGACAAGGAGACTCCAGGTAAGAGATGATGTTAGTTTGGACAAGGATGACAGCAGTAATAGAGGTGAGAAACGATGAGATTCTGATGTTTGGAAGGAAGAGCCAACAGGGTTTTCTGATAAACAGGGTAAGTGTTGTGGGAGAGTGGAGGAGGCCAGAACATAAATCCTACCTCACCAGAATACCATGAAAATGCTTAACAGGCAGCCAGCACACAGTAAGTTCTGAAATGGTATTTGACAATGTATGTCCTCTGGTAGAGATAAGCAAACTGAGATGCAAAGCTGTTAAATCACTCACCTAACATGACCTTGATAGTTAGTTAATGTTACTGCTGTAATGCAAATCCAACAGTAGACAAACCGTGCTAAAGGTCAAAGGCTGGGCCTATATCCTTGTCATTTTTTCTCATTCTACAGTGTCTTTTGATTTGAATAAAGATAAAATGCAGTGGAAATGTCAGTAGAATCAGAAATAAGTTTTTTCCTGAACATTTAAGTCACTTGCAACAGCCAGGTATAATTTTGTATTAACTGCAGGAAGCCTAATAATCAGGTTTCTTAAACAAGCATTTTTATCCAACTGACTCTCTTGAATAGATATTTTCCCATTAATACTGCACATAGGTGAAAATCTGAGCCACATTTAAAGTCACGTTAATAGAGAACAAAATAATAGAGCCTTGGGAAATTTATTTCATGGCCTTTAGACTGCTTCTTTCAAAATCATTGTACTTTATAAATGGTTGGAGAGTTCTTCAGGAGCCATTTGGTTACCGAGAATACTCATGGGGGCCAGGAGAAGTTGAAGGAAAAAATAAAAAAGCATCAACACCAAAATAGCTCTATAACATACACTTAAATAATTAATTTTAACAATAATTTTCTCTGACCCCTTCTACCTTCTTTGATCACAGTGGTACTATGAGTTGTTTTTTGCTTAGATAAAACAATATTCTGACTCATATAATTTTTATGGTAATGCCTGAGATATTTCACTTTCTCTCCATCTTGTTTAGCTTCTGTAGACATAGAAACCAATAGAAAAATGAAGAATGCTTTATGGTTGGCGCGGTGGCTCACACCTGTAATCCCAACACTTTGGGAGGCCAGCAAGGGCAGATCATGAGGTCAGGAGTTCAAGACCAGCCTTGCCAATATGGTGAAACTTTGTCTCTACTAAAAAATAAAAAATACAAAAATCAGCTGGGCATGGTGGTGGACACCTGTAATCCAAGCTACTCAGGAGGCTGAGGCAGGAGAGTCGTTTGAATCCAGGAGGCGGAGGCTGCAGTGAACCGAGATCACACCACTGCACTCCAGCCTGGGCAACAAAGCGAGACTCTGTCTCAAAGAAAAAAAAAATGTTGTATTTATTGCCTCAATGTTTCATTGTATTTTCTATTTTATTTTATTTTATTATTTTTGTTTTTCCATAAGTTATTTGGGTACAGGTGGTATTTGGTTACATGAATAAGTCCTTTAGTGGTGATTTGTGAGATTTTGGTGCACCCATCACTTGATCGGTATACACTGCACCACATTTGTAGTCCTTTATCCCTCACTCCCTTCCCACTCTTCCCCACAAGAAGTAAAGCTATTCTTCAGAATGAGGAAGAAATAAAGTCTTTCCAATACAAGCAAACACTGAGAGAATTCCTAGCCACTAGATCAGCCTAAAAAGAAATGCTGAAAGAAAACCTACATCTGAAAGTGAAAAGATAATAATCACCACTATAAAAACATGCAAAAGCAGAAAACTCACTGGAAGAGCAGATACACAAATGAGAACGAGAAAAGAATTAATCTATATCACTAGAGAAAACCACCAAACTGCACTGATAAACAATAAGAGAGAAATAAAGGGACAGTGGCTATATAAAACAACCAGAAAACAATTAACAAAATGACAGGAGTAAGTCCTTACCCATCAGTAATAACTTTGTCTGTAAAGAGATTAATCTTCCCCATTTAAAAAAACACAGAGTAGATAAATGGATAAACTATGTCCCAACTATATAATGCCTACAAGAACTTCACTTCACCTATAAAGACACACATAGACCAAAAGTTAAAAAATGAGAAAATACATTCCATGCAAAAGAATTCAAAAGCGAATGGGTATATCTATACTTATTCAGATAAAACAGACTTTTAGTAAAAAACAGCAAAAAGAAACAGAGAAAGTTATTATATAATAAAACTTGATTCAGCAAAAATGATATAACAATTATAAATATATATGTGACCAACGCTGGAGCATCTAGATATACAAAGAAAATATTATTAGATCTAAAGGGAGAAAGAGATTCCAATAAACTCACATTTAGGGACTTCAACACCCCATTTTCAGCATTGGAGACATCATCTAGACAGAAAACAAATAAAGAAACATTAGCTCTCAATGGCACCATAGACCAAATGGATCTAACAAATATTTACAAACAATAATCTGATTAAATTGGCAAATTAGCTGAATAGACATTTTTCAAAAATAAAACACACAAATGGCAATAGGTATATGAAAAAATGCTCAACATCACTACATTATCAGGAGAATGCAAATCATTGTGGATACAAAGATAAATATGATAAGATTCATGACTCAAAATAATTTTCAATCTAATGAACTGATGCTTTTGGCCAAATCAGTCCTAAATAATGAAACGTTTTGTTAAGTATCCTAGCTGTGACAGTTTAGAGATCAGAAATACCTTATATCTGGTCATTTAATTCATGGAGTACTATATATTCTGCATCTTATTATTTTATTTTTTAAGATGCCTTATCATAATTTTTTTTCTTATTTCTGTGAAGAATGTTATTTGTTTTGTGGTAGGAGTTGATTAGATCTTCATATCACTTTGAATGATGTAATCATTTTCACAGTATTAATTCTTACATGAATTGTTTTTCCATGTTTTATACTTTTCCTGTTAGAGAGTTCTTTTGCCTTCTTGGTTAAATGTATTCCTAGTCATTTTGTCTTTTTCAGATAATCTGTTGTAAATAGGATTGCTTTCTTGATTTCTTTTTCTGCTACTTTGTTGGTGGTGTATTGAAATGCTACTGATTTTTATACGTTGATTTCATATCCTGCAATTTTACTGAATGTTTTTTCAGTGCCAAATGATTTTTGATGGAGCTTTTAGGTTTTTATAGACCCCAGTGGAAAAAATAAAAAACTCCCTTCATTTTTATTTTCAGTTATCCTATAATAGAATATGAATTCATAAATATAAAAATAAAATACTAGTGGATTGGATAATTTTATTTTCTCTATGAGGCAATTTATGGCCCCTGGAGACAAAGCTATGGAATCCTTGTTTACACACTTTTTAATCTTCATCTTATATGTCCAGGCAATGATTCCTGTGCTCTAGTAGTTCCTCACTTGCTTTTCCTATGCAATAATTTGCAACATAATAAAATCACTGGTTAGCCATTTTCAAGTGGCTTTTACCATTCAACAACCATGGCACATTAACCGGGTACTTAGCTATCTGTGTGACTTTTTCATGTTTCAGGATTCCACCCTCAATTCCTTCAGATTTTTACTCTAATGTAGCATTCTCAGAGAAGCCTTTCCTGACCCCCTACTTAAAATCACTGCCCTCACTTCTTATCCTATTCCTTTCCCCTGCATTGTTTTTCTTCTTAGCACATGGCATTATCAAATATGTCATGTACTTTACTTATTGATTCAGTTCTTTGTTTGCATGCCCCACTAGAGTGTAAGCCCCACGAAGGCAGGAAGTAGTTCCTGTTATCACTTCAGGGTTTAGATCAGTTGCTAGTAAACTTTAGGAATTCAATAATATATGTTGAATGAGTGAAGGGACAGCTTATAATTCCTCCCACTTTTCCCCCTAAGTGAAGAACAGATTTTCTTTTGCTGGCAGCTGCATTCATTTTTCTACTTCTTTCCTCAAAGATTCACTGAGTGAGTGCTGCTTTCAGGTTTTTCACAAAACAAATGAAATAAAAGGAGAAATCTATCAACTTTGAAGAAAACTGATCAATTAAATGGTGCTTCTCTTTAGTGAACATGAGGTTTTTTTTCTCGAATCTGCCATTTTCTAGAGGTGAACTAGTCAATGGAATAAACTTGCCTTATTATGCACTATTTTGGTACCAACTATCTATTTTTCATTTATAATAATAATGCATAAAGAATATTTACTATATGCAAAATGCTTTATTTTTTAGTATTTATTTATTTATTTACTTATTTTCTGAGACAAAGTCTCACTCTGCCACCCAGGCCGGAGTGCAGTGGCACGATCTAGGCTCACTGCAACCTCTGCCTCCCAGGTCCAAGAGATTCTCGTGCCTCAGCCTCCCAAATATCTAGGACTACAGGCACCCACCACCACGCCTGACTAATTTTTGTATTTTTATTGGAGGTGGGGTTTCACCATGTTGGCTAGGCTAGTCTCAAACTCCTGACCTCAGGTGATCCACCCACTTCAGCCTCCCAAAGTGCTGGGATTCCAGGCATGAGCCACCGCATGCAGCTGCAAAACACTTTAAATACAGAATGTCATTTAATTCTCACAAGAAACCTGTGAGATAAACATTTTTTTCCCTGTGTTAGAAAGACAAAGGAGCAGAGCTATAAAGAGGCTGAATACCTTTCCTAAGGAAGGTCACATAGTGAATAATGGTGTTAAGACCTGAACTATTTGTCAATAAAACACATACTCTTAAGCATATTACTGTCTTGCATTAAAGTTACAAAATGTGTAATGTTAGAGCTGAAAATGATATTAGAAGTTGCCTAAAACTTTCTTAAGTCAGATAAAGGAATGAGACCTAGAATGATTTGCCAGTGATATGATGCTATTTATTGGAGGAGAAAAAGCAAGAAGAGCTTATGAACACATTTCCTAAAACACATTCAAGTATTTTTCTATTATACAAAGAATGGATAATGGTACAAATATCTTCTCATAAGCATATACAATGAGAAATTGTTGATGATTTCCATGGAGCTAGTATCGATGCAGCATTACATTCCATCTTACTATAATAGTTGATTAGACAGATCTGGACACATTCACACACACACACACACACACACACAAACAATATGGTCCTAGACAAAGACTACTGTTATAACCATAAAGATGTACAGGTAATAAGATCAGGTAATTCTTATTTGGAAAGTATGACCTTTGAAATCTTGAACAAAATTCAGTGAAAGTCCATTTTAAATCAAATCAACAATCAGACGCAAAATTTGAGATACACCAGGATGATCTTCGGAAGTTATCTAAAAATTCATTTTTTTCCATATCTATCAATATTTTGATGACACCAAAACTTTTCCCTATAACACTTTTATACTGTAATATATTAGATATAGTATATTCCCAGCAGCACTCAGGAAGTATTTATTTCATTATCTGAACAACTTGATAGTACATAAGCATTATACAGTATTTGGTGTCTTCCATCCTACTTTTCCCACCTATTTATGAAAAACAAAATGGAAAAAAAAAAAAAGCTCATGTACTTATGACCTGTTTTTATTACCGTAAACTTGAAATTGTGTCATTACCAACTAATATCATAATCTAGTTAGACTCAGAAAAAATAATTTTCAGGCCAATTATTTCAAAATACAGTTGTTTTTGGAAGATATATTCAAAATATACAGCTAGATACATACAAATTCTCCTGGCTATGAAAATCAGCATAATATAGGTAATATTTGATCTCATTTTGTTTTCCTTTTCATTTTAAAATAGTTCATTCTCATAAGAGATTTAAAAAACACATACAGTGAGTTCACTTGTACTTCTCATTCAGCTTCCCCTAATGATAAGTATCTTACCTTACTACAGCATATTATAAAAACCAGGAAATTCACATTAGTATACTGCTATTAGCACAACTGGATTTCACTAGTTTTATAAGAACTCATTTTTTAAGTAGAATTTATACTTACATGAAATTTTATTACATATATTAATTCACGTAGCCATCACCACAATCAGGATAGAGACTTCAGCACTCACGTTACTGCTCTGTAAACATCTCCCTTCTCTTAACTTCTGGCAACAACTGATTTGTTCTCCATCATTATTAATTTTGTCAGCTGGATAATAATATATAAATGGAATCATATAGTATATAACCTTTTCAGATTGCCTTTTTTTCACTCAACGTAAAGTCCTTGAGATCAATGCAAGCTGTTACATGTAACTATAATTTGTTCCTTTTAATTACTGGGCATCCTATTTTAGGGATGTATAATTCATGCTTGTTTATATGTTCACCCTTTGGAGTCATTTGGGTGGTTTCCAGGTTTTAACTATTACAATAAAACTTTTGTGAAAATTTATGTACAGGTGTTTGTGTGGGCATAATTTTTCATTTTCTTATAATAAATATTCAAGAATGTAATTGCTAGATCTTATGCCAAATGTACATTTAACCTTACAAGAAGTGACCAAACTTTTCCAGCATGGCCATGTGTCCCAATTTTTAACTGGTTTCTAGCTTGTAATTCTATAAAGCAAAATCTTTATTTACCTAGTCACACATTACAGTCACTGTACCTGAAATGGTAAAAATGGCCAGGATTAGACACCCAGAGACTCTTTATTAATTACTTCGGGTCATTGGGCCATATGTGCTTTAATTATTTTCAAAGCTAATATGATTCTAGTTGTGTACTGAGATAAAGCATGATCATCAATTCAATTGTACATAATGAGAGAAGCAAAAATTATCCACCGGTGTTGCTTTGAATCTGTAATCCCTCAATTTACTCCCATATGAACCAATTTTAATTCAGGTTCTTTCCCTGAGGGGGTTCCACATTTTCACAGGAAAAAATGATACTCATAACATCCAGTGTTTACAACTGATGTATACAACATCATACTTAGTATTTAATGGTAACATAGCACTAGAATAAAGATTTTTCAGGTTTATAACATTCACAATTAAATAACTTTCAAAGACTTAGATGCAGGAAGCTCAATATTATGGGGGTTATTCCAAGGTGATCCATGGAAAGGCTAGAACGTAATAGCATCTAAGATCCTTGAAGTGTTATGTAAAACTTCGAACTTTGAGATTCAATTCCCTTTTATGCATAGATCTTCTCATAACACATTATCTTTAACTTCTCTCTTTTCCTTTCACTCTGAATATCTCATTTATTTTTAATTGTGTTCATCTATCATCTCTCTCTCTCTCTCTCTGTCTCTCTCTGTACTACCTACCTACCTACTATCTACCTAACTATTTATCTGTCCTAAAATTCACCACAGCTAGATACACACAAATGCTTCAGGCTATGAAAATCAGCATAATATATGTAATATTTGGTCTCATTTTGTCAGGAGTACTTGGATATTAACCAGTACATAGAATTATTATTCAAACCAGATAGGAGATAATATTTGGTTTTCTTAGACTTTGTGTGTCAGAAACCTTAATATTTTGGTGCCAAAAGTAAATTCTGTAGTGTGGTTATTAATATGACAACCAACTCCGTATTTAGCCTATCCCTCACTTTTGAAAAACTAGTTAAAGAACAGAAAGCAGTTAAGCAAAATCTTAAATAACGTGTCTTTTAAAACAAATTTCTAGATGGGTATCAATTGTTTTTACTGCATGTATTAGCTTGGTATTAGCTGCATTTTGGCTCAGTCACAGACCTTGTCAGCAGAAAGCAGAGTGATCAATACAAATCTGCTGATGGGGTCTGTTTCTGTACATAAACACAGATCAACAGAAAAGTAATACTTGGAATATCTGTGTTGTAAAATTTTACATTTTCTCATCTTCCTATTGAAACATCAAAGAAAAATTCGTTAGACTTATGAATTGTCTATATTTCCATATCAAATTGCTAAAATTATCACACAGTAAGTTAATATTTCAGGCTTAGGTTTTTGAAAGAGGGCATCATGGCCACAAGTTATCATACAAGATAACTGCTGTAGTCACGACATTTTGCATGCAAGCAAGAGGAAGCACTCAAGTTATTTTAAGAAAAGTTTAGCATAGTGCTACAGAATATGTATAAATCTAAGAAGAAGAGCCATTAAGCAAGGCTTTGAAAGTCGTCAGAGGCTTAGGATCCTCCTTTCCCAGTAGTGATGCCAAGGGGAAGATAAGATGGCAATCTGCTTTCCCCAAACCCGCTGCAAAGTATCCCCCACTGTGTTTAAAAGAGTGGTTGCTCTGCAAGCTCAGTTCAACAGAATATATGGAATTAAAAGCAGTATGCATTTCCTCTCAATGTTTCAGGGCATCAATTTTAGATTTTTAAATCTATTAGATCCATTAGTTCATACAACAATCTTATGAAAGTATATCCTAATAGTACTACCACTTTATATATAAAAAAAATTAAACAGAGAGAGCTTAAGGAGCTCTCCTAGGATCATACAGCTAATATGTCACAGAGCTTGACTTTGAAAACAGGGTTTCACAATTACCAGACACTTCAACATCAGAAATATCTTTTTTATTTTTATTTTTAAGAGACAGGGTATCGCTCTGTCACCCAGGCTGGAGTGCAGTGGGTGTGATCATGGCTCATTGCAATCTTGACCTCCTGGGCTCAAGCAGTCCTTCTGCCTCAGCCTCCTAGGCAGTTAGAATTACAGTTTTGCACCACTACGCTAGGCTAATGGTTTTGAAAGTATTTTTTGTAGTGATGAGGTCTCATTACGTTGCCTAAGCTGATCTTGAACTCCTGGCCTCAAGCGATCCTCCTGCCTGGGCCTCCCAAAGAGGTGGGATTATAGGCTTAAGCCATTATGCCCAGCCAGAAAGATCTTTAGGCAAGAAACAACTGAATTTTACCATTAAGTTTTACCACAAGCATTTACCATTAAATAGTGTTTAGAAAGTCATGGTTTGCTAATGGCAATTTCTAAAATCAAGTTCAAGTTTCATTTCTCATTTCTCAGCTTTCCATTCTTTCCTCCTCTGACTCTTCCTCTATTTCTGATTTCCAAGTCCTTCCTTTCAGGAGTAAAAACGAAAGCCACCCCTCCCCACATATTATCCCAAAATATTATCTATAGAAACTCTGTTTTATCCAGCTCCTACTATCACATTTTAAGTTTAAATATGATGTGTCAATGCAGGTTGATCAATTGTAAAAAGATACCATTTTTGTGGGGGATGTTGATAATAGTGAAGGTTATCTTGTGGGTGCAGAAGATAAATGACATATTTCTGTACCTTCCTCTCAATTTTGCTGTGAATCTTAAACTGCTCCAAAAAAATAAAGTATTTTTTAAAAGTCTCTATTTGAATATTCAATGACTAGCCTGAAGCTTAAAGTTAATCCTCATAAGAATACAGTGTGCCTACTTAAATCTTAGTAGCTTTTGAAGGCTATATATATAAAACATTCCATCTCTGTCATCCATTAGTTTGTATCCTTATTCTGCCCCTTCTCTCTCCATATTTTGGGTTTTCAGTTTCCTAGTCATAGTATATTTGACTCTCATTGCTAACTAATTGAATATCAGCACTTTACAGCTTTGAAAGCCACAGACTTTCTTACCTCCTTGTGAAGGGAATTTCAGTAAGAAAAAAGTGATAAATTGCTCCTTCCCTTACAGCTGAGGAAGGGTAGATACTATTCAGCATTATAAAGCTTTTCCTCCAAAAGTTATTTCTAATGACAGAACGTTGTGAAACCACACACAAATTACAGAGACTATTTGTTTCTGGAGTAATTTTTAAGCTCTAATAAGAAGTCTATAACTTGTATTTGTTATCTTCATAATATGTTGTCCTATTAAAAACTAAGTTGAAGCCAGGTGCTGTGGCACATGCCTGTAGTCCTGGCTACTTTGAAGACTGAGGCAGGAAGATCATTTGAGTCCAGTAGTTCCAGGCTGCAATGAGCTATGGTCGTGCCTATGAATAGCCACTTCATTCTGTCCTGGGCAAAACAGTATGACAAAGTCTCTAAAATAACAATAAATAAATATATTTTTAAAATTAAATTGAAATCTCTATTTTCTGAAAAGTTTAAGCAATTATGAAGTTTTAAAAAAAATCAGATTATTAACATATTTTCTTTCTCATGGAAAAGGTAAAAACAATAAGACTGATTATGTATGTTTTGTATTAAATAAACTATATGTTTTGTATTAAACAATTTTGTAGTTTAATCTTATTTAAATCATCAGATATAAATATAGTTATGTGCTTATACATTTATATTTCATATATTTTTATATATTTTCCCAAGCTACACTGGCTACATTACTTTTATTTATGATGTAATTTATCTAGTACTGTTAATTTAATTATGTTTATTTATCTGTAGATGATAAATTCTTTTTCATTTTTTGAGACGGAGTCTCACTCTGTCGCCTGGGCTGGAGTGCAGTGGGACGATACTGGCTTACTGCAACCTCTACCTCCCAGGTTCAAGCAATTCCCTGCCTCAGCCTCCAGAGTAGCTGGGATTACAGGAGCCCGCCACCACGCCTAGCTAATTTATGTATTTTTAGTAGAGACAGGGTTTCACCATCTTGGCCAGGCTGCTCTTGAACTCCTCACCTGGTGATCCACTGCCTCGGCCTCCCAAAGTACTGGGTTTACAGGCGTGAGTCACTGTGCCAGGCCTTGTAGATGATAATTTTTGTCCCCCTGAGGACAAGTATGTGTGACTAAGCAAACTTTCTGTTAGTGAGATGATATTCTGGATATGGAGTTTCTTTACTTTGGCAGTGGTTTATGTTACTTGAGGCATTGCACTTCTCTGACAGCAACATGTCCTATTTAAAAATTGTCTCTTGCCCAAGCGCGGTGGCTCACGCCTGTAATCCTAGCACTTTGGGAGTCCGAGGCAGGTGGATCACGAGGTCAGGAGATCGAGACCATCCTGGCTAACACGGTGAAACCCCATCTGTACTAAAAAAATACAAAAAATCAGCTGGGCGTGGTGACGGGCTCCTGTAGTCCCAGCTACTTGGGAGGCTGAGGCAGGAGAATGCCACGAACCTGGGAGGCGGAGCTTGCAGGGAGCCGAGATCGTGCCACTGCACTCCAGCCTAGGCGACACAGCAAAACTCCCGTCTCAAAAAAAAAAAAAAAAAATCTTTTTAGGAAGTAGCTTGTAGCATTAGCCCTTGTGGCTTCAGCCCTGTAGAAAACACTGGGTACTGGAAATTCTAAGAGGAGAGTCTGAATCAGTTACTTTAAAGCCATTTAATTAATTAGCCAAGTAATTGCACTGCTACTCCAGTGCCCATTTCCCATCTCAGACCCTGAGTTATTCTGGCCACTGCTCAGGATACACACAACTTTATTCTGAGGTCTTTGGATAACATGAGGCTGTAAATTAATCAGCTCTATTGGGTTTACTATTTTATCTGATTCTATGAGTTTTATGTACAGAAGAATTCTCATATCTATGGTTTGCTCATGATAATATTCACAGTTTTTTAATGCTACAGTGCATACTTAAATTGATTCTATAATTTCAATTTGAGGAGTAAGAGAACCCATTCTATTTAGTCAGATATCATAAACTGGAAGTGTCTATAAAGCTAAAAAATTGTAATAATTGTGTTTGTGAAAGGAAAGATTACTCCCTATATAATATTTATCAAGGGAAGTAACAAATATAACAAAATTAAGGTATAATAAATTGAATGTAAGTTATATTATTGGAATTGCAAATATAAATGGACATCTGCCAAAGGTAAAGTAGAGGATTTAAAAAGGTAATATTAATGGTGGCCAATTTCCTCCTAAATCGTTTTTCTAAGATTTCATTTTAAGATGATATATTTGTGGTTCCTATACTTTGCAAACTCAATAAACATCTGTGTATATTATGATTTAATGTAACAATTTACTGAATAAACATATTACGCTTTTCATTTTCCTAGTGCTTGCTGTGTAAGGAATCTAAATGTATTTACAGAAATACAACTAATTTTCAAAGTGTCCTGAGGAAGAGGAATTAGGAGGAAAAGCCTAGAGAAGCAAAACTTACAGTGATGGGCAAAAAGGAAAGTGGCTTCTAATAATATAGTCCCATATGCTACATTTATGCAAGATGGAATAAAATAAAATATTTTATTTTATCTAAAATTAATGATATATATTAATAATTATTTATAGCTCTGTCATATAGGCATAATATAAGGATAAAAGGAAAAATCTATACAGTTCTTGATGGGCCACTAGGCTTGAATTTACAAAACCTCATCCATAGTAATTTATGCCCTATGTAAAGTATAGATATTTGGGAATATATTTAACTCTTAGGTATAAGTAGTAAAGTTGCAATCATTTCTGCACTTCCAAACCTATTCATTGGTATTATATTGAAAGAAATCTTCCTTATTAAAATCATGAACTAAAAGTATATTTCTTACCTGATACTGTATATAAAAAACTTTTCCTATAGTGTTACCCTGTACAGATATTTCTCAATAACAATATGATTTCCTAAAGACTTTGTAGAGATAATATAAGGATGTCGATACAACTAACAGAAACTGGGCTGGGTGCGGTGGCTCATGCCTGTAATCCTAGCACTTTGGGAGGCTGAGGTGGGCAGATCACGAGGTCAGGAGATCGAGACCCTCCTGGCTGACACAGTGAAACCCCACCTCTACTAAAAAAATACAAAAAAGTTAGCCGGGCGTAGTGGCGGGCGCCTGTAGTCGCAGCTACTGGGGAGGCTGAGGCAGGAGAATGGCGTGAATCCGGGAGGCGGAGCTTGCAGTGACATTGCGCCTCTGCACTCCAGCTTGGGCGACAGTGAGAGACTCTGTCTCAGGAAAAAAAAAAAAAAGCAAAAACAAAGAAAAACTAACAAAAACTGGCATATATTGAATGTCAATGTAATGGTGATTAAAGTTGAGAAAATAAAGAATTCTCATTCCAAGGAACCCAGTAAATATAATATATTATTTTAAATGCTGTGACAGAATTATTCACAGTTATAAATGTTCTATGGAAAGAAAAATAGCTAATTCTTAAATTCAAGAACTGGTTTCCAGATGCGATAAAATATACACATAGTTTTAAATACTAAATGGAAATTTTGATAGGTAAATCATGATGGATAAAATACATGAATTAACAATCACTAACTACAATTTCCTTCCAGACTGCTATCTTTTCTAACTCTCTCATTCCTCCTCCCATTTCTCTTTTCTTGATTTAATTATAGCTGTTTGAGCCAATTCCATTCAAGTGGGACAGTTATTCCCTTTGTCCCCTTTCCCTGAGCTTTCTTTTTTAATTTAAAGGAATTACAGCCACCACATCTTTAGTTTCCTTTACTCTAAGACCCCGACCAAGAGTTCAAAATTGCACACTTTTCCCCCTTTGCCTTGTATTAAACTTTGGTTAGGCTTCTCTTCTCCTCACAGGGCCCTGCATTAGTCCTGTACTCAGTCCTGAGCAAGCACTAAAATGCATAATTTACTGTCTTTAACAGCTAAAAAGAGAATTGGCCTATCAGACTCCTCTGTCATGCCTTCTATTCACTCCCCATTGCCTGCCCAATTTCCTCTTAAAAATTTTTGCTCTCCCTGGTTAGCTTTTCCTATAAGAGGAAAGATATTTTCTGTTTGATTTTGAGATGCTAGCAGATTTCTGAGATTGGAGCACTCTCAATATTACAATAATTATTTTGAATAAAGTCTTTCTTATCTAAGTCTGAATTAGTTTTTCTTTGGCAGATTCTGGTGCTGAGTCAGGTTGATTGCTGATTGTGCCTTGGACTATACCATCTGCACCCAGGTTTTGATGCTGGCCTCTCTGACCCTGTGCATCTTTCCTAGCTGGGCAAATCAGAATCCATGGTGGTGAGTAGCAAACCTTAATTCAGTATTCCTGATATTTGTCTTTTGTAGCGGGATAAGAAGTTATTTTGATACTGTTAAATGAGGCTCTTCCCAGTTCATTTCTGTTGAGCAAGACCTTTCCTAGGTAGAGGTCTTCTTGGTTCCCTCCAAGTGGAGATTTAATCCCTGACTCTTGTTGAGCAGCACTCTTCTTAGTTTTTTTCTGCTACTTGAGGATCTTCCTGGCTCTTTTGTGAGATCTCTTTGGTTATCTGAATACAAGCCTAGTCTCATAGGTAATTCTCACTTCCATGGCATTCTGTCTTCTCTGCCTCTGCTGATTATATGCCCTGCCACTATGGCACTCATTCAGTCTAATTTCTTCAAAAATGGCATTTTCACACAGCATAATTTGAAAGTATAATCACCTCTCTAAGTTTCTTGAGATCTCCCCAAATATGTTCATCTCTTAGGAGCCCTTGAATCTTAACAATTCAAAATTTTCTCTAAACAGTAGAGTACACAAACTATCTGCAAGATGAAGGTAGACAACTTACTATAAGATTTTCTCCTTTCCAAGTTCCCTTCTGTGTCTTCCGGATCCTATAATGCCAAACACGGCATTTTATTAAGTTCTATAACCCTTGTTAATCTGTTAAGCAGAGATCTCCTCTCTCATTGGAATGTTAATATTTTATGTTCACCTAAGGAACTAACCCTGGAATCCTGAACTTTTCTTCAATTTGTCTTTAACCTCTGATATCTCTGATAGATCACCCCAGTTTTCTTGCCCAGTTCACTACTCCCTAAGCCATTAAAAATCCCCACATTCAAAATTCCTCACCACATTCCTTCCTGGCTCACTTTTGCTATGGGTTTGCCAGATGTAGGGCACAACTGTAGGGTACCTTAAAGGTTAGGAGAGACCCTAGAATGCACCCTTCATAAACTGCCCTGGTATCCTCTACAACCTGAGGCAATTGAAGGTCTCAAAACCTATTATCCAAGCTGACATAGCACTCATTATTTCCACCTGTAGTCCCTCAATGCACCAATTTCCTGTAAAACAAAACAAAACAAACAAAAAAGCAGAAAATGTCACTAGTTGGTCCAAGATTTGCAAGTCATAAAAAGGAATGTAAATCAAGATTCTCTTTGATCTCAAACCCACTATTGCTATCCTTATTTCCATACCTTCCAACACCATTCATTTTACTGTTGTCACTGTGCTCTGCTTCTCACAGCCCCTTTAGCCTATTTCCCTATTTTCTTTTACATGAGAAAATCAAGAATATGCTTAGTTATTTATGCCTCAGGACTTATAGAAGCCCTCGCTTAATTTTCCCAGACATTAACTGCAAATTTAAAGAATTTGATCTCCCCTTGCACTTTAGTCCTTAATATAATATGTAGATACTTTCCATCTTTGTTCTAAGGCACTCAATAATTCTTTGCAAGCTACCCAGTACTTATTCAAAGTCTTGGCTAGGAAGGGATATAAGGTCTCAAGAGATAAAGTTCTGTTCCTGTCCCCTCAAGTGTACAATTTAAGCCATGATTATTTATCCTCAGGGAAAAATCCTTATCCCCATATCTTATCAAGACATTTATTAAATATACCTTGCCCCAAAACCAAGAGATAGTTTAGGGACTTTGGGGGGCTGCTTAGTAATTGTAGAATGTGAATTCTTAGCTTTTCTGCTATAGCATTCCTTTTATATGGTGTGACTAAAGAGATTGTATCTGAACCTTTACAATGGTGCTCACTTATTTTTGTAGGGGAAGACAGAGTTTCACTCTTGTTGCCCAGGCTGGAGTGCAATGGCACAATCTCAGCATCTCGGCTCACCGCAAACTTCGCCCCCGAGTTCAAGCGATTCTCCTGCCTCAGCCTGCCAAGTAGCTGGGACTACAGGCATGCACCACCATGACCTGCTAATTTTGTATTTTTAGTAGAGAAGGGGTTTCTCCATATTGGTCAGGCTGGTCTCGAACTCTCGACCTCAGGGGGACTCACCTTCTTTAAAAGAATTTGAATCTCTAAAAACCTTTCTTTTCTCCATGCCCACTTTAAAGTTTCCTAACTTCCTTTTGCCTTTCTCCCTATGTGTTTATGAAAGAGATGGACATGCTTAGACATCTCAAAAACATAATGAAAATCAGAGGCCAATGGGATACTTTAACCCCATCCCAGATACTATAACTCAAGGTTTCCCTTCTTGCTTGAAAGCAGTTGCAGCAACTGTAAAATTAGTTCAAACTACAGCTGACCTTGTTTGGATCGTATTTTGAACATCTATTTATTTTATGCAGTTCCGGCCCTCATCCTAATGGAAAACACCCAGCATTTTTTAGCTTCACCTATTATGAAAGTCTTCTGCTCTCTTCTTCTTATATTACCATCCACTGCTCTCAAAATCTCAATCCTGCCACTATCTTCCCTCTTCCAATGAAGAACAATGACATGGTTGCACTATGAAATTCAAGCCTCAATCCTCAGCAACATTGATCACTCAGAGATCCACCTTAAAAATCCAGACTTTGACTTCTGTACTGATGGTTCATATCTCTGCCCCTCAGAAAAAAAATCCAGGCAAGTTATGCCATTACAATTTTTAGAACTCCACAGAACATAAACTTCTACCTGGCACAAGGCACCTCAGATCACTAAACGTTTAGCTCTCCTAAGAGCTTGCTTTTTGGCTAAAGAGAAAAGAGTTAATATCTGCAAAGAGAGTAAACATGCTTTTGGGATAGTACATGATTTTAGTACTGTATGGAAAACCAGGGGATTTTTAACAACTTTCAGGACACCAACTAAAAACGGATACAAGTGTCTATCCCCTTAGCAGCTTTGTGATGGTCAAAGGAATTGGACATACTTAAAGTAGAAGCTCACATGGATAACAAAACTCCAAACCAAAAAAAAAAAAAGTCACTACCTGACAATATGCTTACCTGGCAGCTTACAAATCTATTCCAGTTTCAACACAACCAGAAAAAATCTTAAATTGACTACACTTACCAACTGAGCCCCTAACTAAAGAGCTTAGAATCTCCCCATTTAAAGCCCTCTAACGTGAAAGAACAATTGGAAACAAGTTGGATGCTTTACCTTCCCAGATGGACTTTGGAGACACCCACATGGCCACTTGGCTTTCTCACCTGAAATTTAGTCGCTGGCCTTTACAAGATAATTCAACCTGGGAGAAAGAAGCTAAATCATCTCTTCTGCCAACATTGATGAGGAAGTTTTACTCCTATCTGAAACAGTCTTCTTGCAAACTCCAGGAATTCCACCCATGAGTTTATGGCTCTCAACTAAAAGGATATAAAAGCTACTCTGAATGGAAGTTCAACTCAGTTTGAGACCTTCAGCTAATCCACGCTCTGTTTTTGTTTTTTTTTCTTTTTAATTATACTTTAAGTTTTAGGGTACATGTGCACAACGTGCAGGTTAGTTACCTATGTATACATGTGCCATGTTGGTGTGCTGTACCCATTAACTCGTCATTTAACATTAGGTATAACTCCTAATGCTATCCCTCCCCCGTCTTCCCACCCCACAACAGGCCCCAGTGTGTGATGTTCCCCTTCCTGTGTCCATGTTTTCTCATTGTTCAGTCCCCACCTATGAGTGAGAACATGCGGTGTTTGGTTTTTTGTCCTTGTGATAGTTTGCTGAGAATGATGGTTTCAAGCTTCATCCATGTCTCTACAAAGGACATGAACTCATCATTTTTTATGGCTGCATAGTACTCCATGGTGTATATGTGGCACATTTTCTTAATCCATTTCTAGTTCTAGATCCCTGAGGAATCACCACACTGACTTCCACAATGGTTGAACTAGTTTACAGTCCCACCAACAGTGTAAAAGTGATCCTATTTTTCTGCATCCTCTCCAGCACCTGTTGTTTCCTGACTTTTTAATGATGGCCATTCTAACTGGTGTGAGGTGGTATCTCATGGTGGTTTTGATTTGCATTTCTCTGATGGCCAGTGATGATGAGCATTTTTTCATGTGTCTTTTGGCTGCATAAATATCTTCTTTTGAGAAGTGTCTGTTCATATCCTTCACCCAATTTTTGATGGGGTTGTTTTTTTCTTGTAAATTTGTTGGAGTTCATTGTAGATTCTGGATATTAGCCCTTTGTCAGATGAGTAGATTGCAAAATTTTTCTCCCATTCTGTAGGTTGCCTGTTCACTCTGATAGTAGTTTCTTTTGCTGTGCAGAAGCTCTTTAGTTTAGATCCCATTTGTCAATTTTGGCTTTTGTTTCCATTGCTTTTGGTGTTTTAGACATGAAGTCCTTGCCCATGCCTATGTTCTGAATGGTATTGCCTAGGTTTTCTTCTAGGAAAATGGCCATACTGCCCAAGGTAATTTATAGATTCAATGCCATCCTCATCAAGCTAGCAATGACTTTCTTCACAGAATTGGAAAAAATTACTTTAAAGTTCATATGGAACCAAAAAAGAGCCCACATTGCCAAGTCAATCCTAAGCCAAAAGAACAACGCTGGAGGCATCACGCTACCTGACTTCAAACTATACTACAAGGCTACGGTAACCAAAACAGCATGGTACTGGTACCAAAACAGAGATATAGACCAATGGAACAGAACAGAGCCCTCAGAAATAATGCCGCATATCTACAACCATCTGATCTTTGACAAACCTGACAAAAATAAGAAATGGGGAAATGATTCCCTGTTTAATAAATGGTGCTGGGAAAACTGGCTAGCCAAATGTAGAAAGCTGAAACTGGATCCCTTCCTTATGCCTTATACAAAAATTAATTCGAGATGGATTAAAGACTTAAATGTTAAACCTGAAACCATAAAAACCATGCTCTGTTTTTTCAGCCTTCTAGAATACGATGTCTACACAATAAATTAGACAGCTTTCCCCATGACTTCCCACCAAGCAGATGACAGACATCACAACATAGTCAGCTTTACCAACAATGTTGGAACAAAACACTGTGAGATTTTCCTTCCTATACATACATTTTTACCATTTGCTTTCTCCTATGTTCCTCCATTGTCACCTTTGCTGTCCATATAACTTTCCTCATTGTAACTGCAGACTTTCCTAATGAATCCTTGTAGTATTTCCTTCTCCTCTTCACAAAAGCTTCTTTAATAATTATTCCATCTCTGTACTCTATAAGAACCCCAGAATCTATGGATATTCTTTTACTCCCTGTGTAGCACAACTTCAAAACCTTACTTTTAATTGCTGATTATATACTCTTTTTTCCTTTGGAAGCCTTTAGTTTATTCCAAATTCCTATATCAGTATTAGGCTTATGGGCATTTGTTATGGTTTGAATTTTATTCTGTTCCAAAAATTCACATGCTGAAGTTCTCTCAGCATTTTAGAATATGATTGTACATGAAGATATTATAGAATTTTTACAGAAGTAATTAAGTGAAAATAAAGTTGTGAAAATGGACCCAAATACACTGTGACTGGTATCTTTGTAAGGGAGTGAAGTTGGACAGGGATATGTGCAGAGGAAAGACCATGTGAAGATACAGGGAGAAGATGGCATCTATAAACCTAGAAGAGAGGCCTGGAACAGATATTTCTTTCATGGTCCTGAGAAGAAACCAACCCTGCCAACATTCTGATCTCAGACTTCTAGCCTCTAGACATGTGAGAAAATAAATGTCTGTTGGTTAAGGCACTCATTATGCAGCATTTTGTTACAGAAGTCCTAGCAAGATAATCCTTTATTTTTTATATTATCACTTTGGAGCCCTTTAGCTTTTTCTTTTAGACTTCAAAAGGAGTCTTCTTCAATATCAATAATTTTCAATAGGGCAATCTATGCTTCCACCACAACATCACCAAAGGCCTTTTCGTGGGCTTAAGTATTTGTAATTGCCCCTACTTTTCCATCAATACAAATACTACAGTATTATTATGGGGGATAAGAGTACATTGCCCTGTTATATGACTCTTAAAGATGATCCTGGTGATCCTAAGCATAATTTTGCCTGGTATGATTGGGACTGTCTTGTGAACAACAAACACGACTTTCCTCAATCTGAAAATTTCCCATTTAGACATAATAACATCCTTATCAAAACGGCTCATGTGAGCTTTAAGGTGCAAATCCATGGGACAATTACACCTGTGAATCCTGTTCAGTCCCTAATGAGACACATTGTATTAAAGTAATGGTGCTTATTGATGTCTGCTTGACAATTGTACTAGATCCTGTTATCTGGCTAATCTTACTAGCCATTATCAAACTTTTAACTAAATTGCTTTCTTTTCTCACTTTAACTAATCTATTACATCTAAGTTTCCTAGGCACTGGGCAATCAAAAAGATCTGTAAACCATGTTATAGCTGCAAGGTTAGGTACAGAATCCCAATCCTAGAAGGAGGCTATGATCTTTTTTTTTTTTTTTTTTTCTCCAGGTTCTTAAGAAGCCTTAGAACAAGAGGATAAGAGATTGAGAGTAAACTTAAAAGACTACTGCAGCAGATCACATATGAGCAAACTTTCTGCGTACAATTGCTGTGGACTGGTCAGGAAGTTTGCTGGAATTTGTTCATATTCAATTGTTTGCTCCTGAAATAACCAAAACTGCAGAAAGTCTTACCATAGCCACCAACATCATTTCCAAAGTACTCCAGAAACTCCAGTGAATGGCTGTCTACAATGGTCTAGATTTGGGCATGACTCTGGCTTCTCAACTGTTGTGCATATGTTCCCTGAAACCTCTCTAATATATATGCTCTAACTAAAAATATTCAGACCAGAAACTCCAGTGAATAACTGTCTACAAGAATGTACGTTTCGGCATGATTCTGGCTTTTCAACTGCTGTGCATGTGTTTCTGAAACCTCTCTAATATACATGCAGTAACTAAAAATATCGAGACCACAAACTTGGAAATTCATCAAACTACCCACTATTTAAGGATATTTTCAACGTTCTAGAATCTTCTCAACTGGCACCATCTGAACGACAAATCTTGGCATTACTCCTCTATTTCATGTTTAATAGTTATTTTTCTACAATATTCCCAGCCATAGCTCTCATTAAAAACCTGATTTCTAAGACCCTTCAACAACAGTCGAACTACATGTTGGCAGATGATACAGTTAGTCCTTTAATGCCAACAAGAATGTGAAGGCTGGCTCAACCCCTAAAAACTACTTTGACCAATCTCAGTTCATGATTCCTATTCCATCCTTAGTAGTGTTTAAAGACAAATGTAGTTTGTCTTAAACAATGGGGGGTGGGGTGCGGGTGGGCAGGGAGGGACTGACCTATGCTCACCATTGCTCATTTCTTACCCTTTGCCATGTCTTGACTAAAATTTGGAAAGCCTTATCTCTTTCCCACAGGCCTTTGAATTTGGGGTTGCCCCCGAGCTTGAGCAAGCATTAAAATGCAGAACATGCCCCTCTTAGTAGTGTATCCTGAGAGTCAGCTGAACACTGGGAGGCATGCTTCCTGTTAGATCACTCTGCTTATGCTGTCTGCTCATCCATACTTTCTTGCCCAATTTCCCCTTAAAAGTTTCTGCTGACCCTGGTGACCTTTCCCTATGAAAGAAAAGTCTTCTTCTGTTTCCTTGTGCAACTTATGCAGATTTCTGAAATAAAAGAGTTTTCTCTATTACAATAGTCTATTTGAGTAAAGTCTGTCTTTATTAAGTGTGGATTTTTTGTCTTTGATAATCTCAATCCATTCACATATTGATAACCATGCATGGGACACCTATATGTTTAACTTTATACATGCCACATGGCTGATTTTAAATTCGCCTTTGTTGCTCAAAGGCTTCTCACTTCTATCTTCTGTTGTTTGGTTCTGAAATGTGTACAGCTTTTCTAACATTCAAGGCCCTGAATTTCTGAATTTAATGCCCTTTTATTTGTGTTTGCAAGACTATCATTTCTTTTCTGAACTTGTTGCCTTCTGAAAATACCTTACCAAAACCAGCCAACAAAAACCCACACACAACTGCTAACATTTGTTTTCCCGACTTGTTCCTCTGAGCCTTGATGTCCATTATTATATGATCTGCCTTCTGAGTTACTGTTTTACCAGAATTTGGCCACTACATGAAATGGGTCTCCATCTGTCCACCCTCTAACAGTTGCCTTACTACCCACTGCCTGCCATTTAAGCAAAACCACATATTTTTATTTTTTCTTCTTGCTGAGACAGAAATAATACAGACTGGTCACAAGAGAATAGAAAATTTCAGGCAGCAATTTCACATGACTAAACAAAAGGAAGCTGTTGAAATAGCTGCAGAGGCTATGGGCAGATAAGACCCTGAACCAAGCTGGCTAAGATTGACTAGACCCAACGTGGTGCTGAATTTGACCTGGGTTTCACCTAGGACCTAATTATATACTCATTAGCATACTAAATCACACACCCACCAGCACTATGACTGCTCCAAAAACACCATATTTCGTGTAAAAGTGAATAACACCAAAGTTCTGAGAAATCTCTACTTTCTCGAGGAATTTTCATGAATATTTCACACCTTGGTTAAAGAAACCCATAAAGGTAGCAGCCTCAAACCACCTTGGGTGCAACTCTCTTTTGAGTATGTCTGCAATACCCTTTCTTAGGTATATGCTTTTCACTTTGTAATAAATATCTATACTTTATTTTATGACTATCCTTAAATTACTTCTTGAGATGGTGTCAAGATCCTGAATACCAGCTGGGGTCAAGGTCCCACTTCAATTTGGGAACCTCCCCCAGGCTACTACTATCATTGCTGTTAGAGAAATTTCTGAATTAGTCAAGGTATGCTGGATTATGATACAGTAAGAAACAAACTTAATATCTCAATTTCCTCTCAATCTCAAATGCAATTGGAACATTGAATACCTATCTATAGCCAGTGGAAAAGGACATAGGGTATTTCCTAGCAATTCTTATTGTTTCAATTTATAGGTCACACCCACATATCACTAGGCTAATATTTTATTTGATAAAGTCAGTCATATTGCCTAACTTGCAGGGGATAAAGTGCAGGAAGGAAGAGTACCAGAATACTGATGAACTGCAATAATGATTAATACAATTGCCATCCAAACAAATATTTTCAACTCTTTTGGTTTTTGCCTACTTGTAACCATAAAGGATTCAATGCCAGATGCTAGTATTTCAGTTCTTCTGAATTAAGGCGTAGCTACCTGCCTCCATTCCATTCACAGATACATCAGAATAAGTCAGCCAGAGGGTTCTGCAAGCAATTTTGCTCCTATATTAAAGGAGTGTAGCACATGAAAAGTACCACTCATATTTATGTTCCACATTTTCTCTCTTGAAGTGTGCTTGTGGGAGGCTATACAATAGAGTCTTCTGAAAACATACAACACTGAGTGTGGGTACAAAAAGCCAGCGTGGTAAGGACTGCAGAAAAAAAGAAGTATCTATTCTCACGTAAAAGGTAGCTGAACAAACCCTGAAATTGTCTACATCCAGACATCTCATTAAGTAAGATAATTAAAAAGTCTTACTGTTTAAGCTTTTATTCTTCTTTATCTTGAAACCAAAAGCATCCTAACCATAGTAGTTAAATGAATATAATTATTTACAACAAAATCTAGTGATAGAATATAGATTAAAATATTAGTTTTTAATTTCTTTGCTCTTAGAAACCTTAGTTCAAAAACTTCTATTTATATAAGTGATGTGGGTTGGCTCATTGTTCCTACCCAAGTCTCATGTTGAATCATAATCCCCAGTGTTGGAGGAAGGACCTGGTGGGAGGTGATTTGATCATGGGGGCAGGTTTCTCCTATGTAGTTCTTGTGATAGTGAGTGAGTTCTCACAAAATCTGATAGTTTAAAAGTATATGGCCCTTTCCCTTCACTGTCTCACTTTGTCTCTCCTGCCCCCATGTAAAGAAAGTGCTTTACACCCCTTTGCCCTACGCCATGATTGTAAGTTTCCTTGGGCCTCCTAGTTATTCTTCCTATTAAGCCTGCAGAACTGTGAGTCAATTAAGTCTCTTTTCTTCATAAATTACCAAGTCTCAGGTAGTTTTTTATAACAGTGTGAGAGCAAACTACTACAGAAAATTGGCACCAGGAGTGGGGTACTGCTATAAAGATACCTGAAAATATAGAAGCAACTTTGGAACTGGGTAATGGGCAGAGGTTGGAACAGCTGGAATGCTAAGAAAAAGACAGGAAGATGGGAGAAAGTTTAAAACTTCCTGGAGACTTGTTGAATGGTTGTGATCAAAATGCTGATAATGACATGAACAATGAAGTCCAGGCTGAAGAAGTCTCAGATGGAGATGGGGAATTTATTGGGAACCGAAATAAACGTCACTCTTGCTTTGCTTGTAACAAGCAGACTGGTGGCATTTTGCCCCTGGCCTAGAAATCTGTGGAACTTTGAACCTGAGAGAAATGATTTAGTGTATCTGGTGGAAGAAATTTCTAAGCAGCAAAGCATTCAAGAGGTGACCTGGCTGTTTCTAAAAGTGTATACTTATATACATGAACAAATAAATAATCTGAAACTGGAACTTGTATTTAAAAGGGAAGCACAGCATAAAAGTTTTAAACGTTTGCATTGTGACCATGCACTAGAAAAGTAAATCCCATTTTCTAGGGAGGGACTCAAGCTGGTTGCATAAATTTGCATAAGTAAAGAGGAGCTGAATGTTAATAGCAAAAACAATGGGGAAAATGCCTCCAGGACATTTCAGAGACCTTTGTGTTAGCATCTCCCATCATAGGCCTAGAGTCCTAGAAGGAAAAAATGGTTTCATGGGCCAAGACTAGGGCCCTGATGCTCTGTGCAGCCACAGGACATGGCACCCTGTGTTCCAGCTGCTCCAGCTCCAGCCATGGCTGAAAGGGGCCAAGGTACAGCTCAAGCTGTTCCTTCAGAGGGGACAAGCCATAAGCTTTGGCAGCTTCCATGTGGTGTTGAGTCTGTGGATGCAAAGAAGGTAAGAGTTGAGGTTTGGGAACCTCCGCCTAGATTTCAGAGGATGTATGGAAATGCCTGTATGTTCAGGCAGAAGTCTCCTACAGGGGTGGAGCACTCATAGAGAACCTCTGCTAGGGTAGTGCAGAAGGAAAATGTGAGGTTAGAGGCCCCACACACAGTCCCCACTGAGGCACTGCTTAGTGGAGCTGTAAGAAAAGGGCCACCATCCTCCAGACCCTAGAATGGTAGATCCACCAACAGCTTGCACCATCCACCTAGAAAAGCCACAGGCACTCAGTGCCAGCCCATGAAAGCAGCTGCAGATGCTGTACCCTGAAAAGCCACAGGGGCAGAGCTGCCCAAGGCTTTGAGAGATTATCCCTTGCATCTGTGTGGCCTGGATGTGAGACATGGAGTCAAAGGAGATTATTTTGTAGCTTTAAGATTTAATGACTGCCATGCTGGATTTTGGACTTGCATGGGGCCTGTAGCTCCTTTGTTTTGGCCAATTTCTCTCTTTTGAAACTGGAGCATTTACCCAATGCCTGTACCACCATTGTATCTTGGAAGTAACTAACTTGATTTTATTTTACAGGCTAATAGTCAGAAGGGACTTGTCTTGCTTTAGGTTAGACTTTAGACTTGGACTTTTGGATTAATACTGAAATGAGGTAAGACTTTGGGGTACTGTTAGGAAGTTATAACTGGGTTTAAAATGTGAAAAGGACATGAGATTTCGGAAAGGTGAGGGGCAGAATGACATGGCTTGGGTCCTTTTTTCCACCCAAATCGCATGTTGAATTGTAGTCTCCAATTTTGGGGTAGCGACCTGATCAGAGGTGATTGGATCATGGGGGTGGATTCCCCTCATGCTGTTGTCATGATAGTGAGTAAGTTCTCATGAATTCTGATGGTTTAAAAGTGTGTGAAGCTTTCCCCTTCGCCCTCTCTTTCTCTCCTGCCACCATGTGAAGAAGGTGCTTGCTTCCCATTCACCTTCCACAATGATTCTAAGTTTCCTGAGGTCTCCTACATGCTTCCTGTTAAGCTTGTGGAAATGTGAGTCAATTAAAACTCTTTTCTTCATAAATTACCCAGTTTCAAATAGTTCTTCATAGCAGTGTGAGACAAACTAATAGAATCAGCATAAATTTCAGTTTAGTGTTTTTTGGTTTTGGTTTCATTTTTAGTAAGCATATGAACTCTATAAAAGCAGGAACCATCTGTGTTCTGTTATATATTGTTATATAATCAGTGATGATAACAATGAATGTAAGTCAACATAAATTTATTAAAAGATACATCTTTATAAGTTACTATTAAGTTGGAGGTTCTGATGGGCTGGGCAATCCAATATGACCTGGACACGTATCTTGGAGTAGGTACTAGCTTGTTACCTGGCATGTGCCTTGACATTCTCTGCAAGATAACGCTTCCTCACTAATCCAGGAATGGTTTTTATCTATCTGTATATCAACACATACCTATATTCTTAATCTATTACTTTGTACTCCAAAGATAGAAGTTATTCTCGTCTTCTGCATATTTTCTGACTGACGTTGCTTTGCACAGAAGATATTTTTTTCACCATTTTGTTAGGATGGGTAGTACATTATAAGTTTCTTCCCTGAGAATAGATTGCTCATTCAGTGTGGGTGCATCCACTTAGATTTACATAATATTTCAGCCATATTCTACTTCTTGTCATCATTGGGCCCATAATCATCATTCTCACCTCTTCTTAAGTTAGCCAAAATTTATTTCTCTCTCTTTTATACACACAAAAACAGGTTCTCTTTCTCTCTCTCTCTCTCTCTCTCACACACACACACACACACACACACACACACACACACACATGCACAGAGAGAGAGAGAGAGAGGGAGAGAGAGACTCTGGTTAATTGGGAAAAACAAAACAAAATTGCAATTATGTTCTAGAACTTCAAAATTTTTATCTGATTTTAAGTTACATAAACTCACTAAAACGTAATTACCTGATATTTAAATCGGAATATTGAAATATCTTTATTTTACTGGATTCTGTGAGACAAGCATCTGAAAAGGATAAACTTTATAAACTGTAAGACTATAAGCAATGTAACTTGTATTATATGGCCATATTTATCTGTGAAATGTAGAAGGTAGACAAATAAATTATGTTTTGTAAGAATTTTCTTCCTAATTATGAATAAACAGTTTAAACAGTTTTGTAACTTGGACAGTTATTTTGTTTAAAGGGTAATGCAGAGATACATCGCAATTTATAAGTTAGTTTGTCCATTTAAGTTTATTTTTGCTGTAGTTGATTAGACAACTGGTAATTTTAGAAGACATTTGGCATATTATGCATCATTATTATGACAGATGTAGCCAGAAATTTTGTGTGTTTGTTTTCCATCTTTTTGTTCTTAATTGAAACAAGACAGCTCTCAAAATTTGTCTCTAACACGTTTGATAATGTATATTGAAAAGGAAGTTTATTTCACTTCCTCATATTCCCTTAAGAGGATTTTATTAGAATAACAATAGCATTTTTAATTTTTGCTCTATAACCTCACTGGAGAATGAGTGAAGCATTTAAGTTATCTACATCGAGAAATATAAATCAGTCTTCAAGTTTTTGACCACATATTACAATAAGGTGGAGGTGATGTATTCAAAACCGTGTTTCACATTTCTCTTCACTCTTCCTCTCTCTCTCTCTGTATCTCTCTACCTATTATTCTTCTCACTTTCTTGCAATTCCCTCTCCTTGCTGTCTCTCTCTTTTGCCCTATAGTATGAAACAAGACCTTCAATAAGTCTTTTACTATGCAGGTGAGACTTTCCCTCAGGAGCTCTTTCCTAACCAGGGTTTACCTCCCATAATTCAACATTCTCCATTCCACAACTTTTAATAACAAAACTCATATAAATACCAAATGTTCAGTTAGTTCCAAAGTCAAACTGTATATATATGAGGGAGTGGGGAGTGTATGATCAACCTAAAATTCAAACTATATGCTAGCCTAGTTGCTAATTGGCGAAAAAAAAAAAGCCAACCATAAGGAGAGACAAAAACTCTTCCTTTACCAATAGAATTACTGATTAGAAAGTTCATGGGTTTCTGAATCTACAATGAACTCAAATTTACAAGAAAAAAACAAACAACCCCATCGAAAAGTGGGCGAAGGACATGAACAGACACTTCTCAAAAGAAGACATTTATGCAGCCAAAAAACACATGAAAAAGTGCTCATCATCACTGGCCATCAGAGAAGTGCAAATCAAAACCACAATGAGATACCATCTCACACCAGTTAGAATGGCCATCATTAAAAAGTCAGGAAACAACAGGTGCTGGAGAGGATGTGGAGAAATAGGAACACTTTTACACTGTTGGTGGGACTGTAAACTAGTTCAACCATTGTGGAAGTCAGTGTGGTGATTCCTCAGGGATCTAGAACTGGAAATACCATTTGACCCAGCCATCCCATTACTGGATATATACCCAAAGAGTTGACTATAAATCATGCTGCTATAAAGATACATGCACACATATGTTTATTGCGGCAGTATTCACAATAGCAAAGACTTGGAACCAACCCAAATGTCCAACAACGATAGACTGGATTAAGAAAATGTGGCACATATACACCATGGAATACTATGCAGCCATAAAAAATGATGAGTTCATGTCCTTTGTAGGGACATGGATGAAACTGGAAAACATTATTCTCAGTAAACTATCGCAAGGACAGAAAACGAAACACCGCATGTTCTCACTCCTAGGTGGGAATTGAACAATGAGAACTCATGGACACAGGAAGGGGAACATCACACTCTGGGGACTGTTGTGGGGTGGGGGGAGGGGGGAGGGGCAGCATCAGGAGATATACCTAATGCTGAATGACGAGTTAATGGGTGCAGTACACCAACACGGCACATGGATACATATGTAACAAACCTGCACATTGTGCACATGTACCCTAAAACCTAAAGTATAATAAAAATAAATAAATAAACAAGTTCATGGGTTGTAAGGCATTAAAGATTTTTCTCAGAAAACTTGATTTTCTTTCCTTCTTAGCTATTACTATTTTTATAAAGCACTGATACTTAATGTACCCTAATTTTCTATCTCTTGAAATGGATGATTCATGCTATGCTTTTTTTGGTGAATATCACTTCTGTTAGTGTTGTTTATTTTGTCACATCAAGTGACACCTATCTAGTTCACAGAAAACTTTTTTTACACTGAGTTTATTTAGAAGAGAAGATATGAGAATGTGAGAAACTCCAATTAAATCTGAATTCATAGAAAAGTTTCTTTGAATTTTATTTTTTAAATATATAAAGATTTTCATACTAAAAAGTAATAATATCAGCCAACTTCATCTAGTACTTACAGCAAAAAGCTCCACAGATAGTCACTCATTTAACCTTAAAAATAGTCTATAGAAGTAAATACTATTTTTGTCCCCATTTTAGATGAAAAAACTAAAATGCAAACAGGTTTAATGACTTGCTCAAGGTGACACATTCAGAAAAGAGCAAAGTCAGATTCAAACTAGCATGAATGCAATTTATAAATGTTTCTATTCATAGATAGGAGAAAAACTTTCAGCAGAAACAAAATTTTACACATAAAATTAATATAAAAACTCAGAATAGAAGATAAATTATATTAATAATATACTAGCGTTATCTAGTCAAAGAAGTAATTTTATTTTTCTTATAACGTACTTAAGGTGAAATAATCTCGAAGCCAAAAAATTAATTTCCTCAAACAATAGAGCCAGTGGCAAGGGATAATGGCTGGAAAAATAATTATTAATGAAACAAATCATTGTTCTCACAGCACTTAGATTCTAGAGAAAGGAACAAAAATAAGGTAATTCCCTTATCCACTTCAGACAATTTCATATAATGTTAAATATTTTAGAGAAAACAGTGAAATGGATAAAAAATAATTGGCATTGTTAAAGGATTTGAGGATTCTAATTTAGTCATATCAGTTGAGTAAGACTTTCAAGAGTACATTTGAGGTGAAATTTGAATGATGATGAGGAACAAATCAAGAAATGATCTGCAGAAAAGAGGGAACAGCACGTAAAAGGTTCTCAGGAAAGTAAGAAGCACAAGGCCAGTGTGCAGTGAGTATAGTGAACGGGGCTGAGGGTAGCTGGAGATGAGGTGGGAGAAGTAACTTCCTGCAAGATCACATAAGACCTTGTAGAATGCAAGATGCTTGGGTTTATCATAATTTGAATGTGAAGTCAGAGAAAATTAGCAAACAGGATTATATTATTTGAGTGGTGCTTTAAACATATCTCATTGGCTAAATGTAGAGTCTATACTTTGGTATAAACAAGTAGATATAAAGTATATCTAAATAATAAATATATGTATAAAAATAAATATAAATAAGGTATACATAAAAGGTAGAAAATTTTGGAATCTATTTTAAGAAACCAAACAAGAATGTGGATCTGTGGAAATGGTGAGGATTAGTAAGTTTAGGGATTTTAATTTCATTTGGTGTCATGAGGTCTTTCGAATGACTTTAATATAAGTAGAAAGCAAAGACAGGAAGCAATGATAACTCTGAGTTTTTTGGTTGGACAAAATGATGAAATAGTGAGCCCATTAACTTAAATAAAGAAAAATACAGGAGAGGTGCATGTGTTTGCTGTTATTATTGTTTTTCTGTTTGTTTTATTTTGAGAATGATAGAACAAATCACTATTTTGAAAATTTTAGTGTAAGATACTTATTAGATATCCAAGTGGAAAATGAAGTTGAATACACAATTAGACATATGGAACAGAAAGATGTCAGACCAGGAGTCATCAACAGCATAAAAATGGTATTTAAGAATGAGATTACCTGGGGAAAGAGCATAGATAGGAATGAAATGAGGGCTAAGAGCTCAGTCCTGAGGCATGCTAACCTATGAAGTTCAGGTAGAGGAGAAAGATCCCACATTCTCCCCCTGATTTTCAGCATAAATATAGTGCCACTTATTTTCAATCTTGATGTCTAAGTATTATATTTTTTCTAACATGTATTACATTGTTGTTATAAATTAAATTGTGGCCCCCTGCCAAAAAAAGTACATGAAAGCTTGAACCCCTAGTTTCTTAGAATGTGACCTTATTTGGAAATGAATTTGTTACAAGTGTAATTAGTTAAGTAAAAATGATGTCATACTGGAGGAGAGTATGACATCAAAAACCATGAGAGAATACATTTCTAATGTTTAAGGCCACTTAGTTTGTGGAATCTTATTATGGAAGCACTGGGAACTGTGTATGTTTATATTTTCCATAATGGGAGAGATAGAGAGAGAATAGAAAATAAACTGGCATGGGCATATACAGTGACAATCCACTGAAGTCACAGATAAGGATACGCAGTATAATTAGAACACCCCTAAATAATTGCACTGGCTTCTAATCTGAATTTAGATTTAAAAAAAAAAAACTTTGTCAGAGAAATAGTATAAAAAGATGAAAAATTCTAGAAACCTAAGATGTTTTTCGAAGTGCCTATCAAAATGGTAGACATTACAGAACTCATTACTAAGTTTCAGCTGGCAAATCTTTATGCACGGCAAATGAAACAGAACCTCTATCTTCTTTCTGTTACATGTCTCACAAACAGACACAAAGAATAGCCTTGAAATAATAAAATAAACTTGAGGTACTATTAAGTAAATACAAGGAGTATTTGTCTCTTTAAATTTAATTTTCTGCTCACAAAAGTACAAAGCCTCTGGTATTATGTTAAGCAACCAACTGCTTTCTTAAACAGACATCTAAAATTCTAAACATTGCAAAATAATTAACTTATTCAGGTGCTAGTGAAGCTATATAGGTAAAACTTGTGACTGATCAAAATAGTAATTACTACCAAGATGCCTCAAAATGTGTAAGTATAGAATACATATGTATAATTCAATTATTCAATTTTAGTTTTAGAAAAATGCAAAATAGTGGCTAAGATACCTTTTGATTTGTAAAAATTTAAAAACAAGAAATATTTAGAGCAGCATCAATAGAAATATGACCTTACATTTTTATTTTTAATGCGCTTCCACATTATCTTAAGCCTCACAGTAAACAGATGACAATTTTTCGTTTATGACAAATGTTTGCTGATTTTATTATAAGCACAAATTACAATTCCATCTAAGCTTTTGGAAAAAAAGTTGTAATAAAAAATATTTTTTATAAAACCTCTTTTATTGAAAAGCACACAGTTCATTAGGGTACAGGTGGATACATTTTCAGAAAAGTGGATACACCTATATGTACTCTATAATAGAATACCAAAAAATCTATAGCACACAATAAAAATAAGGTAGAGCAAAGAATATTGTTTTATTACATTTAGTTCAAGATATAAAATATTTTTATGTTATAAAAATTATATTTTAAAATTAAATTTTTTGGTAAAATTAAGTTTTGAAAATTAATCTTGTGTCCAGAAACTTTGGTAAAATTACTTATTCTAAGAGTTTGTCTGTAGATCCTTTTGGATTTCCTGTAGTATGCATAATTCTTGTACCTTTTCTAAACACTATTTTGGAAATTATTCTCTGAGAATATTTTCAAATTTATTAATTCATTAAAGTAGATTTAAAGACTGGAGGATTAGACTAGGATTGGACTTAAAAGAAAGAAGGATATATGCAAGTGGATGCATGTTCCAGAAAAAAAAAAAAAGACTGTTCATGAATAGAGAAATGAAAATGGACAGGGAAAAGTTAAAATTATTGTCAGAATAAAAAATACGTATACTTTCAGTTTATCCAAAGCACTTTATTTCAAATGAACAAACTTTCAGAAGCCATGGGCCTGTATTAATAAAACCTATAAAAAGGTATTGCATATTTATCATATTTGTAAATGATTGTACTTGTTTATAATCTATATTATGTTTTACATAAATTTCATGGACATATTTATGTAATCTTTTTCTTTCATCACAAAAATTAACTGAGAATAGGATGTTTATTTTTATAGATAGTTATGCCCATATTTTCTCTTTAATAAACTATCAATTTCATAGAAATAATCTCAGTTCAACTATTGATGATATCTAGCTGGTATGACATTAGAAATATCAGAGTACTTTAGTACTTTATTTAATTACATAATTAGTTCTGTCTAAAACAAACATGCAACGGTATAAAAAGGTCCTATTTTTTCTTGAGAAAATATAAGACTTTTTTCAATTAGAGGATTCATCTCATGGTCAGTGCTTTGATTTGGATATGGTTTGTTTGTCCTCACCAAGTCTCATGCTGAAATCTGATTCCCAATGTTGGAGGTGGGGCCTGGTGGGAGGTGTTTGGGTCATGGTAGCAGGTCTTTCATGAATAGTTTGGGTCCATTTTCACAGCAGTGAGTGAGTTCTGGCTGTTAGTTGCTGTGAGCACTAATTATTGAAAAGAACCTCGTACTTCCTCCTCTCTCCTTCTTGCTTCCTCTCTCACCATGTGATCTGCACACACTACTCCACTTCACCTTCCTTCCTCCAAGAGTGGAAATTCTCTGAAGGCTTCACCAGAAGCTGATGTTGACATCATGCTTCTTGCACAGCCTGCAAAACTGTGAGCCAAATAAACATCTTTTGTTTATAAATTATCCAGCCTCAAGTATTTTTTATAGTAACACAAGTGGAGTAAGACAGTCAGAGATCACTTGAAATTGTTGCTTTTCTGTACCATAATGTGCCATGTAATTCCACAGATTTTATTTTTAGTTGTATTAGTTTCAACTTGATAACAGAATATTTTTCATACATTAGTAGCATGTACAATTATTAGAAGCTTAAATAGCTGATCTTCTTTCAAAGTGCCTCATCATTTGGAGGAACTATTCTGGTCTTGTCTTTATGAGATTCCTCAGAAATGGTCTGAAATTCCCAATTGCACAGGGTGTTAGCTCCATCACGCATTCTTTATTAGTTTTTTCTTTTTGATGTTTCACTTCCTCCACTCTCTCATTCTACCTTCCTAGAATCACCTCCCAAATAAATGTCCTGTCTTCAAGTCCTGCCTAAGGCTCTACTTTTGAGAACTCCAAATGAAAATACCTATAATCAGGAGGTGTTAAAATGCATCAAATTGTATTTCTCCATCAATTGGAATAATAATTTTATATATATACAGTATATTTTGTCTACTTCTACAGTGTTTTACTCTTGGAATATCTAATATTAGACAACATACTTCTATAGAATTGTTTCCCTTCCATGTAAAATTCAGTTAACTTACTTTATAATTTATCCAAATTTTTTGATATCCTCATAAGTAAAACAAGACTTTATTGTAATGTTATAATTAACTTACTATTGTGTTATAATAGTTATAAACTATGTGAAAAATACTTTAGTTGTAGAGAACAAAATATTAACAGGAGTTTTCAACACACATTACTGAGACTTTGGGAGATCAAATGGAAATGTGTTAGAGAAGAATGCAGATAATGTGCATAACAATAGCTGAGTCAGTTTGCAAATGTTATAGGAATGTACATTATGTGATTAACAACAAATAAAATATTTACTTTTGAAAAAAGTTTTATCTCTGGACAAGCACACACACAAAAAACCTAGAAATTATTAAGGTGTAAAATCAGACGAATAAATGTTGGACCCAAGTAAAAGCAAAACTCAATTGACATATCAATTAAAATGTAAGTATAATAAGAACCCTAGCTATTTCAATGAATTACAATGGTTTTATATACATATATGTATATATATATACACATACATATATATACATATAAACCGTAATTTACGATTACATTATTTCCAAACATAGTAGACCTTTTGAAGCATTGAAGGAATAAATAGAAAAAAGAAGACAATTTCATTAATCACATATGCATTTATGTACCTCACAATAAACATAATAAAGTACAATTAAAATGATGGGTTATTTAGAAAATTAAAATATTTATGACCAAAAATAGTGACATTTTATAAATTAAATAGTGCTTTCAAATCATAAAGGGAAAAAGAAGCATTCCAATAAAAAATGCACCAACCCAAATGTCCAACAACGATAGACTGGATTAAGAAAATGTGGCACATATACACCATGGAATACTATGCAGCCATAAAAAATGATTAGTTTATGTCCTTTGTAGGGACATGGATGAAACTGGAAAACATCATTCTCAGCAAACTATTGCAAGGACAAAAAACCAAACACCGCATGTTCTCACTCATAGGTGGGAATTGAACAATGAGAATTCATGGACACAGGAAGGGGAACATCACACTCCGGGGACTGTTGTGGGGTGGGCGGAGGCGGGAGGGACAGCAGCAGGAGATATACCTAATGCTAAATGACGAGTTAATGGGTACAGCAAACCAACATGGCACATGGATACATATGTAACAAACCTGCACATTGTGCACATGTACCCTAAAACCTAAAGTATAATAATAAAATAAAATAAAATTAAATTAAATTAAATTAAATTAAAAAAAAGAAATGTGATACAGAACATTGCTACTGTTCACTGAGATTGGCCATTGCTCACTTTCAATACCTTTTAAATTAAATCCACTGCATTAAAAAAAAAAAAATGCATCAATAAACCACTTAGGATAATATTCATTTTTTCTAATAACATGGAAAATTGTTAAAATTCCTTGGAGAAAACTGTTAAAATTCAAAATTAATAGGCTTTACTTAAAAATTAAAGCAATTATGAAATAATATTTTTTTACTGAGGTAACAAAGATTATCTTTCACTCATTCATTTATAATCATATATCATTAAATTATTGTTAGGCAGTAGTGATTATAATTTTGCATACAGTTTTGAGCTTACTTTGTCAATATTAAAATAATAACAACATACATGTTTTTGCCCCAAACTTAATTTTAGGACTTTATTCTATAAAATAAGTGATGAACAAAATGTTACATATCATTTAAGAATGAAAGTTTGGAAATACATATATTTTTAATATATAGATTAAATTAGAATAAATCCCCTGGAAGTAATAATATGTGGTTAGTTAAGCCATGTTTTCCAAGCATTTTGATAATGTGAGGAAATTTTTAAACGGAGAGAGAGACTGAGGGTAGAGATAAATTTTTGAAAAGAATCCAATTTAATGAGACTAGACTAAGAGACTAGAGACCTAAATCTAAATGCAAACAATGTCTTGGAACATTATGGGTAAATTTAATTTCCTTATATATTTTAATGATCTTCTAAAATGAATATGTATAACATGTTATACACAAAAAGTTATCACTTTAAAAGGTGAGATACTGCTAAAGAGATTTTCCTTGTTGAATTTCATTTTGTTTGGTGTCTGGATTACATTATAATTAAGACCTTTATTTTATCTCGTCATATATCAACTATAAAGTACGAAATATTTTGTGAAGAAATGCAACCAAAAGACTTTATATCTTACCATAATTACCTATTTAGAATAATCAAGCTGAAACTTCTTTTTAGGAAATACATAGAGACAGAAAAATAAAATCCTATGAATATATATTAATGAGATTTTTTTTTCCTGACTGAGAACACAGGGTGTATTTCATAAGTCTCTTGTATAAAGAAATCCTTTTTATTCAGGTTGTTTGATTCCTTTTTGTTCTTTCAATCATATAAACAAAATCTTCCCATCGAATAATGCCATTCCTGCCAGTTTACACTAATCAAATGAGTAGCTGATCCGTACCACAGGGAGTTTTCTTCTTGGTTCATTTTATTTCTTACAATAGAATTGAGGATTTTGTAAGGCATTTCAGTCAGCTATTTGCTGCCTTGGCTCTCATGTTAGCTATTGTACATAAAGCATATTTACTGAGGAGTTATAAATGGCACCCTGCTACATTACTGGAAAAAAATTAGACATTTTCAAACACTCCCAACAGAGAACAGAAATCAGAATAGGGATGACTAAGTAATGCTGGGTGTTTGAAAATCAATATTTTAGAAAAGACTTTGGTTTGAATTTTTATATTCTGACTTTTTCCTAGCAGAAAACCACTTCCCCGTTTATTTACCATAAATTGTCATAATGAAATAATCATTTTCATTTCAATTTGCAAAGCAGATAAATCACAGAGATAATGTTTAAAGTCTGCTGACATTCCACATCTACAAAATAATTTGGTTTCTTTTTTTTTTCTTGAGTCAGGGTCACTCTGCTGCCCAGGTTGAAGTGCTGTGGCATGCTAGTGCTCATAGCTCACTGCAACCTTAAACTGCTGGGTTCAAGCAATCCTTCCCCTTCAGCCTCCTGAATAACTAAGACTACAGATAACGTCACCATGACTGCTAGTTTTTAAATTTTTATTTTTGGGGAAGCAAGGTCTTGCTATGTTTCCCAGGCTGATCTCAAACTCCTGAACTAAAGTTAGCCTCCTGTCTTGGCCTCCCAACGTGCTGGCATTACAGACCTGAGCCACTGGGCCTGGCCCTTGCTGACTATTAAAATAATATACGTTTATCCAAAGCCAATAAAACATTTTTGTTTGTCAATTATATGTTTATGTATTCTATATCACTTTTGGATTTGAAAATCAAACATGGTGAAATAATTTTTGATAAAATCTAAAGATAATTAATATAAGATATCAAAATCAATGAATATGTTCCTTAATAGCTTCTAAATCTTTTGCTAAATTATGTCATTATACTAATGAAATATATAACTAAACTATATTATAAACTATTTAATCTCTGTGTTTTAAGAAAATTCCAATCATTTTTGTGAAAGAATTTATGAAACTTATTGCTATGTATATAAAATGTTATAGAAGCAAGTTTGCATATATTAACAAATATTCTCTTTCTGAATATTCTGTTTTGCTTATCAGGAATAACAATACTTAACTGGGTAATCTCTAAATTTGCTAAAGGTATATTACAGCTAAATTTCTGAGCCACAGAAAACAAATGAGCCATGGGGCTCAAATGTATATATTTTGTCTTTATTTTCATTTACTTTCATATCTTACTCCCTTTTTCAAGGCCTATTTCTAGTTTACCATATCTTGTTTTATTTTGTTTCCTTAGAAATTTTCAAAAATGCCTTTGAAAACAAGGCCAGATATAATTGAATAGATATTTAAATATTTTATTTTTCTGTACTGATGGGAAAACAGTGTAAACATGGTGGCTCACACTTGTAATCCCAGCACTTTGGGAGGCCGAGGCGGGCGGATCACGAGGTCAGGAGATCGAGACCACGGTGAAACCCCGTCTCTACTAAAAATACAAAAAAAAATTAGCCGGGCGTGGTGGCGGGCGCCTGTAGTCCCAGCTACTCGGAGAGGCTGAGGCAGGAGAATGGTGTGAACCCAGGAGGCAGAGCTTGCAGTGAGCCGAGATTGCGCCACTGCACTCCAGCCTGGGTGACAGAGCGAGACTCCGTCTCAAAAAAAAAAAAAAAAAAAAAAAAAAGGAATTAATACGTAAACAGCTTAAATCAGGGGCCTGGCAGTGACTGCATGTTACCTGTCAGTTGCTCTTATTATTTGTCTGTTGAGATATTGGGCCTCAAAGCAGCAGGCTGTCTCTCCATCTCTCATCTAACATCTAGAACTCTCAGAGGGTTGTTCATCAATTAAAGGCAAGCAAGTAAGTATATAAATTATATATACGTCAAAAACAAATTATTAGAAGAAATATGTTACTAACATTAATGCTTTCTGGGGGCAATTTTTGGCTAGAGGATCTTAGTAATAGTTATCAGAAAACAAGGGTTTCTCAGATTACAGTTTTTTTGGGAAATGTGTTTGGTAAATGCTACTGTAGTAATTATGATACATAAAAATGATTAGCTTCCAAAAGTTTCACCATGCACCATAAAAAGAGGAATGAAGATATAGGCCTTATTCCTTTTTTTCTGTCTATAGAAATTGTTTCTTTTGGGACACACAGGGCTTGTCATTCAGTTGCATCTGGAAAGAGCCCAATTCTAAACATAACTTGAATATCCCTTTGAATATAATAGGGCCATTTAATTTACATTTTGTCATGCCTGTGTTTCTCAGAACATTAGGTTTCTATTCATCCAAGTAGAATAATTTTTCATATTGACCATAGCAGAAAACAAGTGTCACTTCTCTTTTAGTTTGCATTACCTGACTCTAATCTCTCTTCAGCACAACCCTCAAGCATTCTCAGCCACAGAGGAGAGTCAATTGAAAAATCATAGAATAATTTTTAAATATGAGAACAGCTGCACTGAAAACCCAACTCTAAAAAGGGGCCTCCCTGCATTTTCCTCTCTCTTTCATAAAGTTTGACAGTAAAATAATGCCTGCCAGTGACAAAGGGGCTCAAGCTTTCAGTGAGCAGAGCTCTCTATTCAGCCCAAACACAGACACCAGGATGATTGACTAGGGTTTCTGCCTCTCCTCTGACTCCCAGCATCCAGCACACACAGAGGCAGGTCCTCTGTACCTTGTTGGCTGTCCAGATATTTCAAATAATCAGCAATTTCTCAGCACCTCGAGGACACTTCAGTGGGACCACTCTTTGATCTCTACACTAAAATTATTGGTTAAAAAAAGATACTACTAATAACTTTTTCCTTTATTATTCTATAAAAACCATATTATGAAAATTAACAAAAAACAGGCATCATCTCATGTAGAGTTTCTACCTATTATTTTGATGAGGCTTCATCTTCACTGCTTCTTTTAAGAATTTTCCTTGTGGCGTTCTCTGTATTTCCTGAATTTGAATGTTGGCCTGCCTTGCTAGGTTGGGGAAGTTCTCCTGGATAATATCCTGCAGAGTGTTTTCCAATAACAAACTGTCTCTCAGACCACAGTGCAATCAAACTGGAACTCAGGATTAAAAAACTCACTCAAAACCGCTCAACTACATGGAAATTGAACAACCTGCTCCTGAATGACTACTGGGTACATAACAAAATGAAGGCAGAAATAAAGATGTTCTTTGAAACCAATGAGTACAAAGACACAACATACCAGAATATCTGGGACACATTTAAAGCAGTGTGTAGAGGGAAATTTATAGCACTAAACGCCCACAAGAGAAAGCACGAAAGATCTAAAACTGACACCCTAACATCACAGTTAAAAGAACTAGAGAAGCAAGAGCAAACACATTCAAAAGCTAGCAGAAGGCAAGAAATAACTAAGATCAGAGCAGAACTGAAGGACATAGAGACACAAAAAAACCTTCAAAAAATTAATGAATCCAGGAGCTGGTTTTTTGAAAAGATCAACAAAATTGATAGACTGCTAGCAAGACTAATGAAGAAGAAAAGCGGAAAGAATCAAATAGACGCAATAAAAAACGACAAAGGGGATATCACCACCGATCCCACAGAAATACAAACTACCATCAGAGAATACTAAAAACACCTCTACGCAAATAAACTAGAATATCTAGAAGAAATGGATAAATTCCTCGACACATACACCCTCCCAAGACTAAACCAGGAAGAAGTTGAATCTCTGAATAGACCAATAACAGGCTCTGAAATTGTGGCAATAATCAATAGCTTACCAACCAAAAAGAGTCCAGGACCTGATGGATTCACAGCCGAATTCTACCAGAGGTACAAGGAGGAACTGGTACCATTCCTTCTGAAACTATTCCAATCAATACAAAAAGAGGGAATCCTCCCTAACACATTTTATGAGGCCAGCATCGTCCTGATACCAAAGCCTGGCAGAGACACAACAAAAAAAAGAGAATTTTAGACCGATATCCCTGATGAACATTGATGCAAAAATCCTCAATAAAATACTGGCAAACCGAATCCAGCAGCACATCAAAAAGCTTATACACCATGATCATGTGGACTTCATCCCTGGGATGCAAGGCTGGTTCAACATACACAAATCAGTAAATGTAATCCAGCATATAAACAGAACCAAAGACAAAAACCACATGATTATCTCAATAGATGCAGAAAAGGCCTTTGACAAAATGCAACAGCCCTTCATGCTAAAAACTCTCCATAAGCTAGGTGTTGATGGAATGTATCTCAAAATAATAAGAGCTATCTATGACAAACCCACAGCCAATATCATACTGAATGGGCAAAAACTGGAAGCATTCCCTTTGAAAACTGTGGCAAGACAGGGATGCCCTCTCTCACCACTCCTATTCAACATAGTGCTGGAAGTTCTGGCCAGGGCAATCAGGCAGGAGAAATAAATAAAGGGTATTCAATTAGGAAAAGAGGAAGTCAAATTGTCCCTGTTTGCAGATGACATGATTGTATATTTAGAAAACCCCATTGTCTCAGCCCAAAATCTCCTTAAGCTGATTAGCAACTTCAGCAAAGTCTCAGGATACAAAATCGATGTGCAAAAATCACAAGCATTCTTATACACCAATAACAGACAAACAGAGAGCCAAATCATGAGTGAACTCACATTCACAATTGCTTCAAAGACAATAAAATACCTAGGAATCCAACTTACAAGGGATGTGAAGGACCTCTTCAAGGAGAACTACAAACCTCTGCTCAATCAAATAAAAGAGGACACAAACAAATGGAAGAACATTCCATGCTCATGGATAGGAAGAATCAATATTGTGAAAATGGCCATACTGCCCAAGGTAATTTATAGATTCAATGCCATACCCATTAAGCTACCAATGACTTTCTTCCCAGAATTGGAAAAAAAAAAACTACTTTAAAGTTCATATGGAACCAAAAAAGAGCCTGCATTGCCAAGTCAATCCTAAGCCGAAAAAACAAAGCTGGAGGCATCACGCTACCTGACTTGAAACTATACTACAAGGCTATAGTAACCATAACAGCATGGTACTGGTACCAAAACAGAGATATAGACCAGTGGAACAGAACAAAGCCCTCAGAAATAATACCACACATCTACAACTATCTGATCTTTGACAAATCTGACAAAAACAAGAAATGGGGAAAAGATTCCCTATTTAATAAATGGTGCTGGGAAAACTGGCTAGCCATATGTAGAAAGCTGAAACTGGATCCCTTCCTTACACCTTACACAAAAGTTAATTCAAGATAGATTAAAGACTTAAATGTTAGACTTAAAACCATAAAAACCCAAGAAGAAAACCTAGGAAATACTATTCAGGACATAGGCATGGGCAAGGACTTCATGTCTAAAACACCAAAAGCAATTGCAACAAAAGCCAAAATTGACAAATGAGGTCTAATTAAACTAAAGAGCTTCTGCACAGCAAAAGAAACTACCATCAGAGTGAACAGGCAACTTGCAGAATGGGAGAAAATGTTTGCAATCTACTCATCTGACAAAAGGCTAATATCCAGAATCTACAAAGAGCTCAAACAAACTTACAAGAAAAAAACAAACAATCCCATCAAAAAGTAGGCAAAGGATATGAACAGACATTTCTCAAAAGAAGACATTTATGCAACCAACAGACACATGAAAAAAAGCTCATCATCACTGGCCATCAGAGAAATGCAAATCAAAACCACAATGAGATACCATCTCACACCAGTTAGCATGGTGATCATTAAAAAGTCAGAAAACAACAGGTGCTGGAGAGGATGTGGAGAAATAGGAACACTTTTACACTGTTGGTGGGACTGTAAACTAGTTCAACCATTGTGGAAGTCAGTGTGGTGATTCCTCAAGGATCTAGAACTAGAAATACCATTGTCCCAGACATCCCATTACTGGGTATATACCCAAAGGATTATAAATCATGCTGCTATAAAGACACATGCACATGTATGTTCATTGCAGCACTATTCACAACAGCAAAGACTTGGAACCAATCCAAATGTCCATCAATGATAGACTGGATTAACAAAATGTGGCACATATATACCATGGAATACTATGCAGCCATAAAAAATGATGAGTTCATGTCCTTTGTAGGGACATGGATGAAGCTGGAAACCATCATTCTCAGCAAACTATCGCAAGGACAAAAAACAAACACCACATGTTCTCACTAATAGGTGGGTATTGAACAATGAGAACACGGGGACACGGGAAGGGGAACATCACACACTGGGGCCTGTTGTGGAGTGGGGGGAGGGGGAAGGATAGCATTTGGAGATATATCTAATGTAAATGACGAGTTAATGGGTGTAGCACACCAATATGGCACATGTGTACATATGTAACAAACCTGCACATTGTGTACATGTACCATAGAACTTAAAGTATAATTTAAAAAAAGAGTTTTCACACATATATATGCCTGAAAATATTTAAAAAATAACATATCAGTGACTCAATTCATTCTAATATCCATGGTCCTATTTGGCAAATATTAGTGAAAGAAATCTTTAGAATATGGGATGAGTAACTCAAGTAATGTTTGAAAAGGTTATAAGGGTGTATATGTTTTACAAGGCATATTGACATTTACTTATTGTGGTATCAGAGAAAAACACCTTGAGTTGCACACTGAATAAATTAACCATATTTATTCCTGACAACCTGAGAAACAGAAGATGTGTGGAAGCGTGCTCTATGTGAGATGGGAGCACTGTTAAGAACATTAAAGATACACAGTGTGATGCAAGTTTTTTTCCAGAAAATCTATATTATTTTTGAAAGAAAAACATCATGTGTAACCATGTATAACCTAAAGCAATTACTAAACACATGTTAGATATTTTTTACTCTTTTCTTGCATGTAAACACATATGCATACAATATACAGCAATTTCTTGACTTTATGACATAAGCTATCTCGTATTTTACCTAACACATTGAGAACTGTAACCAATACTAAACCAATGATCAAGAGTAAAAATGAATGATTTCAAAATATGGCTTAATGGATTCGTATATCAGTGTTTCCCTTTATTAATTACATAGGAAGGATGCACTTTAAGCTTTGAGTGTTATGCTGGCACAAATCAGAAGGTTAACATTATTTTTTGAAAAATAATTTTACCATATCAATTGTATATATTTGCCTTATGTCATGTGTTTGTGTTCCCCAAAATGGTATGTTGAAGTCCTAAAACCTCACGCCTATTAATAAACTATTTGGAAATAGGACATTTGCAGATGCAATCAAGTTAAGATGAGGTCTTAAGGGATTAGCGTAAGCCCTCAATCCAATCACTGGTACCCTTAAATAAGAAGACACAGATACATAAACACAAGGAGAAAGTTGGATGAAGATAGAGATTAGAGTGATGTGTCTAAAAGCCAAGGAAGGCCAAGGATTGCTGACAATTACTAGAAGGTAGGAGAGAGGCATGGAACAGATTCTCTCTCAAAGCTGACACTTTGATTTTGGACTGCTAGCTTCCAGAACTGAGAGAGAATAGATTTCTATTGTTTTCAGCCACAATTGGTGGTACTTTGTTGTGGAAACCTTGGAAAACAAAACTACAGAAGCAAAAACTATAAAACATTATTTAAAAGAAAATTAAAATTACCTAAAATTGCAAAATCCAGAGCTAGTGATAACATTTATCTGTCCAGATTGTATTTTGTTAAAAATGTTTCTTTGGCTTTATGCATGTTTTTCTATGTTTTTTGGTTCTTTATGTATTTATGTATTTCTCACATTAGTGGTAGTCAAGTCTATTAATAATTTCCTTTGTGATATATCATTTTGGTAACATAATAAAAGAAATTCCCCACTATAAAAATATAATTTACTTAAACACTTTTAATATTACATATTGATCTCTCATTCCCTCCTCTTTCTCACCCCCTTTTTTTCCTTCTCTTATTGCAAAGGGAGAAGCAGAGCTTCATGTTTCTAACAGCCAGAAAAAAGTCTCAGTATTACATATAATATGTTATCTTTCCTAAAATGATTTAAACTATCACCTTTATTTTATATTACATCTGTGAACCAAAAATAAAATTCTAAGCCCCTCAAACAACTGAATGGACCCATCCTGTCAACCAAGGGCATTCTAAAGTAAACTTGAAATACTATTTCAATAAATGGCTATGATAAAAATAGGTAGTTGGTTTTCTAGTTCTTTTAGTTGTGATGTTAGGGTGTCAATTTTGGATCTTTCCTGCTTTCTCTTGTGGGCATTTAGTGCTATAAATTTCCCTCTACACACTGCTTTGAATGTGTCCCAGAGATTCTGGTATGTTGTGTCTTTGTTCTCGTTGGTTTCAAAGAACATCTTTATTTCTGCCTTCATTTCATTATGTACCCAGTAGTTATTCAGGAGCAGGTTGTTCAGTTTCCATGTAGTTGAGCGGTTTTGAGTGAGTTTCTTAATCCTGAGTTCTAGTTTGATTGCACTGTGGTCTGAGAGACAGTTTGTTATAATTTCTGTTCTTTTACATTTGCGGAGGAGAGCCTTACTTCCAACTATGTGGTCAATTTTGGAATAGGTGTGGTGTGGTGCTGAAAAAAATGTATATTCTGTTGATTTGGGGTGGAGAGTTCTGTAGATGTCTATTAGGTCCACTTCGTGCAGAGCTGAGTTCAATTCCTGGATATCCTTATTAACTTTCTGTCTTGTTGATCTGTCTAATGTTGACAGTGGGGTGTTAAAATCTCCCATTATTATTGTGTGGGAGTTTAAAAGAACTAGAAAAGCAAGAGCAAACACATTCAAAAGCTAGCCGAAGGCTAGAAATAACTGAAATCAGAGAAGAACTGAAGGAAACAGAGACACAAAAACCCCTTCAAAAAATTAATGAATCCAGGAGCTAGTTTTTTGAAAAGATCAAGAAAATTGGTAGACTGCTAGCAAGACTAATAAAGAAGAAAAGAGAGAAGGATCAAATAGATGCAATAAAAAATGAAAAATGGGTTATCACTACCGATCCCACAGAAATTCAATCTACCATCAGAGAATACTACAAACACCTCTACGCAAATAAACTAGAAAATCTAGAAGAAATGGATAAATTCCTGGACAAATACACCCTCCCAAGACTAAACCAGGAAGAAGTTGAATCTCTGAATAGACCAATAACAGGCTCTGAAATTGTGGCAATAATCAATAGCTTACCAACCAAAAAGAGTCCAGGACCTGATGGATTCACAGCCGAATTCTACCAGAGGTACAAGGAGGAACTGGTACCATTCCTTCTGAAATTATTCCAATCGATAGAAAAAGAGGGAATCCTCCCTAACACATTTTATGAGGCCAGCATCGTCCTGATACCAAAGCCTGGCAGAGACACAACCAAAAAAGAGAATTTCAGACCAATATCCTTGATGAACAATGATGCAAAAATCCTCAATAAAATACTGGCAAATCGAATCCAGCAGCACATCAAAAAGCTTATACACCACGATCAAGTGGGCTTCATCCCTGGGATGCAAGGCTGGTTCAACATACGCAAATCAATAAATGTAATCCAGCATATAAACAGAACCAAAGACAAAAACCACATGATTATCTCAATAGATGCAGAAAAGGCCTTTGACAAAATTCAACAACGCTTCATGCTAAAAACTCTCAATAAATTAGGTATTGATGGGACGTATCTCAAAATAATAAGAGCTATCTATGACAAACCCACAGCCAATATCATACTGAATGGGCAAAAACTGGAAGCATTCCCTTTGAAAACTGGCACAAGACAGGGATGCCCTCTCTCACCACTCCTATTCAACATAGTGCTGGAAGTTCTGGCCAGGGCAATCAGGCAGGAGAAGGAAATAAAGGGTATTCAATTAGGAAAAGAGGAAGTCAAATTGTCCCCGTTTGCAGATGACATGATTGTATATCTAGAAAACCCCCTTGTCTCTGCCCAAAATCTCCTTAAGCTGATTAGCAACTTCAGCAAAGTCTCAGGATACAAAATCAATGTACAAAAATCACTAGCATTCTTGTACACCAATCACAGACAAACAGAGAGCCAAATCATGAGTGAACTCCCATTCACAATTGCTTCAAAGAGAATAAAATACCTAGGAATCCAACTTACAAGGGATGTGAAGGACCTCTTCAAGGAGAACTACAAACCACTGCTCAATGAAATAAAAGAGGATACAAACAAATGGAAGAACATTCCATGTTCATGGGTTGGAAGAATCAATATCGTAAAAATGGCCACACTGCCCAAGGTAATTTATAGATTCAATGCCATCTCCATCAAGCTACCAATGACTTTCTTCACAGAATTGGAAAAAACTACTTTAAAGTTCATATGGAACCAAAAAAGAGCCCGCATCACCAACTCAATCCTAAGCCAAAAGAACAAAGCTGGAGGCATCACAATACCTGACTTCAAACTAAACTACAAGGCTACAGTAACCAAAACAGCATGGTACTGCTACCACAACAGAGACATAGATCAATGGAACAGAACAGAGCTCTCAGAAATAATGCCGCATATCTACAACTATCTGATCTTTGACAAACCTGACAAAAACAAGAAATGGGGAAAGGATTCCCTATTTAATAAATGGTGCTGGGAAAACTGGCTAGCCATATGTAGAAAGCTGAAACTGGATCCCTTCCTTACACCTTAAACAAACATTAATTCAAGATGGATTGAAGACTTACATGTTAGACCTAAAACCATAAAAACCCTAGAAGAAAGCCTAGGCAATACCATTCAGGACATATGCATGGGAAAGGACTTCATGTCTAAAACACCAAAAGCAATGGCAACAAAAGCCAAAATTGACAAATGGGATCTAATTAAACTAAAGAGCTTCTGCACAGCAAAAGAAACTACCATCAGAGTGAACAGGCAACCTACAGAATGGGAGAAAATTTTTGCAACCTACTCATCTGACAAAGGGCTAATATCCAGAATCTACAATGAACTCAAACAAATTTACAAGAAAAAAACAAACAACCCCACCAAAAAGTGGGTGAAGGACACGAACAGACACTTCTCAAAAGAAGACATTTATGCAGCCAAAAAACACATGAAAAAATCCTCATCATCAGTGGCCATCAGAGAAATGCAAATAAAAACCACAATGAGATACCACCTCACACCAGTTAGAATGGTGATCATTAAAAAGTCAGGAAACAACAGGTGCTGGAGAGGATGTGCAGAAATAGGAACACTTTTACACTGTTGGTGGGACTGTAAACTAGTTCAACCATTGTGGAAGTCAGTGTGGCGATTTCTCAGGGATCTAGAACTAGAAATACTATTTGATCCAGACATCCCATTACTGGGTATATACCCAAAGGACTATAAATCATGCTGCTATAAAGACACATGCACATGCATGCTTATTGCGGCACTATTCACAATAGCAAAGACTTGGAACCAACCCAAATGTCCAACAACGATAGACTGGATTAAGAAAATGTGGCACATATACACCATGGAATACTATGCAGCCATAAAAAATGATGAGTTCATGTCCTTCACAGAGACATGGATGAAACTGGAAACCATCATTCTCAGTAAACTATTGCAAGGAGAAAAAACCAAACACCGCATGTTCTCACTCATAGGTGGGAAGTGAACAATGAGAACTCATGGACACAGGAAGGGGAACATCACACTCCGGGGACTGTTGTGGGTTGGGGGGAGGGGGGAGGGACAACATTAGGAGATATACCTAATGCTAAATGACGAGTTAATGGGTGCAGCAAACCAACACGGCACATGGATACATATGTAACAAACCTGCACATTGTGCACATATACCCTAAAACCTGAAGTATAATAATAAAAAAAAAAAAGAAAAAAAAATAGTTAGTTGGACATGCCTCATTATACCTTCCTCCCTTTGGAATTCAAGCACAGCTGATCAGTTTTAACATTAAAACAGACACCTTAAGACTGACAGAACAAGACTTTTTAAGTCTGATAAGAAACATTTACAAGCTCTTCTCTCTGAAGCCTACTAGGTGGAGGCTTCCTCTGCATAATAAGAATGTTAGTCTCCACAACCCCTTATCTTAACCTAGACCCTCCTTTCTATTGATTGAGGTCTTTAGACTCTCCCAGCCAATTCATCCAATTACCAATTAGAAAATATTTGAACCCACCTATGACCTGGACATACCCCTCACCCCCACCGCACCACCCACTTTGAGAGTTGTCCTGCCTTTCTGGACTGACCAATGTATGTCTTACATGCGTTAATTAATATCTTATGTTTCCCTGAAATGTATAAAACCAAACTGTAGCCTGACCACCTTGGGCACATGTTGTCAAGACCTCCTAAGACTGTGGCACAGGAATGTCCTTAACCTTGGCAAAATAAACTTCTAAATTGATTAAGAGTTGTGTCAGATATGCCGTAAACTTACATTTGTGCTTTCTATTCTGGTTCATTAATCTTACTATTACTTAAAAACATCATGTAGTTTTAAATGTAAGTGTATAATGTTTTCAAGGAGGCTTTAATTTACTCTTTACTATGTCTTTTTTGGTCCAGATTTTTTCAATTCTTCTTAAGTATATTATCCCATATCAAATTTAGAACTATTTCTCAAGAGCATTTTATTTAATTTTTATAACATATTGCTTATATTATTAGAAAAATAAAAATATTACAGCAATTATCATAAGATATTTTAGCATATATGTTTTAAGTTAGGCATAATTATGTGAAAAATGTAAAAATTCAGATAAAAAACAATAATTCCTCAGCATGAAAAATTTCACAGGGCAAAAAGTTATATTCCTATAATCATATATAAATTAATTTCAATCTTACCATTAGTTAATAAAATCATGTCAAAATGCTGTTTCTCTAAATATTTACCCCACCTATCCTCACCTCTTCCTAACACACATCAGCAAATTTTTGCATCCTTACACAAGAAAGCCATAGTGATGACTAAGTATGTTTTTCTCAAAACTTTTATCATATTTGGCAGTAAGTTTTACAAAAGTTTAACAATTTTTCACTCTTTTTAAATCTTGCTTTTCTAAGTTGGGTAAGAATTCTCTTTAGTTTTAACTGTACTTTCATCACAACATATGCTCTATTTGCAGTTTTTCCAAATTATCCTATTGTTCTTCACTTTGTTTCTCTACTTGGAACAATGCAGCACTAAATATGATTTCATTTAAATATTTTGTATAGTAAATTTACAAAATGGATTGGCTGGTCTTTACTTTTTAAAATATATTTTATTTTTTGAGATATTTCTATGCAGTTATAATTTACATCTATATGATTACTCTTGAATTTGAGCATCTCTTCATTTTTCATTGGCCTTTTGAAAATCTTCCTTTTTAGAACATCAATTCATGTGTGCCATTTTTAAGTAAATATTTTGAGTTAAATGTAGATTCACAGGCAGAATTAGCTCACGTATTTTCCTAGTGTCTTCCAGTGGTGGGAAGGGGGATTCAAAACATTGTGCCATTTTTTATTACATTATTTTTTCTTGTTAATCTCTAAGAAGTAATTTGGACAGCATAGAAATTAATTTTTGTCTTTCTATTGTGATACTTTTTGGTTCTATTAATTGTTCATTGACAGAATTTATGATGTCTTTTCCTGTAGACATCTTTTTGCAATAGCTTTACAATTTTATTCTTGGTTAGAGAAGACTCTTCTATATTCAAATAATTAATATTTAGTTTTCTAGATTTACTTGCAGGAACTTTATTTCTTTTTGAAATTATTTAACTATTTCACCTGTCTAGATTTTAATTTTGAATATGATAAAGTTGGGGATACCTATGTTCCCTTCATGTTGAATATGTTGTATCTAGTAATATTTATAGTAGTGTACACCATTTTCCACTGCATCAATGTTTTATATTCATATATTAACATGTCATATTTAAGGATTTAATTATGTTTTTTCTATTCTGTTCCATAAGTTTTTATGTATTTCTATACCACTACTAAATTATTTTGATTATATTGTCTGCTTCCTATATTTTAATATATTTGTGAACAAATGCTCCACTAAAATATTTTAGGGTATTATCATTGATTCTCATTTGATTACTGTTGCAGATACTTCTACTACGCTCGATTACTTCCCATAGTCCAGCTCTAATTTAAGCAGCGTCTGCACTGGATGCTTCCTTTAGAACTCAGACTTCTTGTCACTGTCAGCTCCCCGGACAAAGTCAATGTCTCATCTAGCATCTTTTCACTTTCAGCTTCAGGACGTTTTCAAGACTGGTATCTGGCCCGAGTAGAAGTGCAGCTGTTAATGAATATACCCTGGAGCTATGCTCAAAGAACACTGGAAGAAAGCTGGTGGCCTTCCAGAACCTGATGGACAGTTCCTGGGAGACATTCTCTGCACTTCTCAGGTAGCCCAGCGAATTGAGCGTCTAGTCTAGTGTCTATAAACAGAAACCATGATCATGCATCTCTTACAGGTGCTGTTTACTGCTCTCATTTGCCCTATTCCTTCACTGTTAGCTTCTGAGATCATCTAAATAAACCATTTGCCCTCAAACCTTTAGGATATTTGTTCAAGTGAATACTAACCAAAACAATTTTGAAGATTATTTTTGTTAATTCTGTGAATATGTCTTTTAGGAATTCATTAAGATTACATTAAATGCCTATATTAATTTTGACAGAACTGGTAATTTTATAATGATATCCAAGTATTTGCTATATATAATTTTACATTTGTTTAGGTGGTGTTTTATGTCTGCTAATGGCTTTATTATTTTGTTTCAGATAGATAGTACCTTTTCTGGATATTATTTCTTAAGTATTTTCAAGTATTTATTGTTTTAATTTCACAGTTACCAATGGAATATTTTTATTCATTTTACTCTTAGTTGGGCTAAAATGACAAATTTTCTTCACTCAAGCAACCCTAAAAACTTTGCTAATAAATTCAGTCTTTCCCTTTCTTCCTTTCTCCCTCCACCCTCCCTTTTTCCTTCCCATCTTCCTTCCTTCCTTGCTTTTTTTTTCTTCTTTCTTTAATAGAGTCTTAGCGATATTTCAGGTTTTCATCTTTTCATTCAGAAAAACAAGGTGATTTTATCTCTTCTAAAATGTATACATGTCACTTCATTTTCATTTCTTATGCATTTGTCAAATCTTCCAAGGAAACGTTAAACAACGCTGATAGTAGACATCCTTTTCTAGATAATGATTGAAAACAAAATTATTCATTGTCACCATTTTATATAATATTTCCTACTAGATATTGATAGATAGTCCTTATTATATTTATCTAATTGCCTTCTAGTCCAATGATACTTCACAGCTTTTTAACAGGCAGCTCTGTTGAATTTTTATCAAATGACTTTTCCGCATTTACTGATATGATAACATGATTTTTTCCTCTCCTTTATTTTTGATGCAGTTGATTTACTGAGAAGTAGCTGACCTTCTAAAATATTGGTATAATATTTCAGAAAAAAAGTAAAATACCAGCCAGAAACCTATATCACATAAGTTTGAGTACTCTTTTAAATTTTGTAGTATATGTTCTAAACTAGCAAATTATAGATGGCATTATTCAGAAGACACACTGATATAGTTTGAATATTTGTCTCCAAATATCAAATCTCAAGTTGCAATTTGTTTTCCATTGTTGGAAGTGTGGCCTAGTGGGAGGTGTTTGGGTCATGGGAATGAATCCTTGATGAATGCCTTGGTACTGTTCTGACAGAAATGAGTGAGTTTGTGATCTATTAATTCCCATAAAAGTTGATTATTGAAAATAACCTAACATCTTCTCCTCTCCCTCTTTCTCTCGCTTGCTCACTCTCTCACTGTGTCATCTCTGCTTGACAGCTCCATTTTGCCTTTTACCTTTCACCATGAGTGCAAGCAGGTTGAGACCCTCATCAAAAGCAGATGCTGGCGCCAAGGTTTTTGTGTAGCTGAAGAATAATGAGTCAAATAAACCCCCTTTCTTTTAAATTATCTAGCTTCAGGTGTTGCTTTACAGCAACATGAAAGGATGCAGACACACAACAATGGTTCTAGTAATTGAATATTTAGGCTGCTCCCCACCTGGAAAAATCTAGCCTTCTTATGCCATTGGAGAAACAGGACAAAAAAAGAGGTTGTTGTGCTATCGAGGGAAGTGAGATTGGGACATTAGGAATATACATGGAATCTAGGCCATTTTTCTGAATGATTCTGGGTACTGCCATGTCCAGGGATAAAAATTAATACATAACTGTAGTAATTCATCCAGGCAGGACCATTGCGACTCAGATGTTTCATGTATAAACATTTGAGTTACCCCACCAGGTAAAAATCCCTGACTGAAAGAAATGTTTCAAAATCGAGACAATATGAAATAAACAGCAAATGAACACTGTTACAAATAAGACCATCACAAATTGCAAAAATAAAGTAGGCTATAGCTTCAAATATTTTTTACCTTGCTGGGTCTGCATATATTTTGCATATAAACTCGTGATGTTTTCCCATTTCTTGTACCAGCTTTTTAATATAAAGATTATTATTGGTGGTTAATTATATAATTTATCCCTTAGGTTATAGAATATTTTGGGGGACTCTAATGAACCAGAAAAGGAATAAATCTATGCAGAGCGAGCTACAAAAACTGATATGACTTTAGTCATCCAATTTGGGGAGAGATTGAGCAGTGCTTTATTTTTTGGGCAAAGGATGCATTATGTTGTGTTTGTTGCTATTATTTTAGTGTTAAAATTTAGGGATGGGTAGATAAGTATTATAACTGTTGAGTAGACAAAGCCTATACTGTGTTTCATATAACCAATTGATATTTGATACCCACTTCTACTTCCTTTTAGTAAATTTTTATTTACAGAAGAGGCTGCAGAGGTAAAACAAAACAAAACAAAACCACCTCATCCTCCTTTGCAGTATTTACAGGCACAAATAAGTTTCCATCATATAGATTCATTTACTCAACTTTGTGCAACAGGCTTTGCTTGGACAGTTTTGTCTATGTTCTCCAGCAATGTGGGGGAAGTCTGACTATTAAGAGAACACTTTCAAAGTTAACAACAGCTAGATTTATCATTCAAAGATCAAATCACTTAAGTCAGTTCCACAAGACAGCAACATGCATAGCTTCCGGATTCCAACCACTCTATTTCTATCTTATCCTTTGCCTTTTATGTATTTTCCTGCATTGAATTTGATTTTCTTGAACATACAAAAAGTGATTTCTGTTTTTTTTTTTCAATGACACAGATTCATTGGCGGTAGGAAAATATAAGTTGAGGAAGGGAAAGAAAAAGCAACTATGTCCTAAATGTTTTAACCTTTGAAAAAAAATGGAAGAGAAGAAATAGCAGAAAAATTGGAAGGTAATAGAAGCGGAATAATGCATCTTATTGTGGGAAATAGTTGAAATATTGCTTACAATAAAAAAGTCATATATCTGATTACATGCTAGAAAAAGAATAGAACCTATGAATTGAAAAATAAAAAAATAACAAACCTCAAATTTATTCACAGGAAAAATGGAATAATTATTCTTTATTTCTCAATCATTCAATTTTTGTCTTAAGGTTTAGATGTTTTGCACTTGATCTTCCAGGCCACTTATTTGAATCTCAAGGGTGATTATTTAGATCTGTGGGGTTGGTATTGAATATTTTTTTTTTTTGTTTAGAAACACATTTTTTTCAGCTTTTTATGCCTTTTTATATTGAATATTTTTAAGTAAATGCATTTGAGTAATTGAATTTAATCTTTCTACTTCTAAGGTAGGTTAAAACTAAATGAATACAAACTTTAAGAAAGCGATATTTGGTTATTAAGATTGAGCTTTAGAAAGATGTCCATCCATCTCATATTAATATATAAAATGCAGTTCGATTTATTAGGTTGGTGCAAAGGTAGAGTTTCTAGGAAAGGGATGGTAATGTTAACGTCATTGCCATGGAAAAGAGGTAACTTTCAGGTCTTTGCCATGGCATTTGTAAACTGTCATGGCACTTGAAAACTGTCATGGCACTGGTAGGAGTGTCTTATGCCAATAAGCAATGAGGGCAGCTAGGGATTGCTTTCTGGGCCATTTGCTGGTTCCTTGCAGTTTTTTCGTTTTATTCTGTCTGGACCAGATTCTGTTTTGGTTAGCAGGATTGTGAAAGAAAACAGGTCCTGTGAGTCTTCTACCTTAGTTTTTTTTAAAAAATAACTCAAGTCCAGGTTCTTTCTTCAGTGTTGTGAACCGGTTCATAGAAGACATACAAGTGTCTGTCTGCTTGAGCAAACCTGAAATGTGCAGGCAGTTCTCAAGGTAATCCCTTTTCTGGTCCTGTCAGCTAGTTTCTTACACTTGGATTCTTAGGAGTAAACAAATAGTAATCCTTGCATTCCTTAAATGCCAAAGACATGTACTAAATTCTCCATGTGCTTCTCTTGGTATCAACCTCATTGGAATTAAAGTAGAAGGAAAGCATCTTCAGTCTTCTTCAAAGATCCCTCCACTTTAGTATATGACAGCTGTCTATAAAGACATTCTTACTCTGCAGTTTCTTTAGCCCACCCTGATCAGACTTCTAGTCCTTCCTAATAAGAATTATCTAGGTTAGTAATGTGTTAACAGCCTCAAAATATGTCTTATAATAACAGCATGGCTTACTGGACAGCGGTTTCTGAACCATAGGCCTTCTTTTGAAAGGTCTTTCTTCCACAATTAATTATAATTAATGTCGTCTTACAATTGTTTTGCCAATAAAAATAGGCAAAATATTTTTGTTTTTATAGCACATATTCCAGTGTATAAATAGATGATAGTCTATATCTTTAAATATTTTGTCAATTTTTATTAGCCTAGCATCAACGTGCTAATCTGTTACACTGCTGTTCTATGTCTGCCAGTTTATATTCATATCTCCCTAATTTTTATATATTAGAATACTATTATGAATTTTCCTTCCCTCATTAACAACTATTACTGTTTTTATATAGTTGATATTTGTGATGTTATTGAGTGCTGCTTTCCCTGTATTTAACTTTGTATGGCATCACCAAATTTATCCATTTCCTTTCTTCTTCTATATACTTTTTGTTATACTTTTACCTGTTGTTTCACTTCTCAATGTTATAGTTCACTCTGTTTCATTGTAATCTTTTAGATACAATAAAGTCAGGATTGAGTTTTCTTATTGAAGTGTTTGTTAACCAAACTAAACACATTTGCAAATTTTTTGTCTCGTGCTCATCAACAATATTGTTAAGGCACAAAAAAGACTTGAACTATAGTTTTTTACCATCTACCTTCAGAATCCATGATCCTTTGGTTATTTTGCCCCCAGTGTTGATCAGGAGAGGTCTGTCCTGAACTCATTTATTTTCTTTTTTGATTCATATAATTTGAATCTTCTGCCTGGATTCTTATAGAATATTTTATATTAAAAGAATATTTTAATTATATTATTTATTTACATTATAATTATATATTAAATGATATATATCATATATCTTTTATATATAATATATAAAATAATATATAATTATATTATATATTAAAAGAATATTTTTATTATTTATAATATAAATATATATTCTATAGAGCATTTTAATTAAAAGATGCTTTGACATTGGTTAATTTGCCTTACTTTAAGTCATCATTTAAAAAATCATATATTGAAGTATTTGTATAATGCTTTTGTTGTTTATCAACATTAATTATATAAATATTTTATCTCTAAAGTTTGTCTGCTATATTCATTGACAAACGGTAATGTGGTCATATATCTTTGCTACTCAATTGCATTGACATTTGCAAAGTACAATTTCAGTTTAGTAATTTCTCTCTCTGCCCACTTTGCTTTCTTTTGATGGCATGAACCTATTTTAGAAAACAAGGTAGAGCTCTTACAGACTTTTTCTACATTAAACACAATGTCTCACTTGGAATGTAATATCTTATGAAACTGTAATTCTAAATTACTAACAAGAGAAGAAACCTAAATCACATTTTAAATTTTAATCCTTCACCCACACATATTTTCTACTTATATAAAATGAATCCTATACAATATAATCTTACTATATCACACTTTTCATATTAACTACATAAAATCAAAGTCTATCATAATAAGAAAATAATTGAATATATTATAATAATTGCCTTACTCTCTCTGAATCTTTTTATAGCACAGAAGTAGATATGATATCTATTTATGAAAATTAGTAAATGGGATATGTTTTGTTACATTTAATTTAGATTTATATTTCAGAAAACATTAAGAGTTTTATGAAGTGAAAAACTCAAGGATAATGCAGATACGTAGAACACATGGAAGATAAATGAGAGTGGTCAAGAAACTGAAATGAAAATTTTATATTTAGACTTATAGACATGTTGTAACTGCTCTATAGCCTTCCATTTAAAATGAATCTTAGAGTGACCCTCAGGTAATGAGCTTAAATATTGTTACATGTAGAGTCAAAGGAGTTTGCTATCTTATAGACAGTGAACATTGCCGTCATGTTCGTAGTCTATGTTTATTCAAGTTTTTTGAAAATTTCAAAAACATTTGCATTCTTCTACAGTTTAATATGAAAATCATGTAACTACCCTAAAATACACATAAAGAATCTATAGCATTTGTGACAAGACATTTTTTCTAAGAATCACTGAAATTACATGGATACTTCATTGTTTGCTATGAGCAAAATATGTGGGTGTGGAGTGTGAGCAGAGAAGTGAGTGGGAGGATCCATAAGGGGATAAGAAAAACAAAGTTTGGATATTATTAGCCTTTTATACATCTCAAATGCATAAAACTAGCATTAACGCCCCTACTTTGGCCTACAAAAAGAAGCTGAAAGACCTAAAAATGTCAATTGTTAAGCACTAAAATGAGAAAATTTTCATTTTTATAACTAGGAAACAATCATTTGTGGCTACAAAGTATTGTCTTCACATTCATACACTCATTAGAACCTCAGTCTTCAGAGGGAAGTAGCTGTTTGGTAGTGTGCTTTCAACATGAGTGAAATGAAGTCAAGAAGTCAAATAGTTGGGGCAAAATTACAATAATAATATACATCATGGTTCCCATGGATCTTGGTTTTATTGTGGTTCCAAGTATCATGGCTCTTCTACTACATTATACTGCCTTGCTGATATCTTTCAGGCTTAATAGCTTTCTATCACTCATTTTAGATACAATTTAATTTATGCTTTAGTGAATAACATATTATTTATTTATAAAAGACATATAAATAAAGAAATGTATAATGGAAAATTTATCCCTCCCAAATTCTCTACATAGAGAAACTTAATTTAAATTCAGATGCAAATTAGCCAAACAATTAAGTTTAAATGCTAAGATCAATATGGTATCCAGTATTTTGAGCCAAGCAGTTAAAAACCATGGAAAAGAAATGATAGCTGAGACTATATCTTTTAAATCCATATAAAATAAAGACAAATTCTCATTTAAAACGTTCATAAAACCAGAACAAACTAAGGCTATTAAAAAATGCACTTCTCAAAGTAGGGTTTTTTTTTATTTAGAAAATATTCAGAAATGAACAAATTCTATATAGTTCTATCATGATTTTTATTTCATGGATATAAGTGATTAGAAGAATATTCAGTTTTAGAGAGAGCAGCTTTTAGTACAAATAGACAATTTTGAAAACTCTAAACTACAGAGGAGTGCATCAAGAAATGCCTCGGGCCTATGTTGAATAGTAGGTCTCTGATTTTTATTACTTTTCCATTTCATTTTATACTATGTTATGCTTTAGATTAGTCCTAGAGCCAGAGAAGAAATTCTAAGTACCATGTATTTTATGCTTGTTCTCCATCAGTACCTTTCATAAAAATGTGTGCTATTTGAAAATATATGTATTTACAGTTTTGTGTGACAAACTGAATCCGGAATATAAGACTCACACTATTATCTTGTTACCCTTTACATAGTCATCATTAGTAAAGTGTACCTGAATATTTTCTTGCTGATACATAAGATCAGGCTGCTCACTAGCCAGTATCTACAGCTCAGAAGTGCTGGCTGAGGTTAAAAAAACAACATATCAAAGTAGGCAAATAGAAGTCAAGAGTGTGACCTTACGTGCAGCAACTATATTAAAAGGGTTTTTTTTTTTTTAAGTGTTATCTTTGAGGGAATATATTTGAAAGAATTTTGGATAATTTTGCTTAGTGCAGTGGAAATGAGGGCTGTTAAGTTTCCTTCCAGTTAATCTGATTTCCTCTGTGTTCGCTCATCAAAATAGTCTATAGTTAAGCTTTTGAAGAATCTATTTGTGTGCCATCATGTTAATTGAATGTTCCAGGCTTTAGAAAAATGACGCAGTGACAGGGATTATGTTGCCTAATTCTGTCTTATCTTTCTTTGTGCCTTAATATAGCTTTAAGAACACAATAGTAACTTCAGATAGATTAAGTATCATTAAAAATTAAACATCTATTAATGACATGCAAAGCTTTTACCTAGCAATATGCTGATTTCCTTGAACAACTTAGTGAAAAGGTAAAATACTGCAAAAAGATAAACTAGGTTTTGGAATTGGAGTATAGAAAGAGTTGAGTTTTCAATGAAATTGATTTTACATAGAGGAGGAGTTTAGAGATGCTGAGCCTACAATTGTATATGTGTGTTTGTAGTTTATCATAGCTGTCTTGCAGTAAAATCTACAGATAAAAATAAAAGGGATACATTTTAGAATGAGGGGAACATTGGAAAAGCCAAAGAAACCAATGAAACATCAATTTAAGGTGAAAAATCGAGAAATAAAATCTTGCACTGCATTTAAAATGAATGAGAAAAATAATAGGTGAAGAGATCAGAAATAATCATGACACAGATGCTAAAAAAGCAGAATGGTTTTCACAGAAAATAGAATGAAAAATAGTGTTAAATATAGCCAAACAATCAAATAAGAAGAGATATCTATGATCTTTTTCCCTAGGAGATACTGCGGAACTAGTCATTTCTTTTTTTTCTTTTGAGACGGAGTCTCGCTTTGTCACCCAGGCTGGAGTGCAGTGGTGCGATCTCGGCTCACTGCAAGCTTCGCCTCCTGGGTTCACGCCATTCTCCTGCCTCAGCCTCTCCGAGTAGCTGGGACTACAGGCGCCTGCCACCACGCCCGGCTAATTGTTTGTATTTTTAGTAGAGACGGGGTTTCACCGTGGTCTCGATCTCCTGACCTCGTGATCTGCCCGCCTTGGCCTCCCAAAGTGCTGGGATTACAAACGTGAGCCACCGCGCACAGCCGAAACTAGTCATTTCTATAACACAGTTTAAGAATGCTGCATTAAGAGAAATAAATGTCTACTGATGTGGGGTCCAAAGTAAATGTGAATCAATTAAGCCATATGTTTTCAATAGTGAGTTTCCTCATTTAACTCAGAAATTTAGAAATAAATATTTAAGTGGAAAGAATAAACTTTGAAGAAGTTGCTTTGCAAAGTTCATTGAGAAATTAACATGAGATGATATCAGTGTCTTGGCACAATGTCAAAAAGGTGTAGAAATTTTAGACAATTTAGAGTTTTCCATCAACTGCTGTGCTTTACAGACTGTCACCAGAAATAAAGGAAGGAAATGGCGTGAAGATCTAAATTAGGAATTAACTCTAATACCACGGAAGGAAAACATATAGCATGGGTAGCTAGCCGTACAACAAAATATCATGCTCTCTTTCATAGTGTTGAGCAGATTCTGGGAAGTGACTGTGGTCCAAGACCTAGTTGTTTTCATAGTAGATTACTTCTAAAACAAACTGAGTAGCTCTGACCAAAGAAAGGTGAGTGGAAGTGATATGTGTGACTTTCAGACTGAGATGAATAAAAAGCAGGTGACCCTTTTTTGTCTTTTATTTTCTTATGCCAGTTAGACATTCACACACAAGTTGACCTCGTTAAAACCATAAGCCTGAGATTCTGAGTGACTTAGAATGGATGAGCACACTGCATCTCTCTCAATTTCTGCTCCCTATGATTGGATTTTGATAAATCAAGAGATGAACTCTATTGTGTGAAACCACTGAGAGTTTGGTAATTATTTATTGCATAACATAACTAATAAAAATATTTATGAATAAATGGAGTTTAAGTAAAATTTTGAAGATTTGGAATATCTATCCACATAGGAATGGTTGAAAATATTTACTGTGGTTGTGGAGGCATGAGTTACTTGAGTCTTGATGTAGGTGAATAGCAGGGTCACAGGGTGTCAAGAGGGCAGTGGGATAACACAAGTAACCAGAAAGACATTTGTGCTAAGACCACGGTTACATCAAGTTAAAAATTCATAATGAGTTCTCATTTATAATAATAATTTTAAAACACTTATAATTTATTATGCAACTTTCATTTTTATCATCACATTTATTAATTATGACTAAACTACAGATCAGGAAGGACAAAATATTATTGTGCTCATATTAAAGATGAAGAAACTAAGGCTTAGAGAAGTTAAATATTCTGTTTCCAAGGCCATAGTACTAGCATGTAATAAAAATCACACTTTTTTTTCAGACGAGGCACTAAGAGTTAAACATAGTTAAGGTGGGGAGACATGAATTCCTGGTTATGCTGAAAGCAGGAGTATAGAATCATTTGTTGCTTAAATTGTCTACAGAAGTGGGAATACCAAAAGTATATTAGTCTGTTCTCACACTGCTATACATACCTGAGACTGGGTAATTTATGAATAAAAGAGGTTTAATTGGCTCATGGTTTTTCAGGCTGTACAGGCTTCTGCTTCTGGGGAGACCTCAGAAAAACTGAAATCCTGGCAGAAGGTGAAGGGGAAGCAAGCACATATTCACATGGCCGGCAGGAGAGGGAGACAGACAAAGACAGGGGAGGTGCTACACACTTCCAAACAACCAGATCTCATGAAAACTCTATCATGAGAACAGTGAAGGAGAAGTCCGCCCCCATTATTCTGTCATGTCCCACCAAACCCCTCCTCCAACAGTGGGAATTACAACTGAACATGAGATTTGGGTGGGAACACAGAGCCAAACCATATCAAGAAGTGAGCAGACAACAGTGATAATTATCTGGAGGAAACAATGAAGATGACAGCACAATACTGAAGAAGCAGCATGAAGAAAATGGGGGATGGAAGTTATGCTATCCCTTTCAGTTGGTAAATTAGGGTCAAAAAGAAAGGACAGCCAAAGATGCATTTATAACAATTTAAAGACAAATGAATAAAGCCTATAAAGCATCAAGTTACTATACTATATGTTACCTTAGTGAGTAAATCTATACCATATGTTGCTTTAGTGCACAACTTAATGAAGAGATATATTAATTATGTTCAAGTAATGTTTATTGAGTTCTCACTACATGAAAAACATCATAAGCAGGATCCATAGATCTCAGATGTAGTTCCTGCTCTGGAGTTTTCAACGTAGTAGACAAATACTACTGTATTGTTTTATGTAGTGTAATATATATATTAGATAAAATATAATTCAATATTATATTATATTTATTATATAATATATTATATTATATGTTATATTTATATATTATATATAACATTTATATATTATATTATATATTACATTTATATATTATATTTATATACTATATTATATATTTATATATTATATTTATAAATATATATTATATTTATATTATATATTATATATCATATTTATATAATATAATATGTAATATATATTTAATTAGCCTATGTACAATAGGCATTCTTTTATTAGTTGCCTGTTAACTACCTTACAAAGCAGAATATGATAGAAGTAATAAAATTATAATATTTGGAGATTGAATAGAAAATTTTTCTTGGGAGGATCAGGGAAATCTCTTTGGAATGGGTCATTTTTAGTTGGTTCTTATATAAAGAGAAGATTTTTACAGAACAAAATTTGAGGGAAAGGTCTATTTATTAGTAAGAGGTGAAGCAAAGTGTGAAGCCAGAAAAGACAAAATACAGATGTGAAAAACTGGAGGATAGGATAAAGATAGGCACGTAGATGCCTAGAAAAAACTTTTTAATAAATATTTATTGCTGTATGTATATTACATCTCATTTACTCCTCATAAAGTTAAAGGGTAAAATTTGAAACAAAGTTCGATAGTAAAGAAATAGATACTATGAAGGCTCAAGCAACTTGCAGTATATATAATATAAGTATGAGTTACGCTTAAGAGAATCTTACACAAAACCCTTGCTATTAGAACAAACTATGATACTGCTTGAGTTTTAGATATCAGATTGAAACTAATATATGGAAGACTTGGACATTATGCCTAGGGTGGCTGAATTTCCTTTGATAGTCTCTAGGGAGAAATAAAATTTGATTTTATGCAAAGAAGACTTATTAACAATAGTAAAGATTTAGCTGAATGATCTTGTGATTATATATATGATAAAGGGAAAAAGGATACATAGTGGGGAGAAAAACACAAAGTAGAGAGAGATGATGTTTCAATGCATCATAAATCTATTTGAAGAAAGAAGGTTAGCCTAGCGGTGAAGAGCAAATGTTGCAACATCAAATATCTGCTGTTGTGTAACTTTGGAAAAATGTACATCTCATTCTCAATTTTCATAGCTGTAAAATGGACATCATTATAAGACTTACTTCAGAATTGTCATCTCATTTAAATATAACTCACGAGAGCATAGTTTGCTCTCATGAGTTTTGCATAGTTTGTTCTCACAGTTTTGCACAGTTTCTGGCACATGACAAATATGAGAGTTGCTAGTATAGTTTTCATTACTATTTTTTATTATTATTTACCATTATCATTTACATCACTTCTATGCATAGATTAATTCACATTCCACATTATCTTAGCACCATCAGCATGAATTCCTTACTTGGTAAATATGTAGATTTGCCTCAATATCCCAGAGTAGTCATTTTCAGAAGAAATGTGTGATTTCATTTCAGAAGAAATCTGTGATTAATGTAGGGAAATAAATAGCCCAGTGGCATGTCAGCTATAAGGTAAATTTAGAATCTTTGTTCCTATTTTTGTTCCCCTGAATAGTTATTTATTTTATTCACAGCTATTGCCGGAAATCAGAGCTTCCCTATCCTAGGAATGGTGCTGAGAGCTTCTCACTGTGTAAAAGCTAAGAGTTTAAAGATTGCTGTTGGCAGGACACCAGGAAGGATGCAAACCCTCAGAGAAAATTACTTTTAGGAGGTGCTATTTTCTCTTTACTTTGATGTGCATATTTCTTCACCAGATGGTAGTAGCCCTATAGGGAATTACTTCAGGCAATAGACTTCTACTTACAAAATGTCTTTCTTTAAAGCCAATGGATATTTTCTGGTTGAGTAATTTCATTGAGAAGAAAATGATAGAAACAGTCTTGAACTTAAGTACACTTAAACTTATGTAGTGTGTGTGTGGTGAAGGGTGTGCATATGCATACCTGCCCACATATATATGTATTCTTAAATTCTGAGAAATTATTTTCCTTATTTAAAGATGGAATTTGACATTAACTCTATGGATTGTAAATTTTTGTGCTGATATTAGTACAATACAAAAATTGCTGATTTAAATAATACTTTTTAAATATACAACTGATTAAAATATAATGTAACCAATGAAATTAAAGAATAGGTGATTAATTATAGATCTGCAAATCATTTTAGAATACAAGGAAAGGAAATATGGCTTGGGGATCAAGAAATATGAATCATCGCAAAACTAGTTAATTCACTTTAATACGTAGAACAATGAAAGACGATTTGTTTATTGAGTATGAAGTTTCAATTATAAGAGTCAGACCACAGGGGTAAGGATAGCTAACAAATTATTGGCTTATTTTGTCAGCATTGACTCTACATTTTTCCTCACAAATACATAAAGGCATATTCCCTTATTAAGAGGCCAAATTCTTACAATGGCAGCAAAACCGGAAACATAGTGTTTCTATCACAGTGCCTCTGCTGAAAAGCCTGTGCCGTGTACTCCATTAGGGTAGACTGAGACTCCATCCCTGAGTAGCCATCAAATTAGGGTTCCCTTCCTTTGTCATGGGTATAAAGGAAGGATATATTCCACAATCTCTTTTATAATTCAGTTGGGGCTATGTGAGTGTCTTCTGACAAATACATTGTGGACATAAGAAATGCAGGTCAACTACCAGCCCAGCCAGAAAACATTTTTCCTCATTTCTTCTCTGACTGCAAAACCAAGGCAGAATAATGCCTCAATATGATAGGAATCTGAATGTCCAAGTCACAGAACTGGCTGTGAGAACAGACTGACCCAAATCAGACTAAGAAATAAATAAGATGTACATTTAAACAGTGACAAGACTTTGGGGGTATTTCTTACACCAGCAGATAGTGTTAACTAACCAATCTAAAAGAGCTTCCACAACACTCTTATATTTGGTCTATCACTTTCTAATTTTTGCTTACTTTATTTTTCCACATTAGTGATTGCCCTTTGATGGTACATCCTTTTGCCTGTTTGTTGTTTGGATTTCTCCCTAGAAGCACGGCCCATGAGAATATCAAATGTATTATGCACGCTGCTGTAGCCTAGGAGCACACAGAACAGTACTTCTAGATAGCAAGAGCTCAGTCAATGACTTGTCAAATGAATAAATTATATTATTTATCACAAAATTAAATAACTACTTTTATTAATCTCTTTTGAATATATCTAAGAAAACTAAGACTTAAGTGGTTCAAACAATTATTCTAAGGTCACATAACTAATAAGATACTGAATCAGAGGATCATAGAAAAGTAACTTAGATATTACACAGTTCCAAAATTCCATTCTGCCAATGAATACATCGAGGTCCAGCATGATTAAATAACATACATTTATATTTCTTTATACTAAGATTCTCCATACCCTGATTCCTTCCTTTTTGTAGTTCTTGGTAAGCTTATATAAATGCTTCTTTTATAAACATAGAATCTTACATTTCTTGTATATTTAAAGAAGATTCAGCCGGGCGTGGCAGCTCACGCCTGTAATCTCAGCCCTTGGGGAGGCTGAGGCAGGTGGATCACGAGGTCAGAAGATTGAGACCATCCTGACTAACATGGTGAAACCCCGTCTCTACTAAAAACACAAAAAATTAGCCAGGTGTGGTGGCAGGCACCTGTAGTCCTAGCTACTTGGAGGCTGAGGCAGGAGAATGGTGTGAACCTGGGAGGTGGAGCTTGCAGTGAGCAGAGATCACACCACTGCACTCTAGCCTGGGCGACAGAGGGAGACTCCGTCTCAAAAAAAAAAAAAAAAAAAGAAGATTCAAAACATAATCTCCATAACAACAAGTGCAATTACAAGATTTTATATTTATAAACATATATAACATATACAATCATAAATATATATATGTATTGCATTTCTTTCTAATTTAAAGATTCTTTCTATGAAAGAATTATAATACCCAAATTATACAGTATCAGATAATACAATATTTCCTATAAGTAAATTACCTAGATAATTTTAAATTGTTCAATCACTTTTATAGAAAAATATATGTCAGACTAAAAATTTTTATGTGGAGGAAATACCACCTGAGATAATTAATACATTAAAATACAGTGCTAGAAGATACTATTATTGTCTCCTTTTTAAGAAGAAAAAAGGAAAAACTTTCACAAGATCACATAATCAGACCATGGCATAGCAAGCCTATAAAATCAGACCATGGCATAGCATAGGTAAGCACAGAAAGTCTGTGCCTGGACTCTATCCTATATATCATTATGTTATACTTCCATTTAATGGTGGATACCATTCAAGTTGGCTTTGTTTTGGTGTACAGATTATTACACTGACCCTAAATCCCATCATCTGTTCTAAAGCATGAAGGATAATTTCTACTTTCTAAATATAGTCCTTTCCAGTAGTTTGAGGAATTTATTTGCCAGCTCTTAAATCTGCAGCTCACTATTTCTGAAGGGAAAACATGTAGACATATATATGCATATATTTTTTCATTAAACAATGAGCTAGAGATTCAGAACCTTGAGATTAAACAATGCTTCATATATATTCTACACAAAATCTAATCAGTAAAAATCAGCTCTTTATCATGCTACTTTCCCAACTATCAACTGCTTTAAAAATTATTTTTCTATCAGAATCCTAAAGAATGGTAACTTCTTCAATTTTAGAAGCCATAGACACAAAATGGTCTATACAGAGCACAACTTCCTAAATGCTTCTAAAAGAGGTGACACAGGATTTTTCTCACTTTACCAGCCAGGGACCTCCAGCCTGTGACATCTTCTGCCCGGGCCTCACTCAGGCACACTACCTGCCATGGGAGGTGGCCTGACCACTCGGCCCACCTGGGCTGCACCTAGCTTGTGCACTGGCTCAGCTCATGGCTGGGCTGGGAGTGCCCAAGCCCACCTGTGTTATAGCTGTACGGACATCCAGTGGTTCCCAAGTTCTTGTCCTGCATCTGAGAAGAATGAAGATATTCTGACAATTGAACAGTGAGGAGGGTGGAGAAGAATTTTATTGAGTGGTGGAGCAGCTCTCAGCAGAGAGGTGATACAGGGGTGGCGCCCCACCTGAAGTTGGGTGGTTCCTTCCCCAATGTGGCTGGGTCTGGGGCTTTTATGGGCTCAGAATAGGGGAGTGAATGCTGATTGGTTTGTGAGTATGCAAAAAAAGTTAAAACAACGGCACCACTCAAAGGTGCGCACAACAATGTAAAAAAAAAAAAAGAAGGGTAGGTATATGTAAAATAGGGGAAGAGTAGTGATTAATCATAGGAAAGCGTGCCAAATGGGAAGACAAGTTCTCAATCCAGTCTGTGGATTTATCCAGGAGTTGTAACTAGGCTTTAAACTGTCTTCGGCTTGTAGGTGGTATTTTACTGGGGACTCACCACTAACTGCATTAGGCATTTGTCTGCCTCCTGCAGCTATCAGATGAACTGAAATGTGGACCTATATTTTTTAAGAAAAATTTTTAAACTTTTAAAAGTGTAACTTGTAGTAAGAACTATATTTTAATTCATGCCCAAATTTATAAACACCTATATGTTTTTAAATAAGCTAAGCTTACACAAAAGAGCCTTGCTGTATGCAACTCATTTTGATAATTTCTATTCCATTCTAATTAAATCCTTGTCTTTCATAATATATTCTACCTTTTAAAAAATCACTAGTTTTGATAACTTGGACTTAATGATAGACTAAAGAATACAACCTACAATTTAACAAACAGTAATGTAGATAGTTGACAGTGTTAACATCTAATTACATTACTTTGTCGGGGGTAATTGAAATACAGTTCCTCTATTTTCTAATGGAAACATCTCAAAATAGCCAATACATATAATTTCTTTGGATAGAGGAGCCAGAAATATAAGTGGTGTTCTGTTTTGTATTGTTGGCTGGTCGATTTGTTTTTTTAGAGTAGTTCCTATTTCTTCTATTGCCGATAAATTATCGTTTAAAGGGAAACCTTCAGAGCCTTGTAATGATAGTGTTTCAGTCTATTCCTTAGAAGAATAAAATGGTATATTGAGCTGGGATTTTTTAAGAGCCTTTAGTAATAAAGAGACTATTGATAGATGTGTGGGCTAGGTTATGAGAAAAAGCAAAAATTGTTGGGGCACTATAGTGTTAACAATAGTACATTTTGGCTTGAAGTTTTAAGTAAGGGTGATATTGAAGCCTGGCTGAGGTCTGGGATCAGGTAAGTGGAGCTTCCTGACAGAATCTGTTCTCATAGAGTAACACAATCTCTTTCAGAACCACTTCAGAAGAAAAAGGGATAGGAGGAACATACACCCCAGCCTCCTTCTCTTCCATTATTTTGATTTCCTGCAGTGCTTCCAATTGGCTAAACCCAATAGGAAAGTCATCTGATGTGACATGGTCTATACACATTCTCCTCATAGACCAAGAAAGGTAGAAAATTGATTTAAGGGAAAAATGGAGAATAAATTACTACAGTAATTTTTAATAGGTGAAATAAAGATTTTTTTTTTTTTTTTTTTTGAGACAGAGTCTTGCTCTGTCACCTAGGTTGGAGTGCAGTGGCACAATCTCGGCTCACTGCAAGCTCCGCCTCCCGGGTTGACGCCATTCTCCTGCCTCAGCCTCCTGAGTAGCTGGGACTACAGGCGCCTGCCACCTTGCCCGGCTAATTTTTTGTATTCTTAGTAGAGACAGGGTTTCACCCTTTTAGCCAGGATGGTCTTGATCTCCTGACCTCATGATTCACCCGCCTCGGCCTCCCAAAGTGCTGGGATTACAGACGTGAGCCACCACGCCCAGCTTAAGATTTTTGTTGTATTGGAAATAGCAAGAGATTCACTAGGGATCTTCTTAAACTCTCACTTGTGTTTTTGGAATGATTACATGAGATTATAAAAATAATTTCTAACAGTTTCTTGGCTCATTGTACACACACACATGCACACTAATGCTCTATCCACCTCCATTATTTTACTGCCTTTCAGAAAGAAAAGAGATTTAGGATTGTTCAAGTATGTGTTTTCTAAACTCATGTGTGGATCCAAGCAATCAAGACTAATCAAGCTGAAGGTAAAGTGCAACCCCCCTAGCCCATAGACACATTGCTCATCTTTGATAGGAAGCATCACATTTGCTCTATTACTAGAGACTCTAGGGAGAGAGAATAAAGGTTAAACATGTCTGCCTGCAGACTTGTCAAGTGGCTTCTGGCACAAAGAAAGACGGAAAAAAAGCAACCAAACCAGGGCTCTGTTTTTTTTTTTTTTTTCCAGGTAAACTATTCCACATTACACTCTGCAATACTTTACTTTAGGGTCCATATGGAAAAATTTGGAAACATCTTATTACTTCCTCATCTACATAAGAGGCATTGAGTGTACGGCCATATAGGTAAAAATTAGATTTAAAAATCACTGAAGTTTTGAACATTTTTTTAAAATGATGAAACTATACCTTTAATATAAGAAATTACGGGACATTTGAAGATTTAAATACAGTTTGAACAATCCTGTTATTGTGAATCAGTAGTATCTTTTTGAATTTGACTGGTGATAAAATTATTATGTTTTTAGTAGGTATGGCATCCCAGAAGATCTTGGTGAGCAGTAACATTCTCTTTGGTTTCAATTATATTTGTTTATGTCTATCTATAGCCTTACTATTTTCATGATGAACTCTCATTTTGCTTTCATACGTAGCACACCTGTAATGAAAATGACCAAATGGCAGAAAAATGCCATACTCTGTATTCTATCACCCAAGTGGCCATTATGTTTAATATTATATACAAAGGTGAATAAAAGTCAAAGATAGTTAAGTCTTAGCACAAGTCAATCTTAATTGCTAAATTATTATTGTCTCTTAATATTTTGGCAATGTTTTCTCCCTTACCTTGAATACCTCCTCCCAATTTTCATAGCTACCAAAAAGTAAATGCTACATCAGAATAAATTATGAGAATGGACACTTGTGTTATATTCTTCCTTCTGTTGCTACTTCTGTCTTGCCTTTTAAAAAACTTTGGTCCTTTTAGTTCCTTGCATGGAGTAATAATGGAATTCAGAGGAAATACAGGTAGCATTTATTAGCTTTTGTAATTTAGGATCAAAATCAAAAATTTCCAAGTACCTAGAAAATAATCTCTACCCAACAGGCTGTTGGAAAACTGCCAAGGAAATAGCGCCACATTGAGTGGATTGAGATTCCTGAAATCTAAGATGTTTGGTAATTTGTTGGGTTTATACATATTGCTGGAATTATGGAACATTCTCAGAAGCAGCCCCTCAAAATTAGGTGACTTTATGGTCCCTAGAGCAGACTTCCGTAAGGCGCCTGTTCCAGAGTTCCTGAAAGATGTCAATACATGTATTTATAAATGTGTGTGTATGCACACATAGATATCAGTGTGTGTATTGTAATGTATCATGTATGTATATATATATGCTCATATATATACAAAACTATGGGTATACATATGCATGTATGTGTGTGTGCACACACAACATCCTTGTAGGTGCTCAATAAATAGATATTGTCTTATTGATCACTTTCTATCTTTTCTTATTTTCTTTTCAGTGCACAGCCAATCCCCTTACACTGTGTTTGCTAATTTTTATTTCTCATTTTTTGGCTGTTGTTATCGTTTTGTTTTGTTCTAGTGTTATTTATTTAATCTTATCAAGTTATGTTTATATGCCTCACAAGTATAAGGTTTTAACAAATTGTGACATATTTACCCGAACTAGTTTGAGAATGTTTGGGGTTTTTTTTTCCCTTAGAAAAAATGGTGAAGCTACATTTAAGTTAAAATGAAATTCTTCTATTTACTAGCTGTAGTTATTATCGTAAATATCACTCACTCCTCTGAGTGTCAGTTTCTTCATATGTGATATGGGAGTAATCATACCTATCTTGTAGAATTATTGACTTTAAATGAATTACTGTCTACTACATAGTAAAACCAAGTAAATACAATTTGAGGCTTCAATTAATGAACAATAAAGAATAAAATATGGCATTCCTAAAAGTCTCAGAATGTAAAAACATAGAGAAATAAATTTTGCAAAATATAATTAAGTAAAGATTTTAAATAGCTTAATCTTAGGTGACAGAGCTGTTGCTGTTAAAGATTTAATTCTCTTCTTATGAAATTTTTCCTCCATTATTTTTGCCTTTACATAAAAGGATGCTCTATTCTAATACTCCTGCTCTATTCTAATGTGGGATTGATCTAGTTTTTCTCTGCCCATTTCTTTGTTACTTCTTAACTCAAGAAATGGGAAAATGTGGGACACATTTAACACAAATCAGGGTCAATGGAGTCAAAAAAGAATTATTCCTCTGAGCTGTTGGTGGCCAAACTTACCGAATTTTGCCTTGTGTCTTCAGATAGGTAGCCCAGGAAGCTTATAACAAATTCAAATGCTCGAGTCTTATTTCTTACCACTTAAATAAAAATATTTGGAGATTCAGCCTAAACACCACTGTCTGTCAAACTCTCTCCAGTTAATTCTTTTGTGTAGGCAGCCCTGAGGAGCACTAGTATATATGATAGGGAGAAATTACAGATCTTTATCTTACTAGCAAGAAACGCAACAGAGAAGTGGAGCTGGAATGCTGTCATAGGAAGGGACCCAGAGGATGATACTTTGTGACTGGCCTTTGGAATATTTGCCTCTTCCATTCTTCCACCACTTGAAGACATCTAGATGGCATCATCTACGAGGAACAGGCCTTCACCAGGCACTGAACTGCCTGCATCTTGATCTTGGACCTCCCAGATTCCAGAAGTGTACACAATTTCTGTTCTTTATAATTACCCAGTCTGTGGTATTTTATTATAGCAGCACAAAAGAAGTAAGACAGGGTACATAGAAAAAAAAGTGTTGCTCTTATTTTGACACATGCCATCTTGACACCAGTCTTATAAAAAGTTAAAGGCAGTTTCATCTATCAACTCATTTTAGTCCTGTAATATTTGAAGGGAAGAGAGGATATCCAGTGGGATTGCCTAGGAGATAATTAAGGATTTGAGCCTGGAAAACAACAAAGATCAGGAAGGGAAAGAAGCTTTGGGAGTCTTCAGCACATGGGCAATATTGGAAAACTTAAGTTGACTCAGTAATGCAAGGGACAAAAAATGTATAGTGATAAAGTGATGTTTAGAGTTAAGGTGCAAAAGATGGTAAAGAGGTAATAAGAAAGCGAAAAATACCAGTCAGATAAATATATTGAAAAGAGAGTGGCAATAATCAGCTGTAAATTTCTATGAGGGATTTATTCATCTTCTATTCTTTCATGCATGACGTGTTTAATTAATGAATCATATTCAACTGGATTTGATGTTCATTCTGAACATTTTGATATTTAAATTAATATATCTATTCATGAAGTATTAATTAAACCAGTGGTCAGTTGAATAAAAGTCACAACATTAAATTTAGATCTAAAGTGAGACAAGCCAGTGACTTTTGTCGGAAAGACGTCCTGGATAATTTATTAGGGTAGTTTTCAGCTGAGTGTTGAAAAAGGAGCTGGAGTACACAGGGATAAATGTTGAGAGACTGTATAAAAAATTAAGGCAGTGGGTGTAGTTATGAGTTCAGAGAGTTAGCAAAACTGAGAGAAAATAATGGAGAGTGGCAAAATAAAATCATTGAATAAAATGATTGTGAATTCATGAGACTTTATTCTTAAAACACACTGAAAAATGAGACATATTTAAAAGTTGAAAAAAAGGTGGGGGAACTTCAGAAGAGCAAGGTTAAAACAACAGGAAGAAAAAAGTAGTCTACAACAAGCTGTGAGATGGTACCTTATTTATACTTTCATCATAAAATTTCTATTCTCTTCTGGCCTTTTGGAAGGTCTAAGCCGTCAATCTCAAGCTTTCAGTTTCCCACCACCAAATCCTATACAATGTTTATTCTACATTGTGGAAACATTTGTCTTTCAGAAAAATGAGCATGACTCGCATCCTCTGTCTCCCTAAATGCTTTTGTTCATTATCCCCATGAATCGCCTCTATTCCAGCAATGTACACATCACCAGCGCTTCTCAAACACCACAGAACTAATTGATTACCACAGAACTAACTGAAACGTGATGGTATGTCTGTGGCTAGAATCTTTCCTTTTCCAGGTGAGATTCTTAGTAATCTCAGAGTTGCTGTGAGGATAAAATCTGTTCAAATAAAATTTGATATTCAATGTCTTTTGTCAACAAAAATAAGTTTATATCTTTATTAACGCAAATAAATATTAAAGCTGCTTGATAAAATAGGTATCTTTATTCTCATTTTGAAGATAGAAAAGTGTTCGAGAGGTTGCAATTAACTTAAGGTTGCATAAAAAATATAATAGGATAAGCTTCCTACCTAAGTGCCTTGTGTAATAAAGCCTGTATTCTAAACAGCAGTGCAGATTTTAAAACGGAAGCAAAGTGAGCTATTATCTAACTTTATCATTATAATCAACTTTTTTACTCCTAAATATAGATCATAAATATAGTTATTGTATAATTGATATTTTAAATGCACCTTTTTAAAAAAATCTATGAGGAGAAAATACATTTTGTATCAATTCTAAGAATATCCACCAAAATTATAATATGTATTATAATGTAATGTATATAAATACAAAGTACTTTATTTTACAATATTTTTTCCAAAGAATAACTGCATTTTATATAATGAGGCTACCTGCATTAAGAAGCCACTTCCTATTTATAAAATGTGACATATAGAAGACCACAGTATATTAATTTGACACATTGATCCTACAAATGTAGCATCTGTACAACATCAATTTAAAATGTAATGTACATATTTCCAGAGATCAAGGTTAATTAAACCATTAGAACATGGCATCCTACATAGCACAGGGCATTTTCAATTGCCTAGTTACTCTTTAGTTCTTTAGCTTCTGCACAGCAAAAGAAACTACCATCAGAGTGAACAGGCAACCTACAGAATGGGAGAAAATTTTTGCAACCTACTCATCTGACAAAGGGCTAATATCCAGAATCTACAATGAACTCAAACAAATTTACAAGAAAAAAACAAACAACCCCATCAAAAAGTGGGTGAAGGACACGAACAGACACTTCTCAAAAGAAGACATTTATGCAGCCAAAAAACACATGAAAAAATGCTCATCATCACTGGCCATCAGAGAAATGCAAATCAAAACCACAATGAGATACCATCTCACACCAGTTAGAATAGCCATCATTAAAAAGTCAGGAAACAACAGGTGCTGGAGAGGATGTGGAGAAATACGAACACTTTTACACAGTTGGTGGGACTGTAAACTAGTTCAACCATTGTGGAAGTCAGTGTGGCGATTCCTCAGGGATCTAGAACTAGAAATATCATTTGACCCAGCCATTCCATTACTGGGTGTATACCCAAAGGACTATAAATCATGCTGCTATAAAGACACATGCACACGTATGTTTATTGTGGCACTATTCACAATAGCAAAGACTTGGAACCAACCCAAATGTCCAACAGCGATAGACTGGATTAAGAAAATGTGGCACATATACACCACGGAATACTATGCAGCCATAAAAAATGATGAGTTCATGTCCTTTGTAGGGACATGGATGAAACTGGAAACTATCATTCTCAGTAAACTATTGCAAGGACAAAAAACCAAACACCGCATGTTCTCACTCATAGGTGGGAATTGAACAATGAGAACTCATGGACACAAGAAGGGGAACATCACACTCTGGGGACTGTTGTGGGGTGGGGGGAGGGGGGAGGGACAGCATTAGGAGATATACCTAATGCTAAATGATGAGTTAATGGGTTCAGCAAACCAACACGGCACATGGATACATATGTAACAAACCTGCAGATTGTGCACATGCACCCTAAAACTTAAAGTATAAAAAAAAAATTGCCTAGTTACCCAAACATTTTCAATTTAACTTCAAGGTAATGGACATCATTGCCCATGGAAGTCACAAAGGAGGCAGAAATATATCTGCCCCAGAAGAGTTTAATATCCCTAAGCCATAGTCATCACAGTCACTGAATTGATTTTAGTAGAAGGTGCTAGAGTAGTTATTAAACAAAATGTTGACATTTGCATTCCAATGTTTATGGATAAACATATAATCATTGTAAAGTTTTATTATATTTAACTTAAATAAGCAATATTTTATTTAAGCAAGATATATTGGATTGATGGTCTGCTTGGAAGGTTAATATAATTGCTGTAAATTGAATAGAGCAATGATACTTAAAGTGGAAAACAAAGCTGACAATTCACAATTTCCCATGACCTCAACTGAATGGAGGATGATTGAGGAAATTTAGAATTAGGCAGGGCTAAGGCCAAGAGAAAGCCCAGCTATATGACTGGCTGCAAAATAATCTTTAGACCAAAAGCCAGGACAATTTTTGTCATTTTACAATCAGGCACCAAGTTTGAAGAAAATAACATCTTCTGGCTGCTTATGGACAGTATTGGTGTTCACATAACTACAGTCTCAAGCAGTGGTCCAGACTCTTGATGATGACTCTGGTTATAGAGCTAACTCCATTCTCTTGAGGAAGGAAATTGGCATAGGAAAGGCAGGGGTAAGATTCTTATTAGGTAAGTGAATTGAGAGAACACAAATGAGGATTTCCTACGATACTTCATGCAGTGTATGGCTGTGTCCCTAACATCTGAATCCCCCAACTAGAAGAAATAAGCACTGGAATAAGCTGTCTGGGTTGATGGGATTGGTTCAGGAAACTTGTTGGGATTAGTCTGTGGGTTAAAGATATCAGAGACCACAGCTAAACAGGGCTTGAAATGGGAATTGCTCACATAAGTATTTGTGAATTCCTTTCCCTATTGTGGTAATACAGTATTGTTGACTACACACAGAATTTGGAGTCAGTTAAATCTACGTTTGCATACAAATTGTTCTTTTCATCTATTAACTGTGCAACTATGCAGCCTAGTGAAAAATAAGCACGCAACAGAGTGGATTTTATTTCATGTTTTACTTTATACATCTTTAGGGAAAGGTCTATATTACATTTTTCTTCTGCCCTCAGCACCCAGTATAGTGTCACTATTGGCACTGAGTGGCATTTATTTAATGATTGTTCAAAGAAAGTTTGGTGTATACATACTATCAATTTCATAATAGAGATCTATTTAGCACAATAAGACAATACAGTAATTAATCAGGTGGAAATTGTTTCCCCCAAATCTATCATCATACATTATAATGGAGGAGGGAGTATTCTGAAAATAAATGTCTGTCTACATGAAGAGAATTATATCTCCTTTGTGCTAGCCTCAAGCTTATTCATTTTGCATATTAAGGATATCAATTATCAGGGATATGACATAACCTGGTTTCAGTCACATAGCTGGTCCTTGTTACAGTTCGGACAACATTGTAAGTCTCTTGACAGTCATATCTATTTGCACTAGAAAACTAATATATATGACGTTTATTCAGAAGTCCAAACTGTATTGTTGAGTCACAGTTTATGGATTTTTTCCACTGATCTGTTTCTAGACAGTGTGTCATCACCCCCATAGAAACATGGTGTTAATGTGGTTAAGTCTGTGGAATTATATTTTATTTGGATCTTTGGACATAGGAATGTCTCTTTATAAGCCACCAACTGACCTCACAAACATTCTCGAACAATTCACCAATGCAGGTTCATGATCCGGAAAAGACTATTCAGCTTGATTCCCTGCCTAGAATGCACCATGAGTGATATTATATTCCCAAAGTTTCTAAAATATTTGAAGAAAAGACAACTGCCCGTGAAACAATATCTCTAGGTTTAAAGGTAACATTTTCCATTCACAGTATTCAAAGACACAGAAAAAAATGTCTAAATTCAAATGGAAATGTGGAAAGAATGCACTTAGGACATAATTACCAAGATTAAGTAAACTACATCTTTGGTAGTTTTGTGTGTCCCTGGACTATGCTTATCATAATTTCACTATTTTGTCAGAAGGAAGAAGCATGTGGTGATGGCACTGGGTAATTGGCGATGTCATTTATGTTTCTTCAGTGCTTACAAATTTACCCCATTGGTTCTCATTATAGATGAAATGAATTGTCCTGAAACAACTCTGTGGGGCACCACTCACACCAAGTAATGTTTAGTGAAAATCATGTTGTGGCTTTTGATGTACTTATTTACATTTCCTAGCATTTGGAGTAGGCAGCCTGTGGTTATTTGAAATATTTCTTTTTGTATTTAATCTTTTTGGCTAAGAAATATCTAAGACAGGAAAATTGGTCAAGTGTTTCAAGTGCTGCCTAAAATTATGTTAATTTGAACACATTATTTTAAAATGAAGTTATTTAAAAACGTATTTAAAATACATATTTTAAATATTTCTAAATTAAAATATTTCTTACTAAGAAATCATCTTTCAGAGAAAACGAGGCAAGAGTTTTCAGTAATTCTCCTAAAAGTTAAATAAAATAACATTGAGGGAGCACACTGGACTTTATGTTGATATACCGGAATTTCACTCATGGTGCCCTCCCATATTCTCTGTGTGACCCTTGGTATATATCCTCTTAGAGGAAATAATCCCTAATTTTTGTAAGAGTTAAAAGTGCACTTTAAAAAATTCACCAATTGATAAGCAATGTTACCTCTTATTATTAGTGAAAAAAGGTTATTATAAATGCTGTGTGCGTACTCTAATAACATGATGCTAACAAACACAAAATATCAAAAAGTTTTTAAATGACTCTTGGTAGTATTTAGCAGTTTATTTTTAAGGATTTTGGATGCATATGAAAATTGCTTTATGTATTCCAAACACTTCACACTAAAACTTAACTACATTATCTCAATATATGTATATTTTTATATATATATTTCAAAGATACTAGTAATGCTTTGAGTCATATTTTGCTATCCCTCTTTTGCTATGAGGCAAGTGGGATTTAATGGTTAGAGAATTTGTTTAATGACTGAGAAACAGCATTGAGCAAAGGTAAAAATTAATCACAAGTTTCAATTCCAAAGCTAATGCATATAAATACTGATACGGTTTGGCTGTGTCCCCAACCAAATCTCGTCTTGAATTGTAATTCCCACGTGTCCAGAGACAGACCTGATGGGAGTTGATTGGATCATGGGGGCGGTTTCCCCCATGCTGTTCTCGTGATAGTGAGTGAGTTCTCACAAGATCTGATGGTTTTATAAGGGGCTCTTCCCTCTTACCTCCTCACACTTCTCTCTCCTGCCACCATGTGAAGAACGCCCTTTTTCCCCTTCCCCTTTCAACTTCTGCCATGATTACAAGTTTTCTGAGGCCTGCCCAGCCATGTGGAACTGAGTCAATGAAACATTCTTTTATATAATAAATTACCCAGTCTCAGGTATTTCTTTATAGCAGTGTGCAAATAGATTAATACAGATACCATACATGTGAGATTAAATATCTTCAGAATGTAATTTCCCTTTTTTTAATCTTGAAAAAAATATTGGTAGTACTTGAATTTCTTCAGTTGCTTTAGGTGGTAAATTGATTATTTCAATTTGGCATCAGGAGACTTAACTGAATGTTGATTTCTCTCCCTTCTAATTATGTAACTTTAGGGGTATCAATATAAACTCTAAGTGTCACTTTTGTCAGCTCTAAAGTACATCAATAACTTTATGAAAAAAGTATTCAAAGAACATCAAGGATTAGAGGAGAGTATTTGGAGGGAAGAGAGGAAAGAAGTAAAGGTAAAGTGAGCTGAAAATGTACATAGAAGTAGGTTTTGGAGAAATATGTAGATCAGGCTAGAGTTTGTGCTTTATCCTGCATAGTCCTTGAAAGTCATAAGGTGTAACCATAAGATATATTCAAATTTGTATTTTAGAAAGATAATTCTGACAGCACAAATGAAATGAATGTATAGAGGTGAGAGAGAAGAGTAAGAGCACTTAGACTGAGACAACAATTCAGGCAATGGCTAAGAAGACCCATGTCTACACATGGAAAGTGTTCTACAACTGTGAGAGAGGTAAGCAGAAAAGTGGCAGTACTCAGTAATTCACGGGAGATCAAGGAGAGAGGACTTGTATGAATAAATGTCAACTCAGGTGGACAGTTCAGGAAAAAAGTGGATGGAAAATTAAAGGAGAAGTAAGTCTGGAGAATAGCAGTATAAGTTCAGTTTGAACATGGTTAGCTTCTAGTGGTGATGGACATGTGTTGCAATCCACCTCTATTTGGAATTTTTTTTTTTTTTTTTTTTTTTTTTTGCTTAGGACACAAGACAGGAATGAAAACATAGAATTGGGAGCCACCAATATGAAAATAGTACTATAAAACATAAAATAGAATCTCTCAGAGATTCTGATAATAGGGCAAAGAGTAAGAACTTGAATAATATTACATGGAAGTATAAAGTGATACGAAAAGGTTTCAAACAGAAATCATGATGTTTTATTATAGCAGAAGTTGAGAGGCCACAAATATGTAGCAATTGCAAATGCTACAGAATAATTAAGAACAATTTGGAGAGGTCAGCAGTGAGTTTTGGAAATGTTTTCACTGTGAGTTATGTGTGGAATACTTATTATAATGGGATGGAAAACAAGTACCAACTATATTTTTTCTTTTGGATCATTTCTACTTATGCATGTTTTCAAACATTTAGAAAGGAAGAGAGAGTCAGAAGCTCTCAGCACTTTGCCACGCCTCAGTCTCTTCGTTTAAGAAGGTTGGAGATGAAGGACAAGGAAAAATGAAATTAATAAGTACTGATTTTAAAAACTTTGAAAATCTTCCTAATAAAAAGTACACAAATTATATTAATTAGAGGTTTTATTTTCCACTTATTACATCTTCATTTACACTGAAAAAAATTGTTGGAAATATTAGTCTTTTTATTGTGTTTTTAGCACTATCCACATCAACAAACCAGCCAACATTCATATTTTTATTATTGGCTGAAATCCTGATTATTTTGATTTCTTATTGCCAGTGGGTTAGGAAGCATCTCTATAAAAATAATATACAGTACAATTCACTGTTATCTTTTTGTAGCAATTGTCAAACAGATGACAGTAAAACAGTGCGTTTGGGCTATTGATTTACACATATGATAAACCTTGGCAAGAAAGTACATGTGTTACAATCAGATTAGAAAAACTATCAAGAAGTTACATGTTTTACTCATATAAAATACAAGGCTAACCTTCATAGTTCAGCTGTTCTGTTTAATACCTTTTACTCTGTACTTTTTAAAGGCATAAAATAACACAGCGTTTTTTTTTCCCCAAATATAAGCAACGTTTATCATGCATAGCTGACTCCCATGTCCCAATTCAGAACATAATGAGCATCACCTAAAGTCACCAAGACAGTCACCCAGGAATATTATGCAGAATGCTGATACCTGCATTTTTTTTTTTTTTTTTTTTTTGAGATAGAGTCTCGCTCTATCTCCAGGCTGGAGTGCAATGGCACGATCTTGGCTCACTGCAACCTCCACCTCCCGGGTTCAAGCAACTCCCCTGCCTCAGCCTCCCCAATAGCTGGTACTACAGGCGTGTGCCACCATGCCCAGCTAAGTTTTGTACTTTTAGTAGAGACGGGGTTGCACCATGTTGGCCAGGACGGTCTCGATCTCTTGACCTCATGATGTGCCCGCCTCGGCCTCCCAAAGTGCTGGGATTACAGGCATGAGCCACCATGCCCGGCCTGATACCTGAATTCTTCAACTTCCCTTATACAGATCAGAATCTGCATATTTACATGGTAATCAAGCACATTGGACAGATGTGACACTTCTTTTTAAAAAGTAAAGACTTAGATTTTACCAATCAAACTTTGAAACATAGGATATTTTCACAGGAAATGATTAAAACTGACACATCTTGGTATCATATGAAAAACTCATTGTTGAATCATGTTATCAGCAGACAAAGGAATGAAGGCTAGATCAAGGTGTATTGCACCTGTGACATCCAGCCCTCGACGAAAGAGAGAGCACCATCGAAGGAACGATTGAATCTGCGAGTAGAGGTGAGGAAGAGATTACCCTCAGAGGGTGGGAACAGATTCTCAGAAAGGGCCATTTGTCTCCCAATGTCAAAAAATAAGTTTTTGTACTTTGAACATTGACCATGTGCCAGACAACAGGCCAAGGGTTTGACTTATTTGATATTTACAATAATAGTATATTGTTTCTATTGTTGTTTCTTGAGAACTTGAAACAGTAAAATATCCGTGTCTCACAGCTACTAAGTGGCAAGGGTTAAAATTCAAACCATTCTGATTCTTTAACATTCCTAAGTAATTAAATTACTTCTAGCTTAATTTTACCCTTAGTTTTCTTTGTCATATTCATTTTGAAACAATATTTTATCATACTTATTTTAAAACAAATATTTTATCATATTCATTTAAAAATATTTTTAAATTAAGTTATTTCACGTGACTATTTTCAAGGAATGTCACTGTGAGATATAGCATATTTCTCCTTCTCAGAAACTCTGGGCCTAGCTGATATATTGGACCAAAACATATCAAATTTTTATTAGGAATAAATATATAGTTACTCCCATCTCTAGGAGGTGAAGCTTAAGTCCTCTTTTCTTGATTGTACTTTGAACTTAATGGCTTGTTTCCAATTAATAGAGCCTGAAAAGGAAAGCAGTTTCTTCACAGCAGAGAAACCTGGCACCCAATCCAAGTGACAGAGGTCAATATCACCAGTGAAAGGTCATGTTGATATCAGGTACCCCTGATTTAATGTGATATAAAGGATACTTTATCTCCATGGAATTCTTCCTCAAATGCAATAACCACAATCTAATCATAAAAAATATCAGAAAAAAATAAAGGGACATTCTATAAAATATCTGTCCAGTACTCTTCAAAATGGCTAAGGTCATGAAATACAAAGCAAGATGGAGAAACTCACAGACAAAAAGAGACTCAGGAAACATAATGACAAATTCCATATTGTGCCCTGGACTGAATTCTGTAAGAAAAATAGAATATTAGTGGAATAACTGAAATTCTAGCAAAGCCTGAAGTTAAGAGTATTGTATCAATATTAATTTCTTAGCTTTAACAAACATACCATGATTATATAAAATGTTGATATTAGAGGAAGTTCGGTGGGGGGTATAAATGATTTTTTTACTGTCTTTCTGATTTTTCTGCAAATCCAAAATTATTCCAAACTCCAAAATTAAGAAAATTATATTAAGAAGTTTTAGTGAACGTATTAGTGGAAACTAATATGTCAAAAATTTATCTAATATTAGGCATGTAACCAACATTTAAATAATAAAATTTCCTGAGAATTCTTCTTTGCAAAAAACAAATTTCAGCACAAAATCAATAATGCTTTCCCAGGATGACATTTTATATACTAGAGTCTTGATTTTGCATCCCATATGCAATTATAGTCTTGGCTCTTTGTTTGGAATCATAATTAAATCTTGTCAGTTTCTTAATCATTTTCTCTAAATTTATATGAAGCCATAGTTCACATGATATCTTTTGTTTTCCTTTTATATTATTTATTAGATAAAAGCATTGTCTCCAAAACGAGTACATTTTTTTTCTTAGGCTATTTCCATATTGCTTATCTTCTACTAATTCTATCGCTTCTGGCCAGAAGACCACTTTGAATGGATTCTGCAAATTCTATGAGGCCTTAAAGAATGTTATGAATACTATTAGTTATATTTTATCATTCATCAACACAATTGCTTATAGGTCTAAAATATACCCTAAGATAGATATAATTAATAAGGCCTTTTATCACTGTATTCTATAAAAAATTTAATGCTAGACTCTTTACTCTGGTTTTTATTACTAGACTTTGAAATCTAAGGGTTCCTTGTCAAATCTCTGTCCCTGGCACATTGGAAGGTATATAATATAGAGAAGTTATTTAATAAATGCTTGTTGAATTAAATATCGCATTGATTTGTTACACATGTAGGACTGGAACATGTTTCTTTATGTCAAGTTCTGCTTATATTATTTATAACTGCACAGAACTCAGACACAATAAAATGTGCTTTTAAATACCACCACAGAAATATAGTTTATTGATAAACTATTTCTATGATAATCAAACTAAAAGCAAAATCTTGTTTGTAATTCAAAATTTTGAACATATGTTGGTAGTAGTTACAAATAAGCCATATATATATATATAGATATCTATCGATCTACATCTATGTATCTATCTATCTATATATAATAGATTGGATGCATTTACCCTTTCAGATACTCTTGTACTTGAGGAAATATGTATTTTCAGTAGATGAGATTTTTAATATAAATATATTAAATACATATTAAAACCTCAAAAAAAGTTTAACTTCACTTTATAAATATCCAGAATGCAAAATAAAGACAAGCACATTTCCACATATCATAAAGAATCTTTTAAATATGAAGAGTTTTGTCTCGGAGGCATTATTTTCCTTCAATTATATAGAATAAAATGTATATATTGGTACTTATACAAATAAAGATTTTACATACTATATCATTAAGGAATATCAATAAAATACATCTAATGTACAATTGTATTATAATTTAATATTGCATTATAAATATATTTGTATATTATAATATTTATGTAATTAAATTGTAACAGTAGTATTTTCTTAATAATAATTTACTCAGATACTATTCTAGGTAGTTTATGTGCTTTATGATATATGATTCTCATGGAAACTATATGGGATATGTGCATTGTCGTGCATTTTACAGAAGGAAATAAGGCAACAGAAGAGCAAGTACCCAGTTCAATCAAGTTTTTGCTTTCTTTTCCTTGAACCTTTCTACTTAACCTTTCAAATCTTCTCTTATTATTCTATATGTTGGAATATATATCTTAAGAAGACATAGGCAAATACTGTCTTTAGAGATTCAGAGTGAGACAGTCAGGGATGCTCTTAAAGAATTACAAAAGGCTGAATATAGGTAGTAAACAATCCATAAATATGAAATCAATAGTATAGTTTTTTTAGATAGCCGATTTTACTGGGTATAATCATACTCATGGTTATTACGATGCTGAAAATACTGAGGTAAAATATGATATGAAACATTTTAAAAATAATATTCCCGATGAGAAAAAAAGGTTCTCAGAAATTAAGATGTTAGTTTCTCAGAAACTAGAGTTAGGATGGCTTAGCAAAGGTAAGATACTGAAGATGGGCCTCAGACATCAGAACAAATTGAGGACCAGCTAACAAAGGGCTGAGGTGGAATCAGTTTTCCATAAAACATGCCCACTAGTGTGCCATGTCAGTTTCCTGTTGCCACGGCAACACCCAGGCGTTACCTCCCCTTTCCATGGCAATCACTTGACGATCCGGAAGTTACTACACTTTCCCTAGAAATTTCTGCATAAACTGCCCCTTAATCTGCATGTAATTAAAAGTGGATATAAATATAACTGCAGAAATACCTAGAGCTGCTACTCTCAGTACAGCGCCTATGGGGTAGCCTTCCTCTACAGGAGCAGCCACAGAGCTTTCACACTGCCTGAACTGTGACACCACCAGAGCTGTAGCACTGCTGTTTCAATAAAGCTGTTCTCTTCTACCACTGATTCACTCTTAAATTCTTTCCCGGGTGAAGCAAAGAACTCTCCCTGGCTAAGCCCTAATTTGGGGATTGCCTGCCCTGCCCTACCACCCAATGTAGGGCACAGAAAAAAGACAGTGGCATGAGAGATGGCGAGAGAAGAGGCATTCAGTCAGGCAGTGGTGAGAGATGGCAGTTGGTGAGATGATGAGTGGAGAGATGGCAAGAGGCAGCAAAGCAGTTGGTGATTGAAACTGCAAGAGCTGTTAACACCTAAGAGCTATAATACTGTATTAGTCCATTTTCACACTGATAAAGAATACCTGAGACTGGGCAATGTATAAAGAAAGGAGGTTTAATTGACTCACAGTTCCACATGGCTGGAGAGGCCTCAGGACACTTACAGTAATGGTGGAAGTTGAAGGGGAAGCAAGGCATGTCTTACACAGTGGCAGGTGAGAGAGAGTGAAGGTGAAAATGTCACTTATAAACCATCAGATCTCATGAGAACTCCCTTACTATCACAAAAACACTGCCTTCGTGATCCAATCACCTCCCACCAGGTTCTAACAAGTGACCACGTTGCGCTGCCTCATTTGAGACCTGTCACTCAGTCCTGCAGGCCGATGGGTTACTGGTCCCTTTAACAGTTCCACCCTCCATGGCAGCTGAGCCCACCCAAGCTGAGGAATGCTGAAGAGACCTTCACCTGGGTCCTACACGGAAATTGGTCAGTGCTATTTGGCTCCTGTGGATGAGTGTTTTCCTCTGTTCCCCTATAGTGTCAGGAGAATTAGGAAATAAAAGTCCTTGGCTAGGTGGTTGGTTAGAAGTCCACCATTGTTTGAGTTCCCCTTAAAAATGACTTTGTCATTCCTTCTCCCTGCTCCTTTCTCCTTTTCCTCTATTTTATTGTTCCACCAGTCATTTCATTTTCAATCATGTTTTTTTTTGCAGTCTTTTGTTGGCTTTTGACTTTCTTATTAACTGTATTTGGGCAATTGTTTAAGGCAGAACACTTGGTTGTAAAAGGTCCCCTGTTGTACTGACTCTAGGATGCTAAAATCACATTGTTCTGTGACACCGAGTTGGTCTTGAGTTCACTGTTGGCAACTCACCCCAATGCCCTGGGGTTGTCAACATTTCATGTGGGTACCCTTGTTCACAGGATCTTGGGCACTCTGGTATTTCAGCATTGGTATTGGTCACTTCCTGGATGCTCTGGGCTCTTTGGCATTGACATTTCCTCTAGAATTGTGGGGTATAGCCACTCCTCTGGGGGGGATATTGGTCTTATCTTTTTCTGCCTTGAAGTGAGAAGTTATTATTTTCCTTAGCCAGTTGCAAGCCCCTTCCTGTGTGCTGTCGTGCTGTCTTATGGCAGCCTTGCTCAAGCCTTTCTTGGTCAAAGGAACTGGGAGTTCTGAGGACCCTGGCCTGATGAAAGACTACCTACAGTTGTAGATAAGTGGTCATCCAAACTTTTTGGCTTGTTTGTTTCTCCCCTACTGGGTAGATTCTCTGGCAAATTAGGGCCTCTGAAGTCTCTCCTTGGGCAATGCTGTTTACCTCTTTTCTTCCTCCTATCCACAGTCACCACTTATTTAGCACCCCACTCTGTGCCCTACCCTCACTCTGTGGAATTTAGGCTCAACATCCTACTGCCCATTTCTGGCTCATAACCTGCTTTTGTAACACCTTGCTATCTACATTTTGTAGAAAGTGGTCACTTAAAAGGGAAAAAATAGTAATTAGGCACTCACTAAACTTAGGCTAACAGAAACCCCCTGTGGAGATCCTTACCAGACATGAAGACAACAGTGAGAATCCCCAAAGATTCACGTCTAGGGTGTCTTTTAGACTATTGGAGTAAATTCAAATTATTAGACAAATTGAAGAAGAAAATAAATAATTTATCACTGCAATAATGTTTGGGTTTAATAAAAATTGAACAACCAACAGATTTGGCCTAGGCATGGTTCTTTACATTACAATGATATTGTATAATTATATTTGCTTTATAAAAAGGAAGGAAAATAAGAAGTTTTTTATGTACAGGCTTTTATGGCCCTCTACCAGGATTCTAATTTAAGGGCTAGCTGTAGATTATGTCTGGCTCATGATTCTCCCAGGTACCCCAGGAAGCCCAGTGCTACACCCTGCCCTACCTTCAGAACCTTCTTAGTCCCCTAGTTCTGACAGGAGGCCCCACCAGTTCTCTAAAGCAAGATTCCACCCCAAGGTCATCAGGCACTCCTCCCCCTTATCCAGCAAGCACTGGCTCATATCCACCACTGCCTGAAGAAATAAGCCCAACCAGTACCACCAGGAGTGGGGCCTCATATCAGCCCCAAAATATAACTTATGTCAGTTGTGGGTGGTAGCTTATGGGAATGGAGGAACAATCAGAGAATATGTGCATTTTTCCATGTCTGATTTGCCTTTATGCAAGGAAAAATTTTGGTGGTTTTTGATAGATCCAGGGAAGTTTGTAAAGGAGTTTAAGTTGACCATGTCCTTTGATTTAACTTGGCATGACATGCAAGTATTATTATCCACTTGTGGTACTGTAAAGGAAAGACAAAGAATTCTAGGTACTGCTCATGAACATGGAGATAGAGTGGCTGCACATAACCCAGGCCATTTCATTTATCATGTGGGGGGATATTTACTTCCAGATATCAACCCTCAGTGGAATTACCAGAAAGGTTCTCAAGATCTTGAAAGCAGAAATCACACACCACATTGTTTAATAGATGATATGAAAAAGTGTTTGGTTAAGCCAGTTAATTATGATAAAGTGAGAGAAATCCCTCAGGAGAAAGATGAAAATTCCACTCATTTCAAGGCCAACTGGTTGAGGCACTCAGGAAATATACCAATACAGACCTAGACTCCCAGAAGGGTGAGCTCTCCTGGGTATGCATGTTGTTACTCAATCTACCCCTGATATTAGGAGGAAGCTACAAAAAGTAGCAATGGGACTCCAAAGCTCCATGAGACAACTCTTACACATTGCCTTTGGGGTTCATAGTAATAGGGACAGGGAAGAGGAAGAGGCAAAATCCAAAAGAATTGAGCAAAAAGCATGACTGTTAGTGGCTGCTGCTTTACCCTGCACCCTCACCCCGCAAACCGTGCTGCCTCAGGGTTACCCACCTTGAGGAAATGTGATGAGATCAGCATCTGAAATGCTCAAACAAGAGCCCCTACAACTCACTGGCCTTTAGGCCAGAATCAATATATCTTCTGTAAGCAAGAAAGGCCACTGAAAGAGGATTGCCCCAGGCTTAAGAGGGAGTTTGAGCCACCCAGACCCATAATGGCTGAGAAAGTAGAGGACTGACAGGGCCTGAGGTCAGCTACAGCTTTCACCGGACACCTTACCACCTCTGCAGAGGAGCCTTGGGTAATACTTGACGTAGCAGGAAAGAATACTGAGTTCTCATTGAACACAGGAGCGGCCTACTCAAATTTAACCAATTTCTCAGGGCCACTGTCTTCCCAGTCTTATACAGTAATGTGAATTGATGGCCAGACAAAAATTAGGAGACTCACCCACCCTCTTGGTTGTACCATGGGGTACCATAAGTCTTCCCATGGGTTTTTACTTATGCCTAAGTGTCATATCCCTCTATTAGGAAGATACTTTTCTTTTTCTTTTTTAACCAATTACAGGTTAAAATGTTCCATGAGGAAGTAACAGGCTAGGAAGGGATGGTTCTTCTAACTCTGAGTACTTGCCTTAAAGCAGATAAGGAGAAGACCTTTCCACCACATATTGCTTCTCAAGTAGATCCCTCTGTTTGGGACATGGAGGGTCCCAGTAGGGCTGTTAACATACCCCTAGTCCAGGTTCTTTAGAAACCTAATGTTAATTACCCAGGAAGAAACCAATATCATTTGAGACTTGAGGCTCTGATAGACATCCAGCCCCTAATAATAAAGTTCCTAAAGTATGGATTATTACAGTCCTGTCAGTCTCCATGTAACAACCCCATTTTGCCTGTAAAGAAACCAAACAGGAAATATAAATTTCTTCAGGATCTAAGGAAAGTTAATGAGGTAGTAGTCCCAGTTCAACCAATAGTTCCTAATGCTTATGCAATATTGACTTAAATTCCTGAAGATGCTTATTATTTCACAGTGTTAGACTTAAAGGATGCTTTCTTTTATCTATCTTTATACCCAGACTTCCATTATATTTCTGTTTTGGAATGGACTGGTCCAGACACAAATACAGCATTTCAGCTTACCTGGACAGTTATTCCCCAAGGTTTTAGGGACATTCCCCATCTCTTCAGCAATGCATTGACCAAGGAGTTAAGGGAACTACAGTTAACTAATGGGTCTCTCTCGAAATATGTAGATAACCTACTAATTTCTATCCCTACTAGGGAAGACTCTGATAGGAACATAATTCAGATCCTTAATTTTCTGGGAAAGTAAGGATATCAGTTATCTCACCACAGTGCCCAGATCTCTGTGCAAAAGGTTAAATATTTGGGGTATGTGCTCACCCCTGGGACAAGGACTTTGGCCCAGGAGCAAAAAGAGGCCATCTTGGCACTGCAGGCCCCTCAAAGTGAGAAACAGTTAAAAGCCTTTTAGGAAATGGCTGGCCTCTGCAGGGTCTGGATTCATGGGTTTGAGTCTACAGCAGAGTCACTCTATGAAGCTCTAAAAGGGAGTGATCACAAGCCTTTGAAATGGGATGGAATCTGCCAAAAGACACTCTTAACCATAAAAGAAATTGCTAGGAATAGCTCCTGCTTTGGGACTTCCAAACATAGAAAAACCTTTCACTCTGTTATGCTGCTGAAAAACAAGGCAAGGCTTTGGCTATCCCACTAGTAGGACTAGTGGCTTACTTTTCTAAACAGCTAAACCAAGTGATAAATGGGTAGCCAGGATGCTTGTGAGCTGTGGCCACCAGCACTCTATTGATAGAAGTTAGTAAGTTTACCCCAGGACATCAATTTGATGTCATGGCTCCCCACCAGGGAGTCCTAGAGGCAAAAGGACACCAATGGCTAAATCAGGGCCAGTCACTTAAATATCAGGCCCTTTTGCTTGATACTCTTATGTTGCTTTTAAAGTACATCACATTTTAAACCCTGCTACCCTATTGTGGAACTTCATGTCCTAGGAAACAAATCCCCAGCTCATTCATGCTTGTGTGGGAAACAGAACAGACCTACTCTAGCAGGCCTGACCTCAAAGATGAGCCCTTACCTAATCCTGATGTTGAGTGGTTTATAGATTAGAGTATCTTTATGCATGAAGGAGTAAGAAAGGCAGGTTATGGGTTAGTTAGCCAATAAAAAGTTATTGAGGCAAAAATTTTGCCTTCTGAGACTTCTGCTTAAAAAGCAGAACTAATCACTTTAATTAGGGCCCTCCAATTAGGAAAAGACTTAAAAGTCAATATATTTACTGATTCCAAATATAGGTTCCTATTGCTTTATGCTCATGCTGCTATATGAAAAGAAAAGAGACTACTAACAATGAAGGGATCCCCAATATATAACATCATTCAGAATTTGGAACTTTTAGAAGCTGTCCAGCTCCCAAAGGAGGTAACAGTTATTCACTGTAGGGAACACCAAAGGGAGACACCTCTAATTATCAAAGGAATTGTTCTAGCAGACAGAGCAGCTAAGGCCACAGGTAAAGAAACACCAGTATTACAGGCTGCTTCATCAATGCCAGGTACTACATCCACATCAGCAACACCATAATACGCCCCCGAGGAAATTAAATGGATAGAACAGAAAGGCTTACAAAAGGATCTCTCAGGATGGTTACTAGGAAGCAACCAACTCCTCCTCCCTGAGGCTGAGCAATGGAAACATAGTTAAGTAGATCTGTAACTCCTCACACTTGGGATGGGGCTCCCTATTTAAATTAGTTTCTTAAATTTTCTTAGGAAAGGAGCTATTTCAGACTAAAGAGAGTAACCAGGGCCTGTGAACTTTGTGCCTCTAATGACCCAGGAAGCCGTCCCATACCCCTACCCCTTCTCAAACCTGTACACCATCAAGAAAAATACCCTGGGGAAGACCGGCAAATAGATTTTGCTCAGATGCCACCATGCAGGGGACTTTAATATTTGCTGGTATTTATAGACACTTTCACCAGATGGATAGAGGTCTTCCCCACAAGGACAGAGAAGGCATTAGAAGTGCTCAAGTTTTTACATAAAGACATCATCTTCAACTGGGGATTACCTAAAATTCTGCAGAGTGACAACAGACCCTCCTTCACAGCTAAAGTGACCCAGCAGGTTTCCCCAGAGTTAGGCATTACTTATTACCTTCACTCCTTCTGGAGACCTTAATCCTCTGGTAAGGTAGAAAAAGCTAATCATGTTTTAAAATGAACATTAGCAAAGCTCTGTCAGGAGACTTCAGAGGCCTGGGTTTCTCTGCTATCCATAGCCCTTTTATGCACAAGGATAGTCCCAAAAAGAATTGTAAAACTTAGTACATTATGACTTATGGGCGGCCCTTTTTAACTTCAGGCCTTCTGTTTGATGAAGAGATAAATAGAATGCTTACCCATATTATCAGCTTAGGCCAGGTTCAAAAGGCCCTCTAAACCTATAGAAATAAAATATTGCCCCCTCCCACAGGGGAGAGAATTAACTCTCCTATTCAACCAGGAGACTTGGTCTTACTAAGAACTTGAAAAGAGGGATCCCCTCATGATCAATTACAACCAAAATGGGAAGGGCCCCATCAGGTGTTTTTGAGTTCCCACAATGCTGTTAAACTTCAGGAAATAACTAGTTGTGTACAATGTTCAGGATTAAACCTGTTTCTTATGCATCACAGGCATACAAGGTGGAGACCATGACCTACATCGGTGAACCTTCCAAGCATGTCTTCTACCTATTTAAAAAAATCAACACTCAGCCAGAAGTGGTAACATGATGCTCTGGGTGGGAATATAAGCTTTAATTTTTTTCTTCTTCTTGATTATGATACTTTAGCCAACCTCCCAGGAAACAACTACGACCAAACTGGACACCATTCTGTTACTGTTAATCCTGTTTGCTCCCCCAATTACCCTAATCCACGGTGGATGGGAACATAACTAGTAAATACTTCAACAATTATAGCATCAGGGGATCATCTTCATGGTTGCTGGATTTTTCATCCACATTCCCAGGATAGAAAATTCTATCTTCTGGCTCATCTGGAATAGCTCGTGATAATCCCCCAGGCCTAACTAGCCATAGCGATCTGAAATACCCCAACCCCTACAAGTTAAGTGGAACACTCACCCACTTAATGGATTACACCTGAAATGCCCCGTACCATTATTGCCTGGACCTGAGAAGTTGGGTATCTATACCACCAGGGCACTAATGATTCTATCTTTTGCACCCACTCTTGTGTGAATGACACAAAAGTGGAAGCTTCTTTGTGATGCTCTGATTCAACTTTAGCTGGCAAGTTGTCATGTTCCCAAGGTCACAGCAAGGTAAATGGGACTGTGCTTATAAATGAGGAGATTATATTTGGTGCTTTTTCCTGGATCAGAACATATAGGGGAAAAACAACTTCACACTTCATAGTCTGAGAAGGTGAGAGTATTGCACCTCTCTGAAAAACAAAAATTGTTTAGCTATCCCCTTTGGAACAAGAAAAGAAAATTTCTATAGACCCAACTTACCAGCAAAGGATAAACATCACACCCCATAGGGCCTTTGTTTGTACCCAAACTGGGCTCATTTTTGTCTGTGGCCATGAATGGGAAGAAGTGGCACCCCACAACTGCTCCCAGCTCCCTACAGAGTCACCTATTCTTTTAGGAGTATCTTTCCAAGTATATCAAAAACTTGGAACAGAGATGAATGTACATTAGCAACACTTGCTCCTCCAGGAGTTACTGTCTATAGCCTCACAAGACTCAAGGATACCAGAAGTGAGCAAGCAGTAGGGTAAATTCTGGCAGGAATTGGGGAAGCCATAGGACTAGCAGCACCCTGGAGTGGCTTTGCCTACCATGAGTAAATTCTAAATAACTTAATTCAAACTCTAGAATCCTTAGCCACGAATGCAGGTCAGACAATAAAAGGAATTCAAAAATATTTAGACTCTTTGGCAAATGTAGTTATCAAAAACAGACTAGTGTTGGATTATTTACTAGCTGAACAAGTTGGAGTCTGTATACAGTTATTAATAAAACCTGGCTGGGCACGGTGGCTGACGCCTGTAATCCCAGCACTTTGGGAGGCCAAGACAGGTGGATCACGAGGTCAGGAGATCAAGACCATCCTGGCTAACACGGTGAAACCCCGTCTCTACTAGAAATACAAAAAATTAGCCGGGCGTAGTGGTGGGCACCTCCAGTCCCAGCTGCACAGGAGCCTGAGGCAGGAGAATGGCATGAACCCGGGAGGCAGAGCTTGCAGTGAGCCGAGATCCGGCCACTGCACTCCAGACTGGGCGACAGAGCCAGACCTCTTCCCAAAAAAAAAAAACAAACAAACAAACAAAAAAAACCTCTGCACATATACTAACAACACTGGAAAAGTTGAGATTAACATTCGAAATATGTATGAGAGAGCTACTTGGTTACATAGATATAACCAGGGCACTGACTCCAGCTATGTCTGGTCAACTATTAAAAGTGTCTTTCCAAATCTCCCCTGGTTTTTAAAAACTCTTCTAGGACCTCTGATAGCTCTCTTGTTACTAATTTTTTGCCTTTGCTTGTCTAACCTCTTAAAAGTTTGTGTCTTTTAGATTACAGCAGTTCCAGGTAAAGACAATGTTGGCACGAGGCTTCCAACCCATCCTGCCTTCTGATCCAGATAATAAAAAATGTCCTTCCTCGAGGCATCCTGGATTAGGTATCTAGAGATTTTTACTTCTCTGTTGCTACGCAGGGCCTATGCTCATAAGCTCAGAAAGAAGCAGTCACAGAAGATGGACCTCTGCTCTTCTGCAGCCTTCTTAAGATTAAGGAAGAATATCCAATCTCTGAGGGGAGGACGAGTAGGAGGTGGGACTTGACTCTGGAGACAGAGCTCAGACACCATACCAAATTGAGGACAAGGTAAAATAGGGCCACGGCAGGGCAGCTTTTCCTAATACACACCCACCAGTGTGCCATGTCAGTTTACCATTGCCATGGCAACACCAGGGAGTTACTTCCCCTTTCCATGGCAATGAGCCAATGAACCAGAAATTACTACCCTCTCCCCAGAAATTTCTGCATAAACTGCTCCTTACTTTGCATGTAATCAAAAGTGGGTATAAATATGACTGCAGAACTATCCTGAGCTGCTACTCTCAGCACACTGCCTATGGGGTAGCCCTGCTCTGAAGGAATAGGCATAGAGCTATAACACTGCCTGAGCTGTAACACCACCAGAACAGTAACACCGTTGCTTCAACAAAGCTGTTTTCTTCTACCATCAGCTCACCCTTGGTTTTTTTCCTAGATGAACCAAAGAACCATTCATGGCTAAGCCCTAATTTGGTTATTGCCTGCCCTGCATCAAAGGGATTTTTACAAAGACACTGGAATTGAGGCTTGATACAAACTTTTAATAAAAATTTATTGTTGTAGTGAAGGTTAATGAATGACCATGCAACAGCTTTTTTCAATTTGGAAAACATAAAAATGTACATGTTTTCAATTATATGATATCATACTGAGAATAACTGGACTTGTTTCAGCAATAAAAGAGTTTGCTTATAGATAAAAAGACTTTATTTGTTATGATACTCTTATATAGAGAAAACATACAATTGTATATTGAATATTCTGGACTTCTATTATATCACTTTTAAAAATGAGTAATAAATTAGTGGTATTGAATGATTTGGAATTTCCAAATTTTGGAGCTGTAGTGGTTTAATAGGTGGCTCCTATTTTTAAAATAAGGAAACTGGCCCAGAGTGGATGAGTCAAGCATGAAATAGGCTGCTTCTGATTTCTAATGTAGTGCACTTTATAACATTATATTTAGGAGCAGACCAGTTTAATGCAAAGCCAGAGCCAAGGGGTCTCTTGAGGACTTTTCTAGCTTGTCATGCAATAAAAGCCAAGAATTAATTTGATTGTGTACTACAGAGTTAACCACAATGAATCCTGAATCAGTGATTTATATAAATTAGATTGATTAGCATAGCTGAAGAGATGAAAGAACAGAACGGTAATTTTAACCTTGAAATGGATAACATTCATATTGTTGAAAAATAGTCTTTACTTTTTGTATTTTATTTTCCTTAAAACAAATTTAGGAACTTCACCAATTTCCTTATATGTGGGAGTCTAATTTTTAATTGTTGTTCAAATTTCACATTTTCATTTCACTCATTTCATTTTTGTGTAGTCTTTTTTTTTTTTTTTTTTTTTTTTGGAGACTGAGTTTCTCTCTGTGGCCCAAGCTGGAGTGCAGTGGTGTGACCTTGGCTCACTGCAAGCTCCACCTCCTGGGTTCATGCTATTCTCCTGCTCAGCCTCCCGAGTAGCTGGGATTATAGGCGCCCGCCACCATGCCTGGCTAATTTTTTGTATTTTTAGTAGAGACGGGGTTTCACTGTGTTAGCCAGGATGGTCTCGATCTCCTGACCACGTCATCCGCCTGCCTCTGCCTCCCAAAGTGTTGGGATTACAGGCGTGAGCCACCGCGCCTGGCCCTTGTGTAGTCATTTTAACTGTAAAGACCTTGACAGTTGTCTTTAATAAGAGAGTCAATATATAGATTTTGTACATTGGGGATGTTTGTGCTCTATTCATTGTGTTGTCACTGACTTATAATAACTTTTGTCATGCATGTTTTCAATAACTTTGTTATGCATTCTCAGAGAGCAATTTTCCAAGTAGTTACTCTAGTTATACCATAGGTTTTACACATCAGCTTTCTTTGCAATAGCTCATAATGCAATTTCTCTTTAATAATTTGTATGTAGTACCTTAGTGTGTGCTATAATCCTACATCATATATTTTTCCTCACTTTCAAATATAACACTTACTTTGGAAGAAGTTTTATTGAGTAAACAAGCAATCAACTATAAATATAAAAATTATGTTATAAAATGAAAGATCTTATTTGTCCAGTTACATGTATGAATAAGTGCATGTGTGTAAAACTTATTTTCTATTCTTATGAGCAAAAGCTGTATTTTTTCTTACAATGTTAAAGCCACACTATTTATAAAATAATTTTATACCCATGGAATTATATTTGCGAAGCCAATTTTTAAAAAGTTATGGTCTACATTAACATTTTTAAACTTTAAAAAGCCATGAAACATTATATAGAAAAGAATGTTTTGTATTACATATACCATTTCTGTAAATAGCAAAGATTATTTCCTATACCACATTGATTAAATGTAGCATATGCCTGAAATTTTATTCCCACATTGCATTGACTACTGTTAGCCAATTAGTGACACTGTCTAGTGCTATTGCAATGAAAGCATTTCTTTAGCGATGGATTATTCCTTTTGATGCCTTTTATAAATGAAGAAGTTCTACTTTCATAGAAGACTGTGTTGTTTTAGCTCCATGAATTATGAAGATATTTTAGTAAATAATAAAAGCTTCATGAAAATAATATTAGATGATGTCACACTTCTTAACTATTTCAAGGCAGTATTTCCTCTAGGGGGAGGGTATATAAAAATCTGCAAAACATTGTAAGCAGTATTATGTCTACTACACTTTCTTCAATTAAATGTACCATTGCTATTGTACATTTTTTCCTAGTAATTTTATTCATGGTTAATATCTTAAAATATGCATATGTTAGTAAACTATTAGGCAAGATAGCAACAGAAATGTCCATCATCTGTCAAAAATAAAGTTCAAGGCAATCGATGTGTTTTGTGTTGGCTATGAGTAGCTGATTAAATAAATAGAAGATGTGACATGATGTCTCTTTCATCTATAAAAGTATCAGCTCAGAAGCTACGCTTCATTAGCTTCAAATGTAGCATGCATAATAAAGGAAGAAGGTGAGCGGCTCTTTGATTCATTGTGAAAAAGCCTATCAGACTCCCTTTCAAGTGACAGTTTATTAAATAAGTTGAATAATGGAAAATATTCCAACTAGAATGGAATCATAACCCTGTACTTGGCACTTGATTGCAAAGTATAGATGATAGCGCTGTGCCTCCATTTTGTGTGATAAAAAATTAAATGGCAAAAGATAGGCAGTATTTCCTGCAGGGAATTTAGTAATTTATTTTTAAAAATTATTTTCATCTCCTTTTGGTATTAAAAACCTAATGAATCTGAGAAAAGCAATGAAAAAAATTACTTCATTCCAAAATACACAAGGGTTTTCATTTCCTCCAAGAGGATGGGGATGGCCAAGATAAATGTGTGGGGCACACCTAGAGAAACAATGGCTCCACATACATTTCCCTCTGATGTACTGAAGGTCTCTTGTGAAGATACTATTATCAGGTCATACCTTCTACTTGGCCATTTCTACCAAAGACATCAGCATACACAAAAGGTCAGTGAAGGGATAGGGCAAAGTGTGTTTGGAATAGGTAGCTGGGATATGTGGGGAAGAGTGAAAGATGGCATGAAAAGAGAAGTTTGATCTGGAATACAGAAGAAACTGTAAATATTAAGAGGAGGAATTATGACATTCTTAAATAGAAGCAGTGCGTAAAAGGGAGAGCTGTTTAAATTTTAAAAAGAAGTAATCTGACAATGTATAGGACAAATACTAATTTGACTTTTAGACAGGTATGTTTAGATAACCTGTTTTTCCCTGGTATTTTTATTTTTAGAAATAAATGTTTCACATTTGCTGATGGGAAACAAGAGCCCTGGAGTAATGAGTGTATTTCAGTTGGTGCAGACATTCATACCACTGCATCAAGTTTGGCACAAAGTCATCAATATGTTTTTTCTAAAATATGTCAGAAATAACTACAATTGGCATGAGCAGACTTTAGAAATGCTACAACTAAATTGCCAAAAAGAGCCTTTCAGGTGTTTGGTGTTTGTTTAATATGCTCTATTGCTACTTAATTACCAATGAAAACATTTAGACAGACATTTTTAAAATATAGTGATAATGCTTTATAAATTTGGTCTAATTTATGACTGAGCTAGCAGAGTGGTTTGAAAATTTCGGTGTTAGGTTTGTGATGCTGTTTTCCAGGTACAGTTTTTCATCGATTTGTGTCACACAACCTCAAGCGCCTCTGTCAAACAACTGCAAGGTCAAACACAAAGGCAGGGGATCCATTATAGCTTTTGCTGGGTCAAAAGATCTCTTCCCTGTGAACTATTTGGTCAGTTATGTTTTCTAAAATGAACTGTGCTAAAGATGAGGCAACATGAAGCATCTTGTCTTTGTTTTTGGCTTTTTCTGACTAAAGCAAATTTCATGGCAAGTGCGAAGTTCAATTCTGAAAATAATCACACCACCTCACAAAATAAACTAGATTAAAATCTTCTGCAGTAGCATACGCTCTCTGAATGAACAAAGGCCACTGGGGGCATAAAGAGACATGTGTTCCATTGCACATTCTGAAAGACACTTTATTATCTGGACACAGTAGAATTCTATCCTACTCATTAGTAAATGTCAATTATGCCAAGTTGGCCACTGGCTTACATCTACTTAGTGAAGCTTTGATGTTACACAGATTAATAGTTTAAATTCTTAATCTGCTTTCTGTGAAGTTACATGTAAAATATTTCTTTTGTTTATAATAACAAAGTAATTCAAGTGTTTTAATATCTGAGAAAAACAGCATCAGATTTCACTGAACTGAGTGCTCTGATTAATTGCTAATGTACCCCAACTATAAAAATATACAATTATAATGCCTATGTAGAAACTATTACCACCCTGAGAAAACATTTAAAAATTGACTGAATCATGTATTTTAATACTTGCTAATATAGCAATTTAGAAACAACAGTTCCTTTACTTCAACTGAGAAAAAAAGTCTTGCTTTACATTTTCAATATGTAACATTTAGACCAATCAATAAGAAGGGAAAATGTTGCCTACTCTAAAATATCCAATGAGATTACATCCATGTATTACCAATCTTGTACAACAAATAAATACTCGTCTTTTGAATTAATTTTACTTTTCAATGTTGGTACCAATTAACAGGCAATGTACTGTTTCATGGGCTGGCTATTTTAGGTGATTTAAATTTGATTGCTTTAACACTTCCCGTGACACTTCCTAAGAAGGTAGAAAAATTGCTCTCCCTTTTAAAATAAAGTACACCTTAAGAGCAGTTATTTTAGTGAATGAAGATCATTATCAGAATGTGATTTTTATTAATTTTTAGCAGCATCCAATAATGGAGAATAATATCAAAGATCAAAGAATAATTAGAAATCAGAATAATCATTTGAGCCAGATTTGTTTGTCTTTGCTTTTGTTTTTAACTGATCCTGAATTCTGAAGACTCTAGGTCTTGTCTATGACTTTGAGCGCTTAGCTGATGATGTTGGTCAATTCACTTAACATATATATCTAAATTATCTATGAAACAAGGCTGAATATTTGTTTAGCTTTACTGCTTAAGAATTTAAAGCATTAAAGAATTTAAACCATGGCACACATTTACCTATGTAACAAACCTGCATATCCTGCACTTAAAATAATAATAATAATAATAATAATAATAATAATAAAGAATTTAGTGAGAAAGTATATGTAAAAATGCTTTGTATGTGCAAATTCTTAAATAATGTAATGTAAAGTACTTAATAATTATTAACAGCTGTTTAGTAGTATATACAGGCAATCATGCGCCCAAGTTATCTTAAGGATGCTGACTCTCTTTACAAAATAAAAAAAATTATTTACGTTAAAACATGTTAAGTCTAAAGAATTAAACTTAAACACTTTGGAGAATAGATCAATCTATTCATGTTATGATTTTTTTTAAACCCAGAAGATGAGATGGCATCATTAGAAAGTCTTGGGTATGAGTTTCTACTTATTATAAATTAGATATACAGGAGGCAATTTTAGATTGACATGTCCCTTTGCTTTCTAGGAATCTATTTTTCACAAATTAAGGTCAAATTCGTCATATTATAAATTATTATGTGCTTTTTCTTCTTTGGAATGTTTATCTTAACATCTCATTATTTAACATAGGTCTTCACAGATTATTTGGCAAGAAACTGAAAAAGTTAAAATGACTTAAGTATTACTGTTACTTGGCTATCTCTGAGTTCTTTATTCCTATTTTTTTGATAACTATTCATGAGATAATTATTTGATCTTCCCATTAACAAAAGTTACTTGTATGTGAAACAGTTCAAATATCATATCTTCTCTCAGCTTAAGAGGACTCACCTATTTTCCTTGTCAAAGTGTTAATATTATACACAGAAAAGTAATTATTACTGATGCTATTGCAGTGGTTGTGGAAGTAGTTTTTATTATTACGTATCTTTTTTTAAGATTTCCTGTAACCTACCTGAGGGTGAGCATTAAACAGGCAGGATTAAGAATATGGGAAAAGAGAAGTACATCAAACAATAGTTTCTTTGCATGTTATTCTGCTATAAATTAATTTCTCGCTATTTCTATCTATACTAGAACAGTCTTTGTGCCATCATTTAGCACTTAAAATAATTAGTAGAGTTGGCTGTTACAGGTCTCTGTCACTAGATTGTAAATAATTTGAAAGTAAAAGTCTTGTTCAACTTTGATACTGCATGCCAAGCTCATAGAGTAAGTATTTGCTGAAATGAATCATTCCACCTTTGCATAATTTTGAAGAATTACAAGTAAACTTATTTTTGAGGAGAAAGGTAATTCAAATTAAGATAATTTTTAGTGCCTACTTTGTTTTGGTAACTTGAAAAACTTGAGGATGATAACAATAATATAGACAAAATAGGCATAGGCCTGTCCTTAGAAAATTTTAGTCTTAGTCTAGCATGAAAGACAATTAAAAATAATACAATATAATGAGCACTTTTAAAATTAAAAAGTTGACATATTTAAATGTGGAGATTAAGGCTTGTAGAATCACCTGGTGATAAATCTTGGTCCTCTCATATGTAGTGACTGACTTGAGTCAGTTACTGAAACAATTTTGAGTCTAAATTTCCAATCGTATAAAATGAGGAAAACAAACACAGTGCAATGTGGTCAGCAGGATTAAAGAAACAACAACCTCAAATATTCTTTCCGAAGAAGGATGTAGATACGTTAAAATACAACAACAAAACAAAAAGACATTGGAGAATGTACGTGAAGAAGAAACACACACTGTTACATTCGTTTTAGTTCTCTCTGCATCTGACCCTTCTTTTGTAGGTTTTGACATTAAATAGGATACCTCTATTCAGGCAATGGTTATAAACCACGGTGCCATTAATGTCTAAGGCTTTGTTGTTAATCCTTTGGTGGGGTTGCCTTATGTCTTAGTCCATGTTATGCTGCTATTACAAGATATCACAGATTGAGCAAATAATAAAGAATAAAATTTTATTTTCTTACCGTTCCGGAGGCTGGGAAGTCCGAGATCAAAGCACTAGCATTAAATGAGGAGCTTCTTGCTGCACTATCACCTGACACAAGCATAGAAGAGCAAGCTAGCCTTATGCTGCATGAAGCCTCTTTTATAAGGTTCTTAATGAGAGCGAAGCCTTCAGAACCTAATCACCTCTTAAACTCCAACTCTAAATACTATTACATTGACAACACCTGAATTCTGGAGTAGCTGCATCAAACTACCGCAATTAGCTAGTTAAGTGAATCACATGTGCTCTATTAGGGTAAATTAAAAGCTGTCAGGCAAATTGCTCTAGAACTTTCTTATCTTGACTCTAAAGTGTGAGTATTAAAATAATATTTTAGAAACTATTGTCATTTCTAAATTACATAGGGGAGAGAAGAAAACAATACTGTGGGAAATCTTTTTATGAATCTTTCATTCTAGGCCTAAAACAACAAGAATGTCAGGAGAAATCAACTGAATTTCAACACTTACAAACTTTGGTTAACAAGTAATTCAAAAGAATGTAAATAAATAAATAATTAAAAATAGAAGCTATTAAATAGTAAAATAAGTTAGTTTGAAAAGTACATGGTAACTGATTTTGCAAAAAAATAGACAAACTTATGCCAAATCTTATCAAGAAAAAATATAGAGAAAGCAGCAAGGTCAACACTAGGTTAAGCAAAGTGCATGTATAATCTAAAAGCAGAAAAATGTTATATGGTATTATATACTAATAAATTTGAAAAATCAGATTAAATAAAATATTCCAGAGAGATATAGAATATTTAATTAGGAAGGCTTAGGAAGGCTTGAAATAGAAATAGATTTTAAGATTCTAAATAACAGGCTTACATGGTGAGAGGTGACAGCATGCTGGCAGTCCTCACAGCCCTCACTCGCTCTGGCACCTCCTCTGCCTGGGCTCCCACTTTGGTGGCACTTGAGGAGCCCTTCAGCCCACCGCTGCACTGTGGGAGCCCCTTTCCAGGCTGGCCAAAGCGGGAGCCGGCTCCCTCAGCTTGCAGGGAGGTGTGGAGGGAGAGGCGCGAGCGGGAACCCGGGCTGCGCGCGGCGCTTGCCGGCCAGCTGGAGTTCCGGGTGGGCGTGGCCTTGGCGGGCCCCTCACTCAGAGCAGCCGGCCGGCCCTGCCGGCCCCGGGCAATGAAGGGCTTAGCACCCAGGCCAGCGGCTGCGGAGGGTGTACTGGGTCCCCCAGCAGTGCCAGCCCACCGGCGCTGCGCTCGATTTCTCACCGGGCCTTAGCTGCCTTCCCGCGGGGCAGGGGACGGGACCTGCAGCCCGCCATGCCTGTGCCTTCCCCCGCCTCCGTGGGCTCCTGTGCAGCCCGAGCCTCCCCGACGAGCGCCACCTCCTGCTCCACGGCGCCCAGCCCCATCGACCACCCAAGGGCCGAGGAGTGCAAGCGCAGGGCACGGGACTGGCAGGCAGCTCCACCTGCAGCTCCGGTGCAGGATCCGCTGGGTGAAGCCATTTAGGCTCCTGAGTCTGGTGGAGATGTGGAGAACCTTTATGTCTAGCTCAGGGATTGTAAACACACCAATCAGCACCCTGTGTCTAGCTCGAGGTTTGTGAGTGCACCAAACGACACTCTGTATCTAGCTGCTCTGGTGGGGCCTTGGAGAACCTTTGTGTCCATACTCTGTATCTAACTGATCTGATGGGGACGTGGAGAACCTTTATGTCTAGCTCAGGGATGGTAAACTCACCAATCAGCGCCCTGTCAAAACAGAACACTGGGCTCTACCAATCAGCAGGACGTGGGTGGGGCCAGATAAGAGAATAAAAGCAGGCTGCCCGGGCCAGCAGTGGCAACCCGCTCGGGTCCCCTTCCACACTGTGGAAGCTTTGTTCTTTCGCTCTGTGCGATAGATCTTGCTACTGCACACTCTTTGGGTCCACACTGCATTTATGAGCTGTTAACACTCAGGGCGAAGGTCTGCAGCTTCACTCCTGAAGCCAGTGAGACCACGAGCCCACCGGGAGGAACGAACAACTCCAGACTCGCGGCCTTAAGAGCTGTCACACTCACCGTGAAGGTCCGCAGCTTCATTCCTGAGCCAGCGAGACAACGAACCCACCAGAAGGAAGAAACTCAGAACACATCCGAACATCAGTAGAAACCAACAACTCCAGACGCGCCACCTTAAGAGCTGTAACACTCATCACGAAGGTCCGCGGCTTCATTCTTGAAGTCAGTGAGACCAAGAACGCGCCAATTCCGGACACAATGGTACTGAGACTTCTGCCAAACCTTTAAACTAGAGATGATTTCTCTGATTTTAAATGTCTAGAGCAGACAAAAAACATTTGTTTATTACATAAGATTACTATAATTCTAACGTACAATCTAGGAAAATATTACACATGGCAGGGTACTCTACACCAAACTTACATATAACCATAAAATAATGTTCTAAATAAATTATGGGTAATTTAATACAGAATTATATTAAAAGAATTTTGTGGTGTGATTTAGAAAGTGTTAATATAAGATTGAAAAGATTATCATGATGTGGAAAATGACTTATGTGATTCACTACATTAAAAGATGAATGAAATATCCTTAGATATGAAAAGATATTTGATAAATTCAATATCAATTCCTGAGTAAATAATAAAACACTTATGCATATAAAATTAAAGGGAAACTTCTTATCATGATAAAAATATCTTAGAAATTAATATTAAACATGATGTTTTATATGGATATTTAATATTGATACAGAAACTCTTAAAAACATGACCATTAAAATTATGAAAAACTGAAATCACTAGTATAACTTTAAAATGTCCTTACCATAACAAATATGGTAAGAAAAAAATAGATTAAGATAAGTAAATATTTAAAAAGAGACGAAAATTTATGATTTGGCAATGATATGACTATTTAACCCCAAGTTCAAGAGAATATGTATTGGAGTAGCCCTTCAGAAGACACGTTTTCAATGCCTACTCAATGAATGTACATTCACCTTTTAAGAGCCTACTCAATAGACACGGAGTTATTAATATTTATATTTACAAATACAGTTGACTCTTGAACAACACAGGTTGAAGTATGCAGACCCACTTATATGCAGATAACCCAGTTTTGCATCTGTGGGTTTCCCATCTGCATCTAAACAGGAATGGAAAATACAGCATTTGGGGATGCAAAACTCATAGATACCAATGGCTGATTTTTGTATACTTGAGTTCCACAGGCCAACTGCAGAACTTGAGTGTGGGTGATTTTTGGTATTAAAGGGGATTCTGGTATCAATCCCCCACAGATACAGGTAGGCACAACTATATGTTTATTTGAGCAAAGAAAAAAAAATCAAGGAAAACACTAGCTAAATAATTTAATACATCTTTTATATGAAACATGCAGCATATTAAAGATTTATATGTGTGTGTACTGATAGGACAGAACATTTATTATATAGTGAAAGGTAAAAGGAGAAATATATGTATATGTATAATAGAAAACTGTCAGATAATATATATTTCATGTATAATATGTAATCTGAAATTATACTCATTGTTTTACATTTAATTTAGATTAGAATAATTTGTGAAGAATATACTGACAATCTTCATTTCATAAAGGTATGTTAGGGGTTCACTTTTTTTAAGTGTTTCCATTTTTTGAAGATTATGTCTTATTAAAAATAGAAAGTTTAATAATTACATAAAATTTTAAATGGTAAAAAATAATCCTGTTAAAATAAAAAATATGTAAATATCATAATTTGGATATGCTTTTATACATATTAAAGTAATAACAGGAACACATTCTTTAAGTTTTAATCAGAACATTTACAAAGCTATTTTTTTGGAAACTAGTGTACTATCCCCTGAACTATTCACTTGAATTTTAAGTGTTGCATTATAAATTGAGGATCATATATTTGATAATTGTCTCAACCCAAGAAACAAAAAGTTATAATTTATTTATTTTTCACCAGGACATAATTTATCCTATTTGTCTCAAATTCTCATGCAATACTCAGAAAATATAGTTCTGAAGATGGAAGCATTTGCATAATGCAAAGACTTGTTTTAATCAATTTCCTTTTATTGATCAATGCTTGTATATTTTGGTAGATTTTATCAAAAGAAATTATAACCTCATAGCAAAGAAACTCTTTAATCAATTTTCATGCATCAAATGATAAAATGTAGTTTTGAATTTGAGCAATCACTACATAATACAGTACATCTGTAAATAAATGTTTATATTATTTTTGTTGATAGGCATTCCAGTAAATTTTCCAGAGGAATGGTTGAAAAAAACAACTTTTGTTTCTGAAGCCTCAAACTTCCAATGTAATTATGGAAATAGAAAACTCAAAGTCCTAAACAGAATGGGGTGCAGATTGGGGGTGGCATGAATTAAGAAGAGAGAGTAAGAGAGTCTATTCCTAATATCATATCCAGTCAGGGTTTTAGTTTTTAGTCTGAGACAGTCAATTTATAAATGAAAGTACACTTTTAATGTTATATTCTAATTTCATGAATTCATCTGTATTTTACAAACTCAAGTCCAAAGAGCTATATAAATTGAATCATATTCTCATTGTCAAAAACAGAATTAAGGGAGAAGAGACAGTACTTTTTGTTATTTATCCAACTAAATAGTAGGTTCATGTTATTTTTAAGAATCTTTTTTTTCTCTGACTTCAGTAAGGCAAACCATTTATTTGATTCATCGCTGTCAAGATCACTTCTCTGGAGATAATTCGCTTGCTCTGGATGTAGAGCAACGTGTTTTCAATCCTTTGTACAGTTTCCCTAACAACCCAGAATTTATTCTTTTATCTGTCACTTCTAGGATGCAAGCAAATATTTTCCATAACTATGAAAGGCTTCAGAATGCCTAGAGGGCCAATGGTTAATGTCAATCAGACTACTTGATGGTGCCCATATGTCCAAGGTATTATGTGGATAAGAAAATTGGGAAAAGAATTTAAAAGAAGAAAGGAAGTGATAACAATTGTAATAAGTTCAGCAAGCCGTGAGCAGGGTATATGTTTTTAGGTTGAAGACAAGTTAAGGCTATGTTCAAGTTATGAAATAAAAGCTGACAGAATACACTTCAGAGAAGATAGATTGAGGAGACCAGCATGTATGCCAAACCCAAAATATTTTGTGTTACAATGTCTCTTCTCTTCAGATTGCTCTACATGTTACAGTATCTCTTACCATGTTATGAAATACTCATATAAGAATGCAGGACAGTTATTGCCATATCGGTAAGGATTCTTACAATTTTTTTTTGTTAGTGAGAGAAAATTTCATTCAAAGTAAAAGAGAGAGAGAAAGAGTCAGCAGTGAGTGTGGAGCTCACTAGCTTAGGAACCTGAAAATTAATGGGTGTATTCAATTTTACCCATGATCACATTTTAAGGGCTTGTTCAGGCTCGTTTCCTGTACATTTCTGGCTGCCTTCTACAAACTTGGTTTCATTTTTAGGTTCCACATGGAAGTCTGTAAAAATTATAAATGTTTTTCTTACGGTGACAAATTGGTTACAATAATCCAGCCTTACATTATAAAGCCTAAGACAAGTAGAGAAAATTTCTGTTTCCCTCCCAGGAACCCCAACAAAAAAAGCCTCTCTGTGCTTCATGCGTTGCTTCATGGGTTGCTTCATATGCCTATCTCTAAATGGATCATGTCAACAGAAAATAAAATGTGATGCCTCTCAGGCCTAGTTTATTTCTTTCCATACTAGAATGAAATCAACTCTAAAAAGAGTAGACATTTGGCATAGGGGATTGTGAAGGATTGGTGATACCAGAGTTAAAACAACATATAGCTACATGAAGAGTGAATAGATATTGACAAAGCCAACAAATATCTGCAATTTAAATATAGTTAGCATTATAAATCATATCTATTAAAGCCACGTGTACAGGTTTGATTCCCCTATATGATTGTGTGACACTGCCATTGCCATTTCCCATGTCTAACAGCTATGCTCAGGTGAAGATAGCATTTGTCATTTTCAAATCCAAACTGAAATTTCTGAGAAAGACTCTGATTAGCCCTACTGGGGTTATTTTGCTCACCCCTAGACCAGTCTATTAGGTAAATGGACTATCACCTTCAGATACAGAGAATGTATTATGAATATTGTTAGAAATGTATCATGGAGGGCAATTCTCCACCAAAGCCATATGATTAGAAAGAGAATATCCCAGAATAAGGATACTACTGCTCAGGCAAATGAAATAATATATGTCCACCTGAGTAATTAGGTTTGTCCACCACACAGTGCCTGTCATTGTGCCCTTCTCACATTATGTGATCAACAATATTCCTAACTTTAATTAAATCTCTTTTTTATTCACACTAGGGTATCACGTACAATTGTTCTCAAATTGCCACTTCATTTTCAAAATAGTATTAAATTTGGGGTGGGACATTATTTTCATTTTAACCCAACAACTGCTTGCTTTATAATGCTGGTTTTCAAAGCCATGGGTTTAAATTCACTTTGAAGTCTTAGTTTTACCTTAATTCAAGACTACCATTTACAGCTCCAACCCAAGCTAAGCATTTCACAAATGTATGTTTTATGCAAAAGGGAAGCTGGGTGTGCAATGAAAAGAATGATTTTTAGCCTTGTGTTGTTCATTATCACTATTGCACAAAAATTCCCAAAACAGTTGAGGATGGCAGCCTAGACTCATCTTTCAATGTTCTTACTTTACTATATGTGTTTTCATCCCCTAGAGTTCGTCAAACGTACTCTTCCCTTCCTTGCCTCTACATGCCTTGCGTAATCATCCCCATGATATTTTCTTTTCTGTCTCCTATTCATGATGAGCTTAATCTGAGTTCTTGTCACATTTTTGAGAAAGTCTTGGATGATTTTACTTATATCAATTTTAAAAATCTAGTTCTTCAGTTGTACTAGTCACATTTCAAGTGCTCAATAGCCACACATGTCTCATACCTACTGCATCAGAGAAAACAAATTAGGTGATCCAATTTAGTCTCATAATGACCCTTGAGATAGATACTATATATCATCACCATTGCATAGTTGAGAAAAATGTACACTTAGATTAATAACAGTGAAACTTTTATGGCACTTACTATATGGCAGGCACTGCTCTTTATGCTTTACAAATACAATGGTATTGCTTGATTTTAATTCTCTCTATGGTATTAAAGAAATTTTCCCAAAGTAATGCAATTAGTAAGTGGCAGAGCAGGGATTTGAAACCCAGATCATCTGGTACCTGAATCTGGGATCTTCTTTTTATCTTGCCTTTCTAACTGACTAAAGGGCACTTGAAAGGCTATTCAAGCAGAGTAAAAAAATGAGATTTTCAAAAAAGTCAGTCTTATTTGATTCAAAAGTAAATGTTTTCAACCTTCCCTGTATTATTGTAGCTCGAATCTAAAATTAATGATATATAGAAATCTTGTAGGGGACAATGGTCAATAGCATGTAGACTTAATTTCCAGAGAAAATCCTCAAAGGCACAAACAGAGATCTCATTCTTCCAAACTAAGCAAAGCAAACTAAAATATCAGGGAGGCTTCAACCAAGTTCATTGTGCTCAGCATACATCCCACTATCCCTTTCTATTTATGTACATGGTACTTAATTTCTTTGTGTGTTGGCTTTCTCATCTATAACCTAAGTAGTGTATTGGAACTGGTTTTATAAGGTTGTTTTCATATTAAATTAAGACACGTCAATAACTTCAAACAGTGCCTGACACCTAAACTGCATTCAATTTATATTAAACAGTTTTTACTATATGATAATTTTATGAATCAGATACTACCACAATCCCCATTCCCCCTCTGCCAATAACTTTGATGGGCTTCTACTTGCTGCCTTTTCACAGTGTCTTTAAATATTATATGTGTAATATGTGGTTAAAAGGACCTGGGGAGACAAATTTTCTACGTCATCATCTTGTAATGAGAGCAAGGTTCTCATCCTTAAAGTAGGAGAGTGACTGAGATGTCAGGCTGTGGCATTATAGTTTCTGAGTTTGAATCATGGCCTGACACTTGATAGCTGTGTAAACTTGAAAAAGTTATTTATATTTATTTCTTTTTTGTGGAAGTATTTGATTGTAACTACATCATAGTATTAATATTTTGTGGATTAAATTTAAAAATAAAATCTGCAAAACTAGAATAAAATGTAATTGGCTTATTATAATGCCAGATTCATGTTAGTTATTATAGATTAAATGGAGGCTCCCTAAAATCACATACATACATACATAAACTTCAGATAAATAACTGTATTAGTCAGGGTTCCCTAAAGAGACAGAACTTATAGGATAGATGTATATACAAAGGGGAGTTTATTAAGGAGTATCGGCTCACGCTATCTCAAGGTGAAGTCCCACAATAGGTCATCTGCAAGCTGAGGAGCAAGGAAGCCAGTCTGAGTCTCAAAACCTCACAAGTAGGGAAACCAATAGTGCAGTTTTCAGTCTGTGACCAAAGGCCAGAGAGCCCTTGTCAAATCACTGGTGTAAGTCCAAGAGCCCAAAAGCTGAAGAACTTGGAGTCTGATGTGTGAGGGTAGGAAGCATCCAGCACAGAAGAAAGATGAAGGCCAGAAGACTCCGCTAGTCTGCTCATACCACTTTCTTCTGCCTGCTTTATTCTAACAGCATTGGCAGCTGATTAGATGGTGCCCACCCAGACTGATGGTGGGTCTGCTCCTCCCAGTCTACTGACTCAAATGTTAATCTCCTTTGGCCACACCCTCACAGACACAGCTAGGAACAATACTTTTAACCCTTCAGTCCAATCAAGTTGACACTCAACCATCACAACAACTATTGAGCACATTGTATGAACTTAGAACCATGCAAGACACTAAAAAAAAAAAATCTTGAGAAATAATGTAACATACTATTATTAGTTAGATGATGATATAACAAAGTAATTTTGAACATATTATTGATTTTAGCATTGGAAGACGACTGTCCTTACATTATAGTTAAGTCAAATCTATTTCTTTATCAGAAGTGAGTTAACACAATTTGTTTGGGAGTATCATTTGGTTCTTGGTCACCTCTTCCTGGCTTGCTCATGTCATTATACCCAGAAGCTTGCAGAGAAATATTGAGTTTAATTGTCAAACCTATTCATATTCCATTTGCACCTTTAAGGTTACTATAGTGTATAGTTCACACACAGTAACAACATCAAATTTCCTCCATGTGTATACCAGAATCAAGTTTGCAAAAGCATAGAACACTTACGTGTGCATCCATTTTGTGCTGTATGATAGAAGACCACAGACTGGTAATCTCCGAAGGACAGAAATCTATTTTCTCACAGTTCTGAAGGCTAGGAAAATCAAGATCAAGGCATTGGCAGATTGAGTTGTCTGGTGAGAATTACATGCTCTAGAGGGGACACATTTAGGCCATAGCATTCTCCTTTTTCCCTCTCCCCTTCTTCCGTGTGAAGAAAAAGTGTTCCTTCCTCCAGAGGATGCTGCATTTGAGGCACCATCTCGGAAGAACAGACTGAACCCTTATGAAACAACAAACCTGCTGGTACCTTGAATTTTTGATTTCCAAGTCTCCAAAACTATGAGAGATAAATTTCTGCTCTTTATAAATTACCTAGTCTATAGTATTTTGTTGTAGCCACACAAATTGACTAAGACAACTTACTTTGTATTATTTTGCTGAAAAATACAAAGGAAGATCCAATTAGCTAGATACCCTGCATATATGAAGAGGATCACAAAACCTCAGTGTAAGTCTTTGACAATTTGTGTTTTACTTCTGACTTCAGACTATTTTATAACAAAATTACTGTTTTATACAAAGGTCTCTATCAAGTCAGAACATAACTCATTGTAAATCGTCCTCTAACTATTTCAAGTGTATCTTACACCCTGTCAGGAAAAAGAGGTAGCATAGCAAGTCCTAGCTACCTGGAAGATACATAACTTACATATAAGTTGATAATACTCTAGATTCAGATTGTATGATCATTAAGCACTTTTTAAAATCATTTTTAATGCAGTAAACAAATGGAAAGAAAAAGAAAAGGCTAATATGGCATAAATATATGATCCATAAAACTAATTTCTCGGAATAAATTAATAAATTGTCATTAGACACTTTGCAACAGGTAGTGGGAAATACAATAACTTTGATATACAATAGAAGTAAATATATTACATCAATACTGGCACTATTATCTATGATCTCTGTATTCATAAAGTATTCGATGAGTCTGAAACTTTGTTTTATCTTCTATAAAATTTTTTAAAAAGTATTCACCTTGCATACTTGTAAAAGCAAAAAAAAAGTAATGTGAAGTACCAGGTACAGAGTCTGGCACACAGAACCTGAAATTTAAGAAAGTTTGCTGATCATTGATTATGATAAAAATAAGTATTTAGGTCAGAAGTGGTGGCTCACGTCTGTAATTCCAGCTCTTTGGGAGGCTGAGATGGGAGAATTGCTTGAGCCTAGGAGTTTCAGAACAACCTGGGCAACATAGTGAGACCCCATCTCTACAAAAATAAAACTAGCTGGGTGTGGTGGTGCACACTTATATTCCCAGCACTCAGGAGCCTGAGGTGAGAGGATTGCATGAGACTGGGAGGTCAAGGCTGCAGTGAGCTGAGATCCCACCACTGCAGTCCAGCCTGGGTGACAGAGAGAGATCCTGTCTCAAATAAATAAATAAATAGTTTATATTTTATTTGAAGAATGAGATATTGAAGCATTTGGTTCTAGAATTAAAATTGAAATGAGTCTACAAATATGTATTTCACACTGAAAGTAAATTTGCTTTTTGCTGAAAATATAAATTTTATATTTTTAAAGAGATAAAATGAATTTAATAACATTTTATATACTGGATATGATGGTCATTTACAATGTTTTCTGGCTTTTGTGACTTTAAAGTTAAGGTAAAATTTACAAAGAGTAGAAATTCTATTCATTTTAATAAATGTATATACTCATATAAATGATAGGCATAGGAGGCAAGGAAATTCTGGGCAGAAGAGGGCAGGTCCGCAAGTGAGGGTCCCACTCTCAAGCCTGGAACTGTGGCTTGAGACATACATCCCTGTTTTCTTGAGGGGAGGAAAGTGAGGACATACATCCCTGTTTGCCTGCCCAAATGTTTCCTCTCCCCAAACCAGCCATGGCCTACCTTGCCCCCCATCCTGTGCGCATAAAAACCCCAGACTCAACTTGCAGAGATGAGAAGCAGCTGGATGTCAGAGAATATGGTTGAATATTGGAGAGAAGCAGCTTGACTTCAGAAGGACAGCTTGCCAGCATAGCTTTGGAGAGGAGTCCAACCATACCCAGCCAGAATCTGGGGGAAGAATACCTTCCTGCTCAGTCCCCTCTTCAGCTCCCCTTCCCACTGAGAGCCACTTTTATTGCCAGTAAAATCCTCCTAATTTACCATCTCCAATTTGTTCATGCAACTCATTCTTCCTGGATGCTGATCAAAAACTTGGGTGTGGGTGCAAAAGGTTGTCACACTGACCCTCCACTAAGTTTTTAACACAAGGCATCATGGATGGCAAACGTAAAAGAGGACTGACTGAACACTCCTTCTGGGGCTTCAGACATCACAGGCAGAGTTCATTCCTGCCAGCGCCCAAAAGCACTCACCTCAGCTCCTGCACTCACTTACCTGCGTGCTCCCTTCCACAAGAGGTTGAGCACAACAGGTTTGCGTGAGCGGAGTTAGTCTCTGCTAGCACCTTTGCACTCCAGTTCCCACCCACGAAGGGGTCAGGGGAATTTCCTGCTTCATAACCACCACTACAATCAAGATGTAGACCATTTCCATCACTTTGGAAAGTTACCTCCTTCCAGTTGATCACTATATACACACAAAAAAAGCACCTCTTATTTAATTGACAAATAAAAATTATATATATTTATTGTGTACAAGATGATGCTTTGAAATACGTATACATTGTGTAATGCCACCACTAAGCAAATTAACATGTGCATAACCTCACATCCTAAACATATGCATTACCTATCATACTTTGTAGTGGGAACCCTTAAAATCTGCTCTTAACGGTTTTCAAGAATATAACATACTGTTGTTAATTACAGAAGGAATAAATTCAATATATCTATTGTATAACATAGAATATACTGTTCTGATTTCTATCTTTTTTAATTTTTCTATTGAGCATGTCAGTTCTAGGGACTTTCCAATCAAATGATTTGTACAAAAGGACCACAGTAAACAGATATGCTTCAAGGTTGCCATCAGTCAGATGCTAACCCAACAGTCTAGAAGTGATAAAGCATTTCAAAATCTTGGCTTGTGGTCATGGTAGTCAAGCTGCATATTTTTATTTTATATCTACTACATAAGAAAAAGTAGTGATGTATTCCATTATTCTAAGAATTATTTTAACTAACGAGATCATTTTGATGTTTTAGCAAAAGATGTATCTTTGTTTTATCATTGTATGCTTTAAACTACTAGAAGAAACACATTATTTTGTAATAAAATTTTATTTGATATGAAGAATTATTAATTGCATACTTTATTGAAAAATGCAGTATGTAACTTCAGTTGCAAATTATCATTAAAATTACTTTAATTAGAAACAGATAATTAGAGTTTTTAAACTTTTGGTGGATATTGCAAAATACAGAAAAAACAATGTATTTTGAGGACTTTAGATAACTATAGATCTTGGGCTAAGTTAGAAGCAAAAATAATTTTTCTTTAAAGTATATAAATAGTCGAGGACTGTCAGCTACAAAGAATTGATATCATATCAATGACCTCTTTTAAATTTTTTTTTGTTTTCACGATAAATGTCAATTCAGAAATAAATGAGCCACCTTTTATATATTATATACTGTAATTCAACCATTGTGCTTTGGGCTAAAGGGAAATGTCCTTGATCTTTTAGGTGGATGATAATTAGCTCCTATACCCAATTCTACCATGGAGTCTTATTAAAATTGATTCTGAATAATGATCCCTACACTTTTATTCCTAGTGTTTGACATGTCTGACAGAATCTCTGAATTTTGCATTGACCAAGAGACAGCTTAACTTTTGTCATACTCTAAACCACATTCTTTCTGTCCTCTACTAAGAATTAGTTCAATATATTTTCTAAGAGGCTGAGAAACCACACATACTCAAAAAGGTCATTAATATCAAATAGTATTTATTAATTGTTAATTCAAACAGAGGTTCAAAGCTGTATGAATCAAGTTAATAAGACACAGCATTTTAAGGTTTTAGACTGAGACATAAAAATTACATTTTGTGTACTATGTATGGTAGTTGATGACATATATTTTGATAATTAACAAGAGTTTGGTGATGAAATAAATTAATGGAAATAATACTTATGGATATATAACACATTGGAATTTTTTATTTTTATTTATTGTCAAAATAGAAAGACCTACTATTTGATAGCACAATGGGATGACTATAGTTAATAATAACTTAAATTTAGTTTAAAATCACTTAATATATTGGATTATTTATAACTCAAAAAATAAATGCTTGAGAAGATGGATACCCCATTCTTCATGATGTGCTTATTTCACATTGCATGCCTGCATCGAAACATCTCATGTACCCCACAAATAGATACACCTATTATATACCCACAAACATTTAAAAAATATATAGTAGTGATCACTTATTTTTTTTTCTTTGTCCTCTTTCCATTCTTTTTTATTTATTCATCTTCTCTTGTTGAGTATTTCAGTCCTAAAGACATTGGACGAGGCAGATAAAGACAGGCATCTGTGCCAGAAGTGAGGAAGAGGAACATGACAGTTTAGAACATGGAGTTAGAGCTAAAACAGGATGATGACTGAGTCAACTCAGGGAACCTCTTAGCTTAGTCAGAGCAAGCAAGGGAATGGTCCAGAATAGGTGTCACACCCCAAGAAGACTGAGGAGAGAATCCAATATGGGTGGGTCATAACCTATACAGGATGATAATGGAACTTATGGAAATTGGTGGCAATGGAGAAGGAAAATTCACCAGGAAATTGATCAAATAAGGAAATGTATTAAAGATAATGACATCTAAGTACATTGCTTTCAAAACAAGATGTTACAAATATGAAAATAGAGAAAATTAGACTAAAACTTATAATATTGGACTGTAATTGGAGGTATTTGTATGAATTTGTGGTTTTAAAAATATATAGATAAACATTGAAATAAATATAGATGTAAACATCTGTGAATGCATGTATATCTCTGTCCACTGACAGGACCCAGAAGCAGCGACTTTCCAGTGCTAAGAGCATATCTCACACTCAGATCATGACTTCTAAAGCCCAAGGACTTAAAAGGAACAAGGACTTTTCTGAGAAATGACTGATTTCCTATGACCGAAAAGGTAAGTACTGCTGGAAGAGGTGTCAGAGCTCCAGCATAGGGAAGTGGTTGACTCGAAGTTTGGTAAGAAGGATTTACCAACAAGAGTATAGGTTTAAAAGAGGAAAGTTTTATCAGAAAGAATGTTGTGGAAAAGTACAGTGGGGTGCCTTAGAGAGAGGACTGAGCATGACATGGTGGATTTTCCTTAGGAGCATTTATAAACCTTAAGGCAAGAGCTTAAGGGTAATTTAGGCCATATTAGTCACATGGGTCGACAAATGATTACATTTGTAGACATTTTGGTGACTTAATGTCAGCAAGGATTGCACAATGAGTTTTGATATGTATGCATTCCAGAGATGTATAGAAATTCTGGTTACTTATAAAAGCTGAAATAGGCCTGGAACAAGATGCTGACTTTAATTACCAGAGAAGTTAAATTACTTTAAAATTCCCCAGATAAGGAGTTTTGCCTCCGAATGGCCTATTAAATGGTCACTAGGTAATCTTTGGTCCCTTCTAAATTCCTCAGATAAGGAGTTTTTTTTTGTCTAGAGGGCCTGTTCAATGGTCACGAGGTGATTTTTGCTCTCCTCAAGTACGAGATGAATCTAGGATATACTTTTGTACCAGAGATCAAAGGAGTGCTGAAGGAATAATGTGGACTTGGCAAAATGACACTGGCACCAGCTTGAATGCGCTGTCACTGGACAAATCTGGGAAAAATTGATCATCAAAGAAAACTTTCAGTAATGATTTTAACCCATTTAACAAAGTAGGAGTCCTATGAGTCCACATAGGTCTCAGGCTGAAGACTTCTCTCCACATTCCTAGAAGCAGGAAAACAAAACAAAACAAAACAAAAACAAAAAACCTCATCTTCCCTGTTGGAAGTGAGCTCAAACTCCATAAAGGAGTTACCTGCCTTCCGTCATCATGAAAGCAGGAAAAACTTGCCTTTCTTGTTTTAGAAACAAGTAAAACTCCAAAAAGAAGAGTAATTGCACAGCAAAATAAACTTTAGATCTCAATCCAATTTTGGAAGATCAGGGATTCTCTGCAGGGGGTGCTCTCAGACCTAAGCAAATTGTCCTATTGGGTTGAGCCGTAAAGTTAGCTCATACTGGTACCAACCACCAATAGGAGATTTGCCAAAGATCAGGAGCATCTCCACTCAGAATCTCTTTGTGGTTACCAAATGTGAACGCTGAAAATTTGAGACAGGTCATAGTTAATTTAGAAAGTTTATTTTGCCAAGGTTGAGGATGCACACCCATGACACAGCCTCAGGAGGTCCTGATGACATGTGCCCAAGGTGGTCAGAGCACAGCTTGGATTTATACATTTTAAGGAGACATAAGACATAAATCAATATATGTAAAATGAACATTGGTTCAGTCCCAAAAGGTGGGACAACTCAAAACTGGGAAGGAGCTTTCAGGTCACAAGTTGGTGAGAGACAGATGGTTGCATTCTTTGGAGTTTCTGATTAGCATTTCCAAATGAGGCAATCAGACATGTATTTATCTCGGTGAGTAGAGGGGTGACTTTGAATAGAATAGGAAGCAGGTTTGTCCTAAGGAGTTGCCAGCTTGACTTTTTCCTTTAGCTTAGTGATTTTGGGGGCCCAAGATATTTCCCTTTCACAGGACAAAAAAAAAAAAAAAAAAAAAAAGCCTAACTCAGTAAAGTATTTGAAAAGATTTATTCTGAGCCAAATGTGAAGACCATGACCCATGGCATAGTCTCGGGAGAGCCAAGATGTGGGGTTATGGCTTGATTTTATAAATTTTAGGGAGACATAAGACATCTATCACTATGTATGAGCTATACATTGGTTCTATCTGGAGAGGCAGGACAACTCAATATGGGGATTTACAGGTCATAAGGGGATTCAAACAGTTTCTCCTTGGCAATTGGTTGAAAAAGTTAAGTTATCTAAACATGGAATCAATAGAAAGGAGTTTGGGTTAAGAAATGTGGTTGTAAAGACTAAGGTGCTTATGTAGATGAAGTCTCAAAAGTGGCTGCCCTAGGAGGCAATGTATGCACGTTTCCTCTTGAGACATTTAGAAGGTGCTAGACTCTCAGTTAATATCTTCAGTTTCAGAAAAAGACATGGAGAAGCAAGGAGATCCTCTGCAGAATATAAATTTTCCCCACAAGAGACAAAAAGGCAGGAAAACAAATGGCCCTTCGCAGGGCCATTTCAAAATGTGTTAAAGAAATATATTTTGGTGTAAAATATTTTGATTTATTCCAAGGCCTGCTATCTGTCATGTGATGGTATACTAGAGTCAGGTTGGAATTTAGTATGTCATTGCTAAAGTGTTTTATCAGTGTTCAGAGGTCTGTTTAATGTTAATGCTGGTCACTTGTGCCTGAATTCCAAAGCTAAAAGAGGCATGTCCCAGGACCCCTTCTTCCCATCACTGTCTGAACTAGTTTTTCAGGTTTCTTTGTAATCCCCTTGGCCTAGAGGATGGGTCCATTCAGTTGGTTGGAGGGCTTAGAATTTTATGTTTTGTCTATAATAGTAAGAACACATCAGCTGAGAGGTTCTTTATTTGTAAATTGCCTTCTTTAAAACTTTCTTAGATACTGAGAAACACAAGCCTGGGTAAAGAAAATCATCTCTGTTTAATGTCATTATTATTATAGTAACACCTATGTCAGACTACTTTTTTGAGTTTCTGATTTGACTTACTACAGACTTTGATTGGTGGATTGTAAGGTGATTTATAGCATGTTCCATTGTATTTGATTCTCTATGAATAACTTAGCACAAGTGTTACTTTTGCTGATAAGAACCTTTACTATTTTTCTATATCTTAGGCTTTTAAAAAGGAGTTTGTGGCATATATTGAAAAAAAAACCATTGAAATCTCAAAAGTATATTTTTCAATACAAAGCATGGTAAAAGCTCTAATTCTTTATGCACTGTGGATAAAAATAAATAACTACCTAAGGTAGATGTAAGAATGCTAATATTCACATTTCTGGTATGTCTTATAACCTCTTCTAACATTTTCCAAGTGTTAAATGAAACTTGAATCTATTAGAAATGTAATTTAAAATTATTTTGTTGTATATTGGCATATGACCTAGATTTATGCTGTATTTATTTGTAGTGTCCCTGAAAGAACTAAATGTTTGGTAAAGTAGCATTTATTCAAAATGAAAAAAGGTAATTACAGGTGAAAGAAAAATCCACCTAAATAATATAGATGAAAAGAGTTTCCTCATGATTGAGGTGACAAGGTCTCAGTCATATTGAGACTGAATGTCTTTCATGCTATTTATTTCTAACAAACTACAAGTGTGAATCTCATGGATAGGTGAAGCAGGATTGAGCTGGAGGTGATGACAGTTCTGCATTTACAACATATTAATAACCAAGAAACTAAGGTGAGTGAATTATAATAATTTTCTACATTTCCCTTTGATTTTTATCCCCTCTTTTTTGACTACAAATGACAATGAATAAAATATATTTTACACCTGCCTTAGTTATGCATAATACAATATTTCATTGACTATAAAGAACAGAAATAAGTTCTCCTTGAAGAGGTCCTTCACATCCCTTGTAAGTTGTATTCCTAGGTATTTTATTCTCTTTGTAGCAATTGTGAATGGGAATTTGCTCATGATTTGGCTCTCTGTCTATTTTTGGTGTATAGAAATGCTTGTGAATTTTGCACATTGATTTTGTATCCTGAGACTTTGCTGAAGTTGCTTATCAGCTTAAGGAGATTTGGATCTGAGACAACAGGGTTTTCCCAATATGCAATCATGTCATCTGCAAGCAGAGATAATTTGACTTTCTCTCTTACTATTTGAATACCCTTTATTTCTTTCTCTTGCCTGATTGCCTTGGCCAGAGCTTTCAATACTATGTTGAATAGGAGTGGTGAGAGAGGGCATCCTTGTCTTGTGCCAGTTCTCAAAGAAAATGCTTCCAACTTCTGCCCATTCATTGTGATATTGGCTGTGGGTTTGTCATAAATAGCTCTTATTATTTTGAGATATGTTCCATCAATACCTAGTTTACTGAGAGTTTTTAGCATGAAGCGGTGTTGAATTTTATTGAAGGCCTTTTCTGCATCTATTGAGATTATGATGACATGATTTTATATGAAGAATATCTTAAAGACTCACCATAAAACTTGAACTAATAAAATAACTCAGTAACATTTCAGGACACAAAATCTACATACAAAAGCAATTGTATTTATATACACTAACAATGAGCTATCCAAAAAGGAAATTAAGCAAATGATCCAGTTTTTAATAACAAATAAAACAAAATAACCTGAAGAATAAATTTAATTAAGAAGTTGGGGCCGGGCGCAATGGCTCACGCCTGTAATCCCAGCACTTTGGGAGGCCGAGGCGGGCGGATCATGAGGTCAGGAGATCGAGACCATCCTGGCCAACACAGTGAAACCCCGTCTCTACTAAAAATACAAAAAAATTAGCCGGGCGAGGTGGCGGGCGCCTGTAGTCCCAGCTACTTGGGAGGCTGAGGCAGGAGAATGGCATGATCCCTGGAGGGCAGAGCCTGCAGTGAGCTGAGATCGCACCACTGCACTCCAGCCTGGGCGACAGCGAGACTCTGTCTCAAAAAAAAAAAAAAAAAAAAAAAAAAAGTTGAACAATCTGTACATTTGAAACATTAAAGCAAAATCAGAATTTGAAGACACCATGAATAAGTAAAATATCTCATGATCACAGATTGGAAGAATTACTATTGTTAAAATGTCTATACTTTTTTTTTCCAAGATGGCAGATTGGAAACATTATGTGCCTCACCCACTTGGAAAGAGCAAAATAGTGTGCAGAGGTTCATAATGTGAACTCTTATGCAAGAAGGAACATGGGAGCCCAACAGAAAATGTGGAAGAGTTTTTGTATACTTTGTAAAAGAGAGTGGGCAACAACCCACACCAATGCTATGGCAGAAAATGCATCTTCAGAGAGTAAAAGGGAGAGAGTTTGACTCCGTGATGTATATTCCCACTGGGGAGCCAGGCAATCCAGGCCATGGGAGAGATCCTTGACCTTACCCAGTGCACACTCCACTACAAAATTTGTTGACTCAAGTGCACAGCCGTTGGGACTAAGACAAGCTTCTTGAGACTTCCACCTCCTCCCCATCTCTGCAGGAGGCCAAGAGCCTACTCACACCCCTGGTACACTGCTACTACAACAAACATTTGAGATAATAACCACATTAAAGCTATCTATAACCAAGGAATTCATACAGAGCCTTGGCCCTGTGAGAGCACCCAGAAACATAGTGAAATGACCCCACTAAATATATATTACAATCACAACTTCAAGGGGGCCAGAAATAGTCTCATCCAAATGAGAGAAAAATGAAAAAAACAAAAGGTGATGTTTGCTCCTAATGCAAAGGAATCAGTACAATAAGTCTGGCAGTATGGAAAAAATAGGGTGTCATACTTGCTGTCTAGCAATGAATCCTAAACAAAATGAAAATTCTGAAATGCCAGATAAATCTTTCAAATTATGGTTTGTAAAGAAGCCCAGTGAAATCTAAAGGAAAGTTGAAAACCAACAACATACAAAAAAAAAAAAACAAAAAACAGGATATGAAGGAAAACTTTACTAATGAGATAGATTAAAACAAACAAACAAAACACCGAAAGAGAAAATCTTATTGAAGAAATTACAAAATACAGTTCAAGGCTTTAACAGCTGACTAGACCCAGAAGAAGAAAGAATATCAGAGCCTGAAGATTGGTCTTTCAAAATAACCAAAGCAGATAAAAATAAAGAATTAAAAAAAATAAATTATGTAAGAGTATCCAAATTTATGTCCTAGGTATTACTGAGAAAGAAGTAGAAAAAGTAAAACATTGGGAAACCTATTTGAGAGATAATTGTGGAAATCTTCCTTGGTCTTGTTAGAGACTTAGCATTTAGACACAAGACACTCAGAGAGCTCCTGGGAGATACACTGCAAGACGGACTTCGCCCAGTGCATATTAGTCATCAGAAATTAATGTGAAAAAAATTCTAAAAACAAGAGAAAAGCATCTAATCAACTAAAAAGGAAATTGCATCCCACTAACACTGGATTTCTTAGTAGAAACCTGACAAGCCAGAAGAGATTTGGGCCCTATTTTCAGTTTCTTAAAGAAAAAATTGTCAGCCAATATTTTTGTATCTTGATAAGCTAAGTTTCATAAATAAAGGAGAAATACAATATTTCTTAGGTAATAACATTCTAAGGGAATTTGTTACCACTAGACTGGCCCTACAAGAAAGGCTTCAATGATTTCTAAACATGGCTATGAAAGATTAATATTTGCAATAATTAAAACAGAAGAAAGTATAAAACTTATAGGTCCTAAAAAACATACACTTGAGGATATAAAGCAACTAAGTCACAATTAATATTGTGATGGGACCAAAACTTCACATATCAATATTAATTTTGAATATAAATGAGTTAATTGCTTCACTTAAAAGACACAGATTGAAAGAATAGATTAAAAGACCAGGATCCAACATGTGCTACTTACAAAAACCCATCTAACTGGCAAAAACATTTAGACTTAATGTAAAGGGGTGAAAAAAGATATTTCATGCAAACAGAAACCTAAGCAATCAGGAGTAGGCTATACTGATATTTGATAAACTTTAAATCAACAAGAGTAAAAATAGGCAAAAAATGTCATTATATAATGATAAATAAATCAATTCAACAAGAGGATATAATAATCCTATATATACTTGCACCCAACACTGGACCACAAAGATGTTAAAAAAATACTACCTTACCTAAGAAAAGAGATACATAGCAATACAGTAATAGTGGGAGAATTCAACATCCCACTGACAGCACTAGACAGATCACTGAAGCAGAAAATAAACAAAGAAAATGTGTAACTAAAATGGACTCTAGAACAAATAGAACTAACAGACATTAACAGAAAATGCAATCTCCAAACCACAGAATATACATTTTTCCCATCAGTGCATAAACATTTTTCAAAGTAGACCATATGTCAAGCCACAAAACAAGTCTCAATAAATTTTAAAAAATTCAAATTATATAAAGTATCTTCTCAGAGCAGAGTGAAATAAAATTAAAAATCAATGTCAAGTAAAACTCTCAAAATTATACAAATACATGAACGTTAAATCTTCTCCTGAATAATTTTTGTCAAGGGTGAAATTAAGGTTTTTTTTAATTTCAAAAGGAATGAAAACATATCAAAACACAATATATCAAAACCTCTGAGATGCAGAAAAATAAGTGGTAAGGGGAAGTTTAGAGCGTTCAATGTCCACATCAAAAGAATAGAAAGATGACAAATCGGCCTAATGTTGAACCTCGAAGAACTGCAACAACAACAAAGACCCAAAATTAGCAGAAGAAAAAAAATAGCAAAGAGCAGAGAAGAAATGAAGGAGATTGAGCCCCTAAAATAATACAAATGATCAATGAAACAAAAAGTTCCTTGAAAATATAAACAAAATTGATTGACAGCTAGCTAGATTAACCAAGAAAAAAAGAGAGAAGATTCAAATAAGCACAATCAGAAATGAAACAGGAGACATTACAAATGATACGACTGAAATACAAAAGATCATCAAAGACTACTATGAGCATCCTTATGCTCACACACTAGAAAACCTAGAGAAACTTGTTAAATTTTTGGAAACAGAAAACCCCCTAAGAATGAACCAGGAAGAAATAGAAGTACTGAATAGACCAATAACAAGTACTGAGATTGAATAGGTAATAAAAACTCTCCCAACAAAAAAGAGCTGAGGACCAGGCAAATTCACAGTGAAAATCTGCCAGATATGCAAAGAAAAAGTGGTAGCAATCCTACTGAAACTATTCCAAGAAATCAAGGTGAATGGAATCCTTCCTAACTCATTCTATGAAGCCAGTATCACACTGATAGCTAAGACAGGAAAGACCACAACATAAAAGAAAACTACGCGTCAATATTCCTAATGAATATAGATGCAAAAATCTTCAACAAAATACTAGGAAACCAAATTGAAAAGCACATCAAAAGGATAATACATAATCAACTGTGTTTTATTCAGAGAAGAAAGAATGGTTCAGCATACACTTATAAATAAATGTCATTCACCACATAAACAGAAACATTTAAAAACAAATTAAAAACCAAAATGATATGATCATTTCAATATGTGCAGGAAAAGCAATCAAACAGAGCAATTTTCATGATAAAAACACTCAACAAACTAGGCTTTGAAGGAATATATCTCAAAATAATAAAAATGATATATGACAAACCCACAACCAACATTAAATTGAAGGGGGCAAAGTTGAAAGCAATTCCCCTAAGAACTGGAACAAGACAAGAATGCCCACTTTCACCATTCATATTCATCATGGTACTAGAAGTCCTAGCCAGAGCAATCAGGAAAGAGAAAGAAAGAAATGTCATCTAGATTATTTTAAAAGCAAGTCAAATGACTTTTGTTTGTCGATGATATGATTTTCTACCCAAAAAGTCCTAAATATTCCTGCAAAGTCTCCTAGATTTGATAAATGAATTCAGTAAAGGGTTAAGATACAATGTCAACATACAAAAATTAGCAGCATATATATACACCAATAATGATCAAGCTGTGAGGCAAATCAATAACTTAATTTCATTTACAATAGCTACAAAAAATGAAATACTTAGAAATATATTTAACCAAGGAGATAAACAATCTGCCAGGAAAATGATTAAACAGTGATTAAAGAAAACATAGATGACACAAACAAATGGAAAAACATCTCATGCTCCCATGAGAAACTCCCATTAAAAAAATATTGCTAAAATGATCATACTCTCAAAAATAATCTATAGATTCAATGTGATCCTTATCGAATTACCAACATCATTTTTTTCATATAATTAGGAAACACAATCCTAATATTTGTATGCAATGGAAGAAGAGCCTTAATAGCCACAGCATTCGTAACAAAACAAAAATAATAATAATTACATAAAAGAAAGCTGGAGGTATCACATTACTTGACTTTAAATTATACTACAAGTCTATATTAACCAAAACATCATGACAGTGTATTAAAATAGACATATAGATCAATGGAACAAAATAGGAAACTCAGGAATACATTTACATACCTACAACCACTTGATCTTTGACAGTGTCAACAACAACAACAACACACACATATAGATATATATACTGGGGAAGGATACTTTTTTTTTTTTTTTTTTTTTGAAACGGAGTCTTGCTCTGTCACCCAGGCTGGAGTGCAGTGGCGCAATCTCGGCTCACTGCAAGCTCCGCCTCCCGGGTTCACGCCATTCTCCTGCCTCAGCCTCCTGAGTAGCTGGGACTACAGGCGCCCGCCACCACGCCCGGCTAATTTTTTGTATTTTTAGTAGAGATGGGGTTTCACCGTCTTAGCCAGGATGGTCTCGATCTCTTGACCTCGTGATCCGCCCACCTCGGCCTCCCAAAGTGCTGGGATTACAGGCGTGAGCCACCGTGCCCGGCCTGGGGAAGGATACTTTATTCAATAAATGGTGCTAGGAAAACTGGTTAGCCATATGCAGAAGAGCCAAACTAGACCATATTTCTCATCATATATAAAAGTTAACTCAAAATGGATTAAAGACAACTGTAAGACCTGACACTATAAAAGTACTAGAAGGAAACCTAGGAAAAAAAATGTTTCTGAACACTGGCTCAGGAAAAGAATTTATGACTAAGACTTTAAAACAAATGCAACAAAATAAAAACAAACAAATGGAACTTAATTAAACCGAAAGCCTTCTGTACAGCAAAAGAAATAATCAACATAATAAACAGACAATGCACAGAATGGGAGAAAATATTTACAAACTATGCCTTCAACAAGAGTCTAATAATATCCATTATCTACAAGGACCCCAAGCAATTCAACAACAACAACAAAAAACAAATAATTTTGTTAATAAGTGGGCAAAACACACGATAGATATATCTCACAAGAAGACATACAAATGGCCCACAAACATTTGAAAAAATGCTCAACATCACTAATCATAAGAGAAATACAAATTAAAACCACAATGTGCTACCATTTACACAAGTCAGAAGGGCTATTTTTAAAATGTCAAAAAATAACAGATATTGGCAAGGATGTGAAGAAAAGTGAATGCTTATACACTGTTGTTGCAAATGTCCATCAGTACAATCATTACGGAAAACATTATGGCGATTTCTCAGAGAACTAAAAATAAAACTATCCTTTTGCTTCATCAATCATTTAGACAATTACTGGATATCTAAACAAAGAAATCAGTATATAAAAAAGACACTTACACTCATATGTTTAACAGCACTACTCACAATAGAAAAGTCATGGAATCAACCTAAATATCCTTCAACAGATAATTGGGTAAATAAAATGCGTTATACCATGGAATACTATGCACCATATTAAGAATGAAATTATTTCTTTTGCTGCAATATGGGTGGAACCGGAGGCAACTATCTTAAGTGAAATAACTCATAAATAGAAATTAAAATTCCACACACTCTTACTTACCAATGGGAGATAAACAATATGTACATTTAGACATACAAGGTGGAATAATACACATTGGAGACTCAAAACTGTGGGAGAGTGGGAGAAGGGTGAGAAATCAGAAATTACTTATTGGGTAATAGGTAATGTATACTCATCAGGTGATGGATGCACTAAAATACCCAGACCAATAGACAATGTATCCATATAATAATACTGTACTTGTATCCCCTAAATCAGTAAGAAAAAAATTCAAAAGTCCATACTACACAATGCAATGTACATATCTTCTTTAATCCATATCAAAATTCCAATGTTAACTACTACAGAAGTAAAAATAAAATTATAAAATTTAAGTGGAACTACAAATAACTGCAAATACTCAAAAATATCTTCAGCAAGAAAGAAAAACTGTACACATTATACTATTTGATTTCAAAATATACTACAAAGCTATAGTAATGAATACAATATGATATGGACGTGATACTATACACATAGGCAAATGTAACAGAATGGAAAGCCTAGAAATGAATGTATGATTACATCACTCAATTTTTGGTTAAGATGACATGAAACACTTGGGAGGAAAGGACAGCATCCTCAATAAATGTTGTTGGAGAAACTCAATATCCACATGCAGAATAATGAAATCAGACCCTAATCTCACATCATATGCCAAAATTAACCCAAACTGGATTAAATACTTAAAACTATAAAACCAGTAGAAGAAAACATAGGAGAAAATCTGAAATTAGTCTGGGCAGTGATTTTCTGGATATGACCCCAAAACACAGGCAACAAAAGCAAAAACACACCAATGGGATTGCATCAAAATCAAATGCCACTGCACAGCAAAGGAAACAATCAACACGCTAAAAAGACAACCTATATAATGGAAGAATATATTTCTAAATAAGAAGTTCATCAAAAAACTGAATATAGAACTACTATATGATCCAACAATCCCACTTGTAGGTGAATATCCAAAGAAAATGGAAATACTATGTTGAAGAGATATCAGCATTCTCATATTCATTGCAGCATTGTTTACAATAACTAAGGTATAGAATCAACCTATGTGTCTGATTCCAAGGTATGGAATCAATATATGTGATAGATAGATAGATAGATAGATAGATAGATAGATAGATAGATAGATAATTTTCTTCGTTTATTCGTTCATTCATCCATCTCTTCTCTCTATACATATATATATATATGTATAGAGAGAGAGAGAGAGAATAAACAGATATATATTTATATATGTATATACAGAGAGAGAGGGAAAGAGTCTATATATATGAATGGAATTCCTCTTTGTGTGTGTGTGTGAATGTGTGTGTGTCTGAGAGAGAGAGAGAGAGAATACACACACACACAGACACAAACAAAGAAGAATACCATTCAGCCTTTAAAAAGAAGGAAATCCTGCCATTTCTGACAACACAAATAAACTTGGAAGATTTTGATTGAAATAAGACAGGCACTTCAAGACAAATACTGCATAATCTCACTTACATACAAAATATACAAAAATTCATCTTATAGAAGCATAGAAAAATGGTGGTTGATAATGCTCAGGGGCATGGGTCAGGAAATGTTGGTCTTAGGGTACAAAGATTTAGTTTGGCAGAATAAATAATTTCTGGAGATGTAATACATAGCATGCTGACTATAGTTAATAATATTGTATTGTATCTTGAAATTGGTGAAGAAAGTAGATCTCAAACGTTTTAACACAAAAAATATAACCACGTAAAGAGAATGATATGTTACTTAGGTTGATTTTAATAATTATTTCACTATATATATGTATATCAAAACATCCCATTATATACCTTATATTCAATGTTTATTTGTTAATCATATATTAATAAAGCTGGAAATATAAAATCTGTATTTCAATTTGAATTTGCTTCAACCATTCAGCATTTTTTTAAAACACTAGAAAGAAAGAGAATATCATAAAGCTTATTGTATACTATTGAAATTCAAATTAGGATGAAGGCTGTGGGCTATTAATGAACTGTTCTTGTATCATTTTCATTTTCAAGTGAAGTAGCATATGGTTGTTGAAAAACTGAAATGAATCATACAGAATTACATGTAAAGATAAGTAAAAAGTTACTTTCCTTTTCCTATACTTAAGCCTACACTTGCATCCTTCCAGATAATTTTACGAATACACAAATATAATATGATTAATGTCAAAACTTTACCTTACATATCATTTTACAACTTCACTCTTGCCTACTTGTATCACTGGATTGTATGCACATTGTACACCTTTTTACTGTGTTTATATTCCACAACCAAGCATATACATATGTATGTGTGTGAACGTGTGTGTAGAGTATTTTTAAACATACGTAATTTTAACCGTAGAGAGTATTTTCATGGGTATATTGAAATTTATTTTCTTTCATTTCTTTTGTCTATTTGTCTATCATCTATCCATCTGTTTATTATAAACAACAACATCATCATCATAATCATCATCATCATACATATTTCAAAAGAAAGAACTTACGGCATTCTATAGATTCATTTTAATAGTTAAGTATTTAATTTCATTTGGAATTTAGTTTGGTATTTAAAAAAGTGTAGACCTAATAAATATTTTATTTTATTTTTGCAAAAAATTGGCTAGGTATCTATTAAAGCACATGTTTATCTGAGTGATTTAAAACACATACTGCCAGGCGTGGTGGCTCATGTCTGTAAAACCAGCACTTTGGGAGCCAAGACAGATCGATCACTTTAGGCCAGGAGGTTGAGACTAGCCTGGCCAACATGGCAAAACACTGTCTTTACTAAAAAATATGAAAATTAGCTGGGTGTGGTGAGGCACACTCTAATCCCAGGTACGTGGGGGACTGAGGAATGAGAATCACTTGAACCCAGTACACAGAGGTTGGAGTGAGCCAAGATCATGCTACTGCACTCCAGCCTGGGTGACAGAGAGAGATTCCATCTCAAATAAATAAATAAATAAATGGAAATTTAAAAATAAAATAAAGCACATACTAAAATTTATATTTATATGTATATTCTTGTGACTGAATTGAGAAAGGAGGAGTACTTTGCTTAGACAGAAAAATAATCATTTCTGGTCTACATGTTAAATTATTAAAGGTATAAAAATGTTTAATTTTTGGATTGCTCAGAGTGTATGCAATTATTTTCTGTAAGAACCACCAATACCATCTATGATTTATTTTACTATATATTACCAACACCAACGCAAGGTGCAGTGGTTTTAATAATGTTACTCTATAATAAAATTTTATTTATATGTTTGTCATGCATAATATTGAAATCTTATGCAATATTTACCAAAACATTTGTGTTGAACACATTGTATGGGTGTATTATTTTTGTGTACTTTTCACAAAATGTAAAACTGAAAGCTGATATGAAGAAATTTTTCCATATTTAACATCCTCTAAATATGCTAAATAACCTTGAAGATGTTGTAAATAAATACTATAATTAAATAATAACATTATGGAAATTGATTAGAAGATCCAAAAAAAGAGTCACAGAAAAGTTATGCTTATAATATAAAACAATTGAAAAAATTACATGACTTAAACCGTTTTATTTCACATTAATATTATAAATTATCTAAAGCATTTAAAGTTATGAAATTGAATTCGCCAAAAGGATATGAAATTGTAACATATCACTTGAAGGAGAAAATATTTATAATATTTATAATATTTCATTGCAGTCCAATTTGTCAAATTTTTCTTTGGGATTAGCTAAATTTTATATTTTGAAATATTACTAAACTAAGCATGTAAAATTCCCCATTAAATTCAATTTATATCATGACTAGAGAAGTCACTAAAAATGTTTCAAATTGTTCTTTCCTTCACTTTGTATTTACAAAGTACAACATGGAGGGTACAGCAGACCCTCTGCTAAACTGAACATACTCTCTTATAATTAAGCCAGGTAGTGTGTTGTGGAGAGTTGATTAGGTTGACTGTATTTAAAATATAAAATCTAGGATTTTAGAGTTCTTTGGACTCTTAAGTAGTTACATTTGTTTACTTAAGAGTAATACATATATTTACAATATATTTTTTCAAAGATACACACACACACACACACACACACAACTTCTAAACCGAAAACTCCATGTATTCAACTGCCTAATACTAGACATCTTCTCCAGCTGGATACCCATGTTTAAAACAAAACTGTTGCTTTTTCCCCCTACTCCTCCTAACTCTGACAAATACTGCAATATTTTCCATCTTAATACTTAAAAATTCCACCCATCCATTTGCTTAAGGTAAAATCCTATGACTCATTCTTGGTTTTTTTTCTTTGGACTCTAGCTTTAAAAACAGTTGTTCAATACTTCAATTCTTATCTTTCATACAGCCACCATTCTACACCAAATAATTTTCATCTCCACCAACATTTCTGTAAGCTTCCTAACTGGTTTCTCTGATTTATTCCTGTAACTCAATCTTCACCAAGCAACCGAAGTGATCTTTTACAAACGTAAATCATATCACATCAATTCCATGATTTAACTTTTCAGCAATATCCCATTCCTCTTAGAATATATTCCAAATGCCTTTTCCTAACTGATCTTGTACATTACTGGACTTGGAGCTCATCTTATTTCATCCGGGCTATGTAAGATTGGCTTACCTTCCCCCAAATGACTTGCATCAGCCAGCTTGCGACCACTATAGCTTGGCTGACTTCCTCTTTCCCATATCTCTTAAGTTTCTTTCCCCTTTGATCACAAAACTTGACTTCTATAATCTCTATTATCTTAATTCTAGATTTTGAGATACTCATTTTGTCCTTCGTATTCTCTAAGGATCAGAAATAAGGTGATTTTCCTCTTTATTCTATTTCCCATTTTTGTTATAGTATTTATTCTATGTTTTGCTCACTTCTTGGTCTTTTGTGATTCTCAAGACCTTAATATGGAATTCGAACTAGAAAATTGTTATTACTTCTATAAAAAATTTGCCTGCAAGTCTCCAATCTGTTTATCCTTTAGCAGAAGGAGGCCTATCTTGAGCCTTTCCTTAGTTGTGAGACACAGTGCACCATCTGTTAACACTTCAAAGCATCTGTATTCATCCATGAAACATGGTTCATGACACAACTCCAAGCATAAGGTGATTTCTTTCTCACTACCCCTGATCCTATGTAGGCCAATAAAACTCTTACGAGTCAGCTTCTAAAAGATAACAGACAGATTTCCTTTAAATGGTGACTGTTGATTTAAATCAATGAATAAATTATCCAGGTTTGTATTACTCCAATAAATGTTAGAATTGAAATTCTAGTCAATCAGGTGCTACTATATACAAAATCCAAATTAAATTATATTTGTAAAATATACCATGTTGTATTATCTTTCTTAATTTCAATGTAGAATGTTGAGTATGTTAAAAATAATTTAACATTGTTTATCCTAATGACAAAGCATTTTAGAAAAATTCTCATAAATTCATTTATTTCTGCGAAACAAATTAACTATTTTTTCTTTATGTTTGGCTGGTGACTCTTCCCCATAACCTTGGGTTCAGATTTAGATTTACTGAAAATGCCAAGGTCTAAAATTATTTGTATATCTATTTTAAGAGGAATTTACAGACACCTCAGTCTCTGAGTATGACATTGAACAATCATCTGGTCAATACTTCAGAGTTTTGACAAAACTATGATTAAATTATTGCAGAAAGTTAACTATCTATGATTGTCTAAAAATAGCAAAAAATTAACTTTCTTATCTAAAAGGTGATATTTTCTTTTATGTAAATCCAGGAAGCTCCTCTTGATTTTTCAATTGAATTTCCCCACTCTAACTTGTTTATTTATATTTTCCTCATTTCAAACATTTTGAAGTGCCTCTAGCCATTGATAATAAAAAATACATTTATTTTTAGAGTCCATTACTCTTTGAGTTTGAGTTTTTAGTTTGTAAGCAAAGCAAAATGTCTCTCTCAGGTCGACCATTTTTACTTAAAGATATGCTTTGAGCAATTCAGTTGCAGGGATGCAATTTGAAAAAGTGCTCCTTCACAATTCTGGTATTGAATGTAATTTTTACGTTTGTTTATGACTAACCACAAACATCCAAACAAGAAAAACTACACTGTGTAAAATTAAGACCTACTATAACTAAGAGTCAGTAAATGCTAATTAAAATCAATTTTTAAAAGCTATAATTATTTACAGGAAAAATAAAAAACAATTGACTTGGGTAAGCATTTTTTCTGAAATATGATCTAATTTACATATGTTTCTATGACTCAGTTTTATGCCTATGAAATAAGTGGAAAAATCCTAAACTATCTCCTAGTGTTGTTAGCATCAAAAGAATACTGGGTATGGTATTTATGGTGCTTAAGAAGGAAGCCCTTGGAATTAGAAAGATTGAAACCAAATCTTAGTCTTATTATATGTTTATACTATATTTGTGACCTTACTAAGTACCAAAATCATCACTTTTCTCATTGCAAAAATGAGAATAATCTATGTTATTAAAGGTTATACCTGACAGAGATTCAATAAGTTGTAGTTATGTAAAAGTATTTCATTAATTTTTAAAGAGCTATAAAATATAAGATTAATAATGACTATCATTTCATGTGAGTACTGTGATGTAGGTTACTTTAACAGATCAATGTTAATGTACAAAAAAATGATATCTATCCAGTTGTGGGCTTGCTGGATTATATGGTAATTCTATTTTTAGTTTTTTGGGGAATCTCCATACTGTTTTCCATAGCAGCTATACTAATATACATTCTCACCAACAGTATATAAGAAGAGTTCTCCTTTCTCCACATCCTTGCCAGCATTTGTTACTTTGTGTCTTTTGATAGTAGCCATTTGAACTGGGGTAAGGAAATACCTCATTGTGGTTTTCATTTGCATTTCTCTGATCATTAGAAATGTTGAGCATTTTTTTTTCATGTACCTGTGGCTATTTGTATTTTTCTTTTGAGAAATGTCTATTCAGATCTTTTGCCCATTTTTAAATTGAATAATTTGGCTTTATGTTATTAAGTAGTTCGAGTTCCTTATATATTCTGGTCATTAATCATTGTTGGATGAGTGGTGCTCAAATATTTTCTACTGTATGGTCCGGCAATCCCACTTGTGGGTATATATTGTAAAGAAAGAAAATCAGGAATATCAAAGAGATGCCTGCACTCCTATGTTTATTGCCACACTATTCACAATAGCCAAGATATGAAATTAAGCTGAGTGTCCATCAATGGATAAGGAAAATGTGGTGTATATGCACAGTGGAAAATTATTCAGCCATAAACTACAAAGAAATTCTGTCATTTGCAGCAACATGGATAAAACTGGAGGTTATAATGGTAAGAGAAATCGGCCAAGCAGAAAAATATAAATATTGCATGTTCTTACTCATATGTGAGAGTTAAAATATTTGTCTCATGGAGGTAGTTAATGGGATAATGGTTACCAGAGCCTGAGAAGGAAAGTGAGGACGAAGGGTGAAGAGAGATTGGTTAATGGCTGCAAAAATACAGTTAGAAGGAATAAGATGTAGTGTTTGTAGCACAGTAGGATTTCTATAGTTAAAAGTGTGTATTTCAAAATAGCTAGAATAGAATATTGGAATGTTCTCACATTAAAAAATGATAAATGTTTGAGGTAATGAATATGCCAGTTACCTAGACTTGATCATTATACATTTTACGCTTATATCAAAATATCACATGTACCCCATTTATATGTACAACTATTATGTATCAATTAAAAAACTTGAAGAAGTACAAAAAATGACAGATCTAATGATTCAGTGTAGTTTTTCAATTGATCTTATTTATCTGTTTTGGGAAAAGACGTACATTAAGTTTAAAAAATGTGCTTTTTAAAATAACAATGCTGTTTGAATTGTTAATCATTATGACACAGAGAAGGCATTGTTGCTGTAAAAAGGTTTGTAATTCCAAGAAGTCTTGTCACCAGTACAGGTGACCCACTTAAGGAAAGATATTATACACAAATGTTTTAAATGTGTAGTTTCTTAGCAAAGTTCATGCCCAAATTTAGTTGACTAGTTCTGCACCTTATCAAAACAGTATCACGGTTGTTTCCAATGATAACTTTGCCTCAGTAAAGATTACACAATTGGGCAGTATTAGAAACCTCAACCTAAATTTTTCAAGAATGATTATATAAATCAGTGGTACTCAATCTTTTAGCACCAGGGACTGGTTTCATAGAAGACAATTTTTCCATGAATGGAAAGGTGGTGATGGTTTCAGGAGAAAACGGTTTCATCTCAGATTATCGGGTATTAGATTCTCATACAGAGTGTGCAACCTAGATCCCTCACATGCACAGTTCACAATAGGGTTTGCACTCCTATGGTGATCTAATGTCGTGGCTGATCTGACAGGAGGTGGAGCTCAGGCTCACTGCCCACTGCTCACCTCCTGCTGTGCCACCCTATTTCCAACAAGCCACACACAGGTACTACTCCAGGGCCTGGGGTTGGGGACTCCTGATATAAATGATACCAGCATATTTTAATTTAGATTTTATACTAAATTAATTTCAATACAAAATCAAGTATATCTTAAGATATAGTTTTTCTTTTAAATAAAATGTTCTTTTTAAGTAGCTCTGTGTATTTTAAAGTTATAATAATTACATTTCACTTTTTGAAAAATTGATTCTAAGTCTCTGGTGAGATTTTACTTTTGAAATTCTCTTGATCATAATAATGTTAATTTAAAAACCTTGACAGGATCCAGTGCAGTGGCTGACACCTATAATCCCAGCACTTTGGGAGGCTGAGGCAGACAAATCACTTGAGGCCAGGAACTTAAGGCCAGCCTAGACAACATGGCAAAACCCTGTCTCTAATAAAAATACAAAAATTACCCAGGTGTGGTAGTAAGCACCTGTAATCTCAGCTACTCAGGAGGCTGAGGCATGAGAATCTCTCGAACCTGGTAGGTGGAAGTTGCAGTGAGCCAAAACGACAACACTGCACTCCAGCCTGGGCAACAAAGTAAGACTCTGTCTCAAAAAAGAAATTAAAATTAAAAAATAAAAACCTTGGCAGCCAACACGAAAACCTGTATAGAATTTAACCATTTCTATTACCTGTTTTAAGGTCTTGGATTTGTTTCCTGTATTTTGGTGTTTTGATATATATATACATATATATACACACACACACACACGTTTAACGTTAACTTTAAAAATCTTTTTTTTAAATTTAGAAGCTCCAAATGATGTTATTTTTAACCAAAATCTCACATCTAAATGTCTAAATTAAATTTATGTTCTGCCTATATTTATTTCTGAATGATTATCATTGACTTATGTCACACAAAATGTTTCAGTGTTTTCCACATATTACACAATTACAACAGGGGAATATTTTACCCATTTTATAGTTGAACAAATTTACTCAGTGATAATAATGACTTTCCCAATTTTACATCATTTGGAAGTTACAGCATTTTGGATCAAATCCAGTTTTTCTCACTGTGAAACTGGAATTCCTTGCTACTAGCAAAGACATATGCAAATATGTATGGCTATTTAATTTATTTTTTGTTTGAATATTTATATTAATATAGTGTGGATAAAAGTTTAATAATAAACTAAATTATGCTGTATTTAATAAAGCACTTTTGTGAGTAAATTATTTTTAATCCAAATTGTATCAGAAATAGAAAATCAGTTTTTATCTTACATATAAGAGTAATTAATTAATTTGAAAACTGTAAAGTTTTTTGTTGTTGTTTTGTTGTTTTTTTGTTTGTTTTGTTTTGTTTTGTTTTGTTTGAGACAGAGTTTCGCTCTCGTTGCCCAGGCTAGAGTGCAATGGTGTGATCTCGGCTCACTGAAACCTCTGCCTTCATGAGTTCAAGCAATTCTCCTGCCTCAGCCTCCCAAGTAGCTGGGATTACAGGCGCCTGCCACCACACCCAGCTATTTTTTTTGTATTTTTAGTAGAGACAGGGTTTCACTCTGGCCAGGCTGGTCTCGAACTCCTGACCTCAGGTGATCGGCCTGCCTCCCCCTCTCAAAGTGCTGTAAAGTATTCAAATGTTTGTCACCTTTTGATGTTTAGCATATAAAAGAAAACTACTGAATAGTCATTAAATTAATATATTACTTCTTGCCTATCATTTTCATAGATAGTTCCCACCCTCATACTGATCTAGTGAATCTTCCTTGGTGATAAATTTGTCCTTTTTAAATGTAAAATCAATTATATCTCCTGTTGTGTAAATTTCTGCAATAGATTATCATTATAAAAATCATATGCTTGAATATGGCTTACAAGCTCCGTTACAATGGGCTTTTCTTACTTTTATTATTCAGTCTCTTCTACAATGCTATAAACATATGACATCCAGATGAATTTTCTAGGACTTTTGTTTCTGGTCATGATGACTACCTTGCGTCAGGCTCATGCTTCCATCAAGAACAACTAGAAAATATCGTTTTAAAGTTGCCAGAAAGCTGTGAGGCAACAAGGAGCTGATGGGTCAAGATTCCAAAAGAAGTGAATTTCAGAGTATGAGTTGAAATGTCGCATTCAGCTTTTCCTTCTGGGCATTATTTATTCTTGGGGCAGGGCAGAGATGGAGAATAATAGCAGCCAAGACTGTGTAGCTGTCAATCCTGTAGATTTTTTGGCAATTTTATAGAGGTAGAGAAGCACAAATAAAAATAAAAATAAAAAAATAAAAGGTACTACCATGGTAGAAAAGTCTTGGGGGTTCAATATTCCATTACGAGGCTTTAACAGACTTTGCAATTCTGTAAAATTAAGCAGCATACTTCTGACATAGATAGTAGTGTGCCACAGTATCATAGAGATGAGAAGACAAAAATTGGAATTCATAACCTTCTAAGGCAGAGAATCCAGTAAACTCAATAGACTCACAGACAGAACTCCCGGGGTGTTACACTCTAAAAGTCTATGCTAATTATAGGTAGACACAGCTTAACAAAAAATCCAAACCAGCAACCAGTCAGCTCTGTCTCTAATTAGATTAAGATGTTCTATTCCTATTCCCATTGAGGATTGAGGATAGAGCTCAACCCTTCTTGAAAGAAGATGATAAAATGTGTGACATTTTGTCAAAAAATACTCTGCAAAATACGAATCAGAACCAATAGACAATGACACTGACAAAAGACTCAAACACTGAAGTTACTAGTCACACATTTAAAGCACCTGTCATAAATACGTTGAAAAAGGACATAACGAAATGGAGAACTTCACCAGAGAACTGGAATATATATTTAAATGACGATCAAATAAAAGCCTATAAACTGGCCTGGCACAGTGGCTCATGCTTGTAATCCCATCTATGATTGTGCCACTGCACTCCGTACTGGGCAACAGAACAAGACTCTGTCTTAAAAATACACACACAAATACAACAATTAGTAATTCAATATATAGTATTACTGTATATATAGCATAGTATGTGCAGCCATTAGAAAGGAGTATTTTTGCACTAAGAGGTAAATAGAAACATGTAGTTTGAATCACGAAGAGTAAAACAAGTGAGAAAAAAGAGAAAAGAGTATCAGACACATTGGGACACATGTGAAATTTCTAATATAGTGAGAGTTTGAGTCCCAGAGAGGTGCATGTGTGTGCGTGTGTCTGTGTGTGTGTGTGTGAGAGACAGAGAGAGAGGGAGAGAGAGAGAAAGAATGGAATCAAAGTAATATTTGGAGAGAGGAAGTTTAATAATTTTTGACACACACACCCCACCCAAATTTCTATCCTGTTAAAGTCATATTTATTTTGCTTTTCACCTCCTCATAGTGTTGTATTCCCATTAATAACTGTTCCTATCACTAGGTATTGCTGTTATATATTCATGGTACTTAGTCAAGAGGTTCTTAGAACTTTCTTTCCAATTGGCTGAATAAATGTTTAAAGAAATGCCGCTAACTCCATGGCACAGATTTCTGTTTCATAATATGCTTCTTATGTTATTAAAGTTAATATTTCAGTCTAATAATACCTCTCTCTAAGGTACATGGTGGTGGAAAATACAATTAAACTCTGTGTTAAGTATCAATTGATTGAATTTGAGAAACCAGACAATAAGTATTTGTTGAAGAGAATTATAATGAAATCCAGTAGGTGCAAGGGAGGGAGCATATGTTTTGAATTTATGTCCTAGCTGCAGGGGACAGCATGATATTCTCTTTCTTTCTCTCTCTCTCTCTCAAATGAACTTTGAGGTTCTCTTATTTTTACCTACTTTTATACAAGTTATGGTTTATGTCATTAAGGTAGAATGAAGGAGTGAAATTAAGGATAACGTATTATTGTTCTCTTTCATCATTTAGCAATTCATAAATATCAATAATATCATTACTTTGAACAGCAATGCCAGGGGTGGACTTTCAAAGTGAAATGAAGACAATATACCATTTGCTTTCATAAAGTCTTTAAAGCCTTACAAAAAATGACATAGTGAAGCATGTTCAAACTTATTCTCAATTCAGTTGAAACAGAGAACAGGAATAAACAGCCTTTGTCTTTTCTGTCTTGCAGGAAACTGACTTTATATTTACCATATCCACCAGGTCAAATGTGAAGGTAAGCCTATAGCACATCTTTGGTTTATAGACAATTCTAACAGATGTAATCAATAAAGTTGTAATAAACATGTGCCCAGAATGAAAGGGCACTTGGCACATCCTACATAATTGATTTTAAAACAGATTTAAAACTTCATGATCCTTGTTTTTGAATTTTAAAAACACAAAGTCATAAACAAAAGTTTTTCATTAACACTAAAAAGTCTAAATTGCGGTATATTTCTCACAAAGCAACATTTTTGTCTTTCTTATGGCAAAAATTAGAAAAAGCAGCAGTGAAACTGATTATTAATTGTCTGGAGAGTAGCAGAACAAAATTAATAATGTCACACCTCTAGACTGGAACCAGTGGTTTCTTAAGCAACACAGAAAATAGCTTAAAATATAATCAATTTTACCTGGATTAGAAGGTATTACTGGCAATTCATGACCATGTAACTTAGAAAATCAATGAGGTCTGCCAAAAGACATTATGAAATTCAAACCATTTGACAATTTAGTTAATTCAGTTCAAGATTATTATGAAAAGGAGCTAGGATAATTGAAAGATAATGTTGAAATAACATATGAGCAAGTAACATGAATTTGATAATGACATATACTTGATATATGACTTATTTCTATTAGAAATAATTGATATTTTTGCTTTATTCTTAGAAGAAATATGATGTCACATTGTTATTATATTTTTTGTATATTTAAAATAACTTTCTTAATGGGTCTGTCATAATATTTCTATTCATAATTTACAGAATTTCATTATAATTCCATTTCTATCACAATACAATAGAGATGAGTTTTCATTTAATAGATTTATTATAACTTCTTGTCATAATGGCATTATTTGGACACCATGACTATTTCCTCTGCATTTAGAGTATTCATAAGAACTACCATGGCCTACGTTAAGCATAGGACTTAATACCAAAATGTTTTAAAGCTGAAATAGTAAATATTGCATTAATTCTGAATATAAAAAATAGTCATTTATATATTTCTTTAAGCTCAGATTTTTTCCCATTAGTTAAATATAAACAAGGTTATTTATTTTATTTTTTGCCTGCATTTCAGATGGACAGTTTAGGTTTACATTTAACACACCCAATTAAACTGACATAAAGAAATAGACATACGATTAGGCTTACAAGTTGAAACTCACTTACACAAAATGGAAATTTTTTTCTGGCTAGATGTCAAAATCATGAATTTGTCTCAATTTAGCACTTTTCACATAAAATCAAGCATTTGATACACTTAACACAAAGATGGCTTCATACCACTGCACCATCAATGAAAGTGATGTTACGGTGCTTTTCCAAAACCTATGTTTGTGAATACAGATCCTAGCTTTTACTTCTAGTAGTCAAATAAGTAATAAAATATTCCTTGAGTAGGGAGATTCTGAGAACCTTGTTCGATAGTTGTGTCATAGGGAAAAAATCTGTTAACTAAAAAATCATAGAGGAAATGAGACTTGGAGTTCATGAAAAGAACTGCAGCACTAGTGTACCTGTTAAAATGATGTTCCACAAGACATCAAGAAAACTTGAAATTAGCTTCATCTGATTATTCTCTTGCCCACACCACCACCGAGTACAATGATGCAAAAGAGTATTTTTAATCTTCAATTGGTCAACCTTAGGACGAGGAATTTTCTTGAAAAGAGTAGGAGTAATCCATGGGATATGCATGAAGAAAGACAGCCTAAATCATCTGACCCTCACAAGACAAGATAGTGCATAACAACTCCCAAGTGATAGAGCCAGGATTATAACTGAGGTCGATCAGATATTACTTTTGTTATTTTTAGCAGCTGAGTTTTTTTTTTAATTTTATTTTTTTACTGAAACTTTAGGTAGGGCAAAATCAAAGCATTTCAAATGTCGAGCTGCACTGGTTGAAGTTAACATGAAGAGTATTCTGCTTATGTCTCTGTTTCCACACCAAACCTCATCCATCTCTGCCCTCCACAGTGATCTCTGATGTACTTCTGCAAAACAAACCCTATCTTTCCCTAAAAGTTAGTTTTTAAATTACTGCATTTAAGAAACTGGATGCCACATTTATGTATGAATTCATTCTCTGAGCATTATTAGTGAACATACCATCATCATATTAGAAGGAATGAGTTTACTAGCTGGCTGTCTGAAAGCAGAGAGAAAAATTAACATTTGTTATACCTTGATATGTGTCAGACTATTTTGAAATATGAGTGAGATATTTCTGGCTGGGTTGTGATGAATAAATGCTAGTAATTTTCCTCAAGAAACACACCAAGGGAAATAAAAGCCCATTGCATAGGTAAGCAAAGTGAAAATCCATGATGAACCACAATTGGAAAATTAATAATGAAGGAATTATAGGGCAGTTGTTTTTAGGTCTTTCTCTCCTTTTTTTGATAAAAATATTAACATTTCTCTAATATGTAGTCAAATATGGTTAACGTTTTAAATAAGAAAGTAGAAAATATAACAACTTAGACTTAAGTGATATCATGTTTCCAGGTAAACTCATTGGGAAAACATTCATGGATGTATTGGTATACAATTTTGACTAAGCAGAAGTGAGGAAAAATTGGAAGAAAAGGGAAACAGGATAGTCATCCCAAGGCATCATTGACTATTCTTTCTTTCACCTCTTATAAATCAGGAAATATTTTTATAATACAGTGCCATTCATTTTAGACAACAGTACTTCTTAATATTTGTACCACCTCTGTCATCACCATAAAAAAGGTTCACAATCTTATTATTTCCTCTGATATTTTCTTTTCTCAGTAATTTTTTGAAGTTGATCAAATTAAATATTCTGGCTACTTGGTTTCCTAAAGCAGAAAATTGTTATGGGGGTGCAGTGCTGAAAAAGGTCTCATAATAGAACCTTTTATTATCTACCCCAACTCCTTGATTTTAAGAATGGGAAACTCCTCCAGTCAGATGTGTCCGGTATTTTGGCCCCTTCAAGAAACGGTGTGAAACAGCAATCACAGATAAACTGGAATGTGCCTCTTCCGTTGTTTGTCACTGGAGACTCACCATTGCAGCTACCAAACTCTCCTAACTAGGCAAATTGGTTCTGTCTTCAATATTTAGCTTCTGAAAGTCACAGACATAGTATCCTCCAGTGACTTAGCTCCTGTCTGATCATTGCAGAGCGAGGGAATCAGTTTGCCTGCAACTAGTTATTTGAAAATTTTCTAGCCCTTCTTATATTTTTCAACCCGACCTTTGCAATTTCCTTGTCACTCTCACATATATTTACTCAGCCCAGGAGATTCTAAGGCATGACTGATTATACTATGGCCTCACAAATGTTGTCCCCTACATGATATTTTTATGATTAATTGTAAAACACTGGCGCAGAAAATAAATTATACAAGTAGCCATGTACACCTGGGGGATGAAAGCTTCCAAAAATAATGTATCCTAGTACAGTCTACCACTCTGTGAACTTCTCTAAGGCATGGAGCATATTTTATTCTTCTCTCTACTGGCTATGTTACCTAGCTCAGTTTCAAGCAATCAGTAAATAAAAATTTGTTTAGTGAAGGTGGTGCTCCCAGAGACAGCACGTAAACTCCCTTGCTCTTCCCCCGTACCTTGCCCTATGCATGTCTTCCATTTGGCAGTTCCTGAGCAGTATCCTTTATAATAAAATGGTAATAGCAAATGGTTTTCCCTGAGTTCTGTGAACACTTTTAGCAAATTTTCAAACCCAAAGAAGGGGTCATGGGAAGTCCCAATGTATATTTGGTCAGTCAGAAGTAAGCAAAGCCTGAGACTAGTGACTGGTCTCTAAAATGGGGGCAATCTTGCAAGAGTGAGTTCATAATCTGTGGGGTCCAATACTCGCTCCAGGTAGTTAGTGTCAGAATTGAAATAAATCCTTGAACCTATAATCACCGTCCAGCAAGTTAGAAAATTGGGTGTTGGCGTGGGGAAAAAAAAACACACTTTTAGTGTCAGTGTTCTGTGGGTAAAAACATATAGCCATAAACATTCATGTATTTGACACTGGTAGACACTACACACAATCTATTAATTTTAATATTATGGTACTTACAGTTTGATCTCACTGACCTAGTATGCTTCTGAGATTAATAGTTGCTTAATTAAGCCCCTCCAAATCTTAGTTATAGTGAAAAAAGAAAAGAAGGAGGAGTTTGAGGAGAGGAAATAAAATAAAACAATTGTATTTGACTCTGTTCATCACCTAGACTGTGGACACCTTGTATGCTCAATGAATACGTAGTTGTGGCTAATTCATGTTCTTCTATATTTAACATGTAGCATGACATATTCTAGTTGTTCATCATTTTCTTTAATCTATATTCCTCTGATTTTCATGCCAACCTCTATTTATACTAACTCTTTCTTCATTCCTCCAGAACCATGTATTCCCTCTCTAGGTTTTTAAAAAATTTTTCTTTATAATACAAATTAGATTAAGTTCTTATTTTATAACCCCATTTGAAAGTATTATCCCAGTTTCTCTTATTACTTTTATTTTAAAATTTTGAAAATCAATAAGCTACATTCAATACTTCTAACTTCTCAGCAAACATTTCCAATCTTTTAAAATTTGACTATAGTCTTCTCTATTGTACTGACATCATTTTTCAAATATTAACAATGTTTATCTCATGTCAAATTTAGTCCTATTTTATATTTTGAAATGCTGTTAATCCCCTCCTTATGCAAATATCTTCTTTACCTTTCTAAATAGTGAGTATTTGCTGATTTTCCTATTGCCTTTCAAGCCCAAATCATTGCTGTTTCCTTAAACATCTCAACTTCTGCTGCACTGTCCACTCAAAATATAGTAGAAATATTTTTGTGATCTTTTATTAACTTTCATCTCTTCTCTGCCTTTATTCAGTCACTCACATGGCTTCAACTATCAGAAAAACATGACAAACTAATAAACATTATCTCCATGACATTTCCTGAATTCCTCATCTAATTTTCTTGCTCTTATATATGTAATACATCATACTATAATATATGATGTATAATAGTATATGTAATACTACAATATATTATTTTATATAGTGTATAATATTGGTTTAATTTTTAAATAAAATCAATATTTATCCTGCATTTTTATATAAATAATACTTAAAGGTAACAAAACACATACTGAGGGAAAGTTCAACCTTGGAGCTACAGTAAACAAATGCTAATAAGTCATCCATGGCTGCTAACCATTGTGGGATGTTGATGTTAAATGTTGTAATATGTGAATCAGGCTAGTGCACTTGAATCTCCAATCAGTATTAAAATTGTTAAATAATAGGTAAACAAACATGATATGGTTCTTGATACAATACGATGTGAATTAGATAATACTTCTTGTAGCACATTATTTGCAACATTGAACATGAATCATACATTTAACTTGACCTACAAGAAACATGGGAAGTGAGAGGCATACTTAGCGACACTGTAAAAATATAATTAACTGAATTCCGAATTTGGAAAATTCCTCCTGACAAGTGGCATATTTTTTTAATAAATTAATACTGCAGGAAACATGCAAAAAGACTAAAATTATATAAGCCAAACATAAGGAGTGAATTTTATTTGGAATGAAATTCTAAACCACAGCAACAACAAAAATTTATATATAAAACTATGACCAAAAAATGGAAATTTTATATTAATTTGTAACATGAAATTACCTTTAATTTTGTTGTTTGTGTTAGTTATCTTGATATGATGGAAAAATATCCTTATATGTTAACATATATAAGAAAATATTTGTGATTTGATTAAATTTTATCTATTTTATACTTTAAAATATTTCATGTTAAAAAGGAGGAATGCAATGAAATAAGGCAGAAAGTTGTTTTGCTGAAACTGGATAATGAGGTCATAGTGATTCATTCTAATATGCACTTTATTTCTGTTTTGAAAATTTCTGTAAAAACATACAAGTTTCCATCAATATTAGTTTATTTCTCTTTATTCTAAAGGTGCTTATGTTTGCTCACTTGCATAACAGTGGTTGACATTTTACATGAAACACATCTTAAAAATTAACAATCAGACAGTTGCAGAAGTATTATAGTTTAGTGATTTGTTTTATTCTCCTAGATACTGAAGATAGGCAAAATATCATTCAGTTTTTACTCATGAGGTACAATTAGGAGTCATTAATGTAATACTGAAAAAGATTACTTTTTTTCCAAATATTTGTTAGAATGTCAAATTAAAAAGAATGGTGATAGCCACACAAATTTAAATCATTCCCTGTAAAAGCCGGAACTTTTACATTGTTCACTAAAGATTTATACTTTTGTTTCATAATTTTGTTTTTTATTTATTTATACAAGAATAAGTTTTCAGTGGTGATTTCTGTACCCAAGCAGTGTACACTGTATCCAATGTATAGTCTTTTATCACTCAATCCCTTCCCAATCTTTTCCCTGAGACCTCAAACCCCACTGTATCATTCTTATGCCTTTACATCCTCATAGCTTAGCTCCCACATATGAGTGGGAAAACACAATGTTCAATTTTCCATTTCTCTGAGTTACTTCACTTAGAATAATGGTCTCCAAATCCATCTAGATCACTGTGAATGCCATTATTTTATTCCTTTTTATGGCTGGGTTGTATTACATGGTATATATTCTATATACCACATTTTCTTTATCCACCCATTAACTGATGGGCATTTGGGCTGGTTTTGCATTTTTGCAACTGGAAATAGTTCTACTATAAACATGCAAGTGCAAGAATCTTTTTTGTATATTGACTTCTTTTCCTCTGGGTTGATACCCAGGAATGGGATTGGTGGATCAAATGGTAGATCTACTTTTAGTTCTTTAAGGAATCTCCACACTGTTTTTCATAGTGGTTTTACTAGTTTACATTCCCACCAACAGTGTAAAAGTGTTCTCTTTTCACCACATCCACGCCAACATCAATTTTTTTTTTTTTTATTTTTTGATTATGGCCATTCTTGCAGGAGTAAGGTGACATTGCATGGTGGTTTTGACTTGCATTTCCTTGATAATTAGTGATGTTGAGCATTTTTTTCATATGTTTGTTAGCCATTTGTATATCTCCTTTTGAGAATTGTCTATTTATGTCCTTAGCCCAGTTTTTAATGGGATTTTTTTTTCTTGCTGATTTGCATGATTTCCTTGTAGATTCTGGATGTTAGTCCTTAGTTGGATGTACAGATTGTGAAGATTGTCTCTCATCCTATGGGTAGTCTGTTGGATGATTGTTTCTTTTGTTGTGCATAAGCTTTTTAGCTTAATTAAGTCACATTTATTTATCTTCCTTTTTGTTGCATTTGCTTTTGAGTTGTTGGTAATGAGTCTTTGCTTAAGCCAATGTCTAGAAGGGTTTTTCCAATGTTATCTTCTGGAACTTTTACGATTTCAGGACTCAGATTTAAGTCTTTGATCCCTTTTGAGTTGATTTTGTATAAGGTGAGGAAAGAGGATCCAGTTTCATTCTTCTACAAGTGGCTTGTCGATTTTCCCAGCACCTTTTGTTGAACAGGATATACTTTCTTCACTTTACGTTTTTGTTTTCTTTGTCCAACATCAGTTGGCTCTAAGTATTTGGCTTTATTCTGGGTTCTCTATTCTATCCCATTGGTCTATATACCTATTTTTATATCAGTACCATGTACCATGGTGTTTTGGTGACTATGACTTTATAGTATAGTTTGATGTCGGATAATGTGATGCCTCCAGATTTGTTCTTTTTGCTTAGTCTTGCTTTGGCTATGCAGGATCTTTTTTGATTCCATATGATTTTTAGGATCTTTTTTCTAGTTCTGTGAAGAATCATGGTGGTCTTTTGATGGAAATTGCATTGAATTTGTAGACTGCTTTTGGCAGTATATGGTCATTTTCACAATATTGATTCTACCCATCAATGAGCATGGGATGTGTTTTTATTTATATTTGTCATCTGTGATTTCTGTCAGCAGTGTTTTATAGATTTCTTTGTAGTGGTATTTCACCTCCTGGGTGAGGTTATTCCAAACTATTTTATTTTTTATTTTTAAAGTTATTGTAAAAAGGGGTTGAGTTGTTGATTTGATTCTCAGCTTGGTCACTGTTGGTGTATAACAGAGCTACTGATTTATGTACATTAATTTTGTATCCTGAAACTGCTGAATTCATTTATCACTTTTAGGAGCTTCTTAAATGAATCTTTAGGGTTTTCTAGGTATGATCATGTCCTTTTCAAATAGCAACAGTTTGACTTCCTCTTTACTGATTTGGATGCTCTTTATTTCTTTCTCTTGTCTGATTGTTCTGGCTAGGACTTCCAGTACTATATTGAATAGCAGTAGTAACAGTGGTCATCTTTGTCTTGTTCCAGTTATTGGGGGGCAATGTGTTCAACTTTTTCTCATTCAGTATGAGATTGGCTGTGGGTTGGTCATAGATGGCTTTCATTACATTAAGGTATGTCCCTTCTATGCCAATTTTGCTGAGGGTTTTGATGATAAAAGGATGCTGGATTTTGTCAAGTTGTTCTTCTGTGTCTATTGAGATGATCATGTGATTTTTGTTTTTAGTTTATGTAGTGTATCACATTTATTAACTTGCAGATATTAAACCATCCTTGCATCCCTAGTATGACACCCTCTCAATTATGGTAGATTATCTTTTTAATATGCTGTTGGATTTCATTAGCTAGTATTTTGCTGAGGATTTTTGCATCTATGTTCATCAGGAATATTGGTCTGTAGTTTTTTTAATTGTTGTTGTTATGTCCTTTCCTGGTTTTGGTATAGCGGTGATACAATTTAGGTAGGATTCTTTCATTCTCTTCTTGTGGAATAGTGTCAATAGTATTGGTACCAATTCTTCTTTGAATGTCTAATAGAATTCAACTGTGAATCCATCTAGTCCTGGCCTTTTGTTGTAACTTTTTAGTTATCATTTCAACCTTGCTGCTTGTTATTGGTCTGCTCAGAGTTTCTATTTTGTCCTGGTTTGATCTGCATAGTTTATATTTCCAAGAATGCATCCATCTCCTGTAGATTTTCTAGTTTATGCCATAAAGGTGTTCATAGTAGCTATGAGTGATCTTTTGTGTTTCCGTGGTGTTGCTTGTAATATTTTCAACGTCATTTCTAATTGTGTGTATTTAGATCTTCTCTCTTCTTTTCTAGATTAATCTCACTAATGCTCTATCAATTGTATTTGTATTTTCAAAGAACCAGATTTTGTTTCATTTATCTTTTGTATTGGTTTATTTTTGTTACTTCAATTTCATTTAGCCCTCATCTGGTCTTGGTTATTTTTCTTTAGCTGGATTTTGGTTTGGCTTTTTCCTGTTTCTCTAGTTCCTCGAGGTATGAGCTTAGACTGTCTATTTGTGCTCTTTCAGACTTTTTGATGTAGGCATTTAATGCTACAGATGTTCTTCTTAACACTTTTGCTGTATCTCAGAGGTTTTGATAGGTTATGTCACTATTATTGTTCAGTTCTAAGAATTTTTAAATTTTCTTCTTGATATCATTGCTGACTCACTGATCATTCAGGAGCAGGTTATTTAATTTCCATGTATTTGCATGTGGTTGAGGTTTTCTTTTGGAGTTGATTTTCAATTTTATTCCACCGTGGTCTGAGAGAGAACTTGCTATAATTTTGTTTTTCTTACCTTTATTGAGACTTGTTTTGTGACCTATCATATGGTTTGTCTTGCAAAATATTCCATGTGCTGTTGAATAGAATATATATTCTGCAGTTGTTGGGTAGAATGCTCTGTAAATATCTGTTAACTCCATTTGTTCTAGGGTATGGTTTAAGTCCATTGTTTCTTTGTTGACTTTCTGTCTTGATGACTGCCCAATGCTGTCAGTGGACTATTGAAGTTACCCACTATTATTGTGTTACTGTGTATCTCATTTCTTAGATCTAGTAGTGAGTGATTTATAAATTTGGGAACTCCAGTCTTAGGTGCATATAGATTTAGAATTGTGATATTTTCCTATTGGACTAGTTCTTTTATCATTATATAATGTCTGTCTTTTTTCACTGCTGTTGATTTAAAGTTTGTTTTGTCTAAGAATAGCTACTCCTGTCCATTTGCATGAAATATATTTTTCACCCCTTTACCTTAAGTTTATGTGATTCCTTATGTGCCAGGTGAGTCTCCTGAAGACAGTATTCACTTGGTTGTTGAATTCTCATCTATTCTGCCATTTTGTACCTTTTAAGTGAGGATTTATGCCATTTACATTTAATACTAGTATTTAGATGTGAAGTACTATTCTATTTATTATGTTATTTGTTATCTAAATACCTTGGCTTTTTTTTTCATTGTATTATTGTTTTATAGGTCCTGTGAGATTTATACTTTAAGGAGATTCTATCTTGGTGTATTTCAATTATTTGTTTCAAGATTTAGAGCTCATTTTAGTAGTTCTTGTAGTGCTAGCTTGGTAGTGGCAAATTACCTCCGCATTCGTTTGCCCGAAAAAGTCTGTATCTTTTTTTTTTTTTTTTTTTTTTTTTTTTTTTGAGATAGAGTCTTGGTCTGTCGCCCAGGCTGGAGTGCAGTGGTGTGATCTCGGCTCACTGCAAGCGTCACCTCCCAGGTTCATGCCATTCTCCTGCCTCAGCCTCCCGAGTAGCTGGGACTACAGGTGTGTGCCACCACACCCGGCTAATTTTTTGTATTTTTAGTAGAGATGGGGTTTCACCGTGTTAGCCAGGATGGTCTCGATCTCCTGACCTCGTGATCCACCCACCTTGGCCTCCCAAAGTGCTGGGATTACAGGTGCAAGCTACTGCACCTGGCCAAAAGTCTGTATCTTGCTTTCATTTATGAAGCTTTGTTTCACTGGATACAAAATTCTTGCCTAATAATTGTTTTGTTTAAAGAGACTAAAGATGGGACCCCAGTCCCTTCTAGCTTTAGGGTGTCTGTGGAGAAATCTGCCATTAATCTGACAGGTTTTCCTTTATAGGTTACCTGATACTTTATTGTCACAGCTCTTAAGATTCTTTTCTTCAACTTGACTTTAAATAACCTCATGACTATGTGCCTAGGTGATGATCTTTTTGCAATAAATTTCCCAGATGTTCTCTGGGCTTCTTGTATATGGATGTCTAGATTTCTAGCAAGGCTAGTCTTGTTTTCCTCAATTATTTTCTCAAATATATTTTCCAAACTTTTAAACCTCTCTTCTTCCTTAAGGAATACCCATTATTCTTAGGTTTGAACACTTAACGTAGTCCAAAACTTCTTGGAGGGTTGTTCATTTTTTTTTTTTCTTATTTCTTTGTCTTTGTTGGATTGTGCTAATTTGAAAGTCTTGTCGTGGAGCTCTGAAGTTCTTTCTTCTGCTTGTTTGATTCTATTGCTGAGATTTTCCAGTGTGTTTTGCATTTTCCTCAGTGTGTCCTTCATTTCCAGAAGTTGTTATTTCTTTTTATTTATGCTGTCGATTTCACTGGAGATTTTTCTATTTGTGTTCTGTACTTTTTTTTTTATTTCTTTAAGTTGGAAGTCACCTTTCTCTGGTGCCTTCTTGAGTAGCTTAATAATCGACCTTCTGAATTCTTTTTCTGCCAATTCAGGGATTTTTGTCCTTTTTTGAATTCATTGCTGGTGAGCTAATGTGATCTTTTGGAGATGTTAAAAAAACTTGTTTTGTCATATTGCCAGAATTGTTTTTCTGGTTCTTTCCCATTTGGGTAGGCTATGTCAGAGGAAAGATCTGGGACTCAAGGCCTCCTGTTTAGATTCTTTTGTCCCACAAGGTGCTCCCTTGATTTGTTGCTCTTCCCTTTTTCCTAGGGATAGGGTTTCTTGAGAGCCAAACTGAAGTGATTGTTATTTCTCTTCTGGATCTAGCCACCCAATGTAGCTACCAGGCTCTGGGATGGCACTGTGGAGTGTCTGCAAAGAGTCCTGTAATGTGATCTGTCTTCAGGTCTCTCAGCCATAGATATCAGCACCTGCTCCAGTGAAGATAGCAGGGGAGTAAAGTGAACTCTGTGAGGGTCCTTGGTTGTATCTGTGTTAAGTGTGCTGGTTTTGTGTTGGTTGGACTCCAGCCAGGAGGTGGTGCTTTCAAGATTGCATCAGCTGCAGTAGTATAGGAAGGATACAAGGTTGCTCCTGGATCAAGCAGTGGGTGGGGTCATAGAGCTCCCAAGAGATTATGTCCTTCGTCTTCAGCTACCAGGGCAGGTAGAGAAAGACCATCAGGTGGGCACAGGGATAGGCATGTGTGAGCTCAGACTCTCCTTGGGTGGGGCTTGTTGCAGCTGCTATGGGGTTGGAGGTGTGTCTCCAAGACCAATAGAGTTATGTTCCCAGGGAGATTATGGCTGCCTCTGCTGTGTCACACAGGTTGCAAGAAAAATTGGGGAAAGCTGGCAGCCACAGGCCTCACCTAGCTCTCATGCAGCTCGCAGCCCAAAAGATCAGTCTCACTCTCACTGTGCCCCCACAACAGTACCAAGTATATTTCCAGGCAGCTGGTGAGCAGAGCTGAGATCTAGCTCCAGGCTATAAGCCACCCGATGAGAAAGCAAGCAGAGTCACACTTCGTCAACTGTTCCAGAGAGTCTACAGCTGCAATCCACCTCCTTTAAAGGGTCTGTGGATTATCTCGGCTTTCTTGTTATGTTCCTGTGGTAGTTCCTGGAGCAAAATTTAACACTGTGAGTCTCCACACATTGCTCTGTTCATTCGAGTGGGAGCTACAAGTTAGTCCTGACTCCTATCCATCAATTTTTTTCTTTGTGTTATAATTTTGGAAATAATTTTGCAGAGAGTAAAAACTAAAATAAAAATAACATATTAAAAGGTACAATATGCAAATGTGGCATATTATAAGAAAAACAGAAAGCAAAACAAAACAGCCAAGATTAATGGCATTTAAAAGCTCTATTTGAAGCAGACGCAGAATGTTTGTATAACATTTTTTCTTCACCATTCTTGTTTTAGCTTGATAATTTGCATGATATTTAAAGGGGATCAAAAATTTTATTTTTTTGATTGTATGTAGTACCATATTAAATTATTAATGATAGATGAAACTTATTCATTAAAAATATCTAAGAAATGAAAGACTTCAAATCATTCCTTAGGTGTGTGTCCTAATGTTTAATATTTGTTTAACTTGTACAGTAACTTTAAAATTAGAACATTTAGATTCTTGGCATATGATATGATTTGGCTCAGTGTCCCCACCCAAATCTCATCTCCAATTGTAATCTCCATTTGTCAAGGGAGGGATCTGGTGGGAGGTGAATGGAAGTGGGTTCCCCCATGATGTACTCATGGTAGTGAGTTCTCATGAGATCTGACGATTTAAAAATATCATTTCCCCTTTGCTTGCTCTCTCTCTCTTGACATCTCGTGAAGAAGGAGACTGCTTCCCCTCTGGCTTCTGCCACTATTGTAAGTTTCCTGAGGCCATTCCAGGGATATGGAGCTGTGAGTCAATTAAATTTCTTTCCTTTGTAAATTACCAAGTCTCATGTATTGTCTTTGTAGCAGTGTGTAAATGAACTAATACAGACAATTGGTGCTGGGATAGTGGGGTACTTCTATAAAGATACCTGAAAATGTGGAAGTGACTTTGGAACTGAGTAATAGGCAGAGGTTTGAACAGCTTAGAGGATGCAAAAGAAGACAGAAAGATTTAGGAAAGTTTGGAACTTCCTAGAGAGTTATCGAATGGTTTTAATTAAAATGCTGGTAGTGATATGGACAATGAAGTCTAGACTGAGGTAGTCTAGATGGAGATGAGAAAGTTATCGGAAACTGGAGGAAAGGTCACTCTTGCTATGCTTTTGCAAAGAGACTGGTGGCATTTTTCCCGTCCTAGAGATGTGTGGCACTTTTAACTTGAGGGAGATGATTTAGGGTATCTGCCAGCAGAAATTTCTAAGCAGCAAAGCACTGAAGGTGAGACCTGGCTTCTTCTCAAAGTATTCAGTTATGTGCATTTAGAAAGTGTTGGTTTGCAATTTGAACTTATGTTTAAAAGGAAAGCAGAGCATAAAGGTTTGGAGAATTTTCAGTTTGACCATGTGATAGAAAAAATAAGAACATTTTCTGGGCAGAAATTCAATCCTGCAGAAATTTGCATAAATAACCAAGAGCTGAATGTTAATAGTCAAGAAAATGGGGAAAATGTCTCCAGGGCATGTTAGAGATCTTCAAGGCAGCCCTTCCCATCACGGACTCAGAGGCGTAGGAGGGGAAAAATATTTTCATGAGCTTGGCCCAGAGCCCTGCTAGTCTCTGCAGCCCTAGGGTTTCATGCCCTGCATCCCAGCCACCCCAGCTCCAGCCCTGTCTAAAAGGTACCAATGTACAGCTCATGCTCTTGTTTCACAGGGTGCAAGCCCCAAGCTTTGGTGGCTTCCATGTGATGTTGGACCTATGGGTGCATAGAATACAAGAGTTGAGGTTGGGGAGCCTCTGCCTAGATTTCAAAGAATATATGGAAATACCTGGGTGTCCAGGCATAAGTCTGCTGCAGGGATGGAGCCCTCATGAAGAACTTCTACTAGGGCAATGTGGAAGGGAAATGTGGGATTGGAGGCCCCACACAGAGTCCCCATTGAGACACTGCCTAGTGGAACTGTGAGAATAGGGCCACCATCAGAAAGGCAGATCCACTGACAGCTTGCATCATGTGCCTGGAAAAGCTGCAGGTGCTTAATTTCAGCCTGAGAAAGCAGCTGCAGGGCCTGTACCCAGTGGAGCCACAGAGGCACTGCTTCCCAAGGCTGTGGGAGCCCACCCCTTGCATCAGCATGCCCTGGATTTGAGCCCAGGGCATCAAAAGAGATTTTGGATCTTTAAGATTTAATGACTTCCTGCCTGGCTTTCAGGCTTGCATGGGCTTGTAGCCCCCCTGTTTTGGCCAGTTACTCCCATGTTGAGCAGAAACATTTGCCCAGTGCCTGTATCTCCATTATATCTTGGAAGTAACTAACTTGTTTTTGATTTTACAGGTTCATAGTTGGCAGGGACTTGTCTTGTCTCAGATGGGACTTTGGACTTGGACTTTTGAGTTAATGCTAAAATCAGTTAAGACTTTGGGAGACTGTTGGGAAGGTGTGATTGGTTTTGTAATATGAAAATGGACTAATATAGCATAGTTCTTGTAATACAAGCCATCAGACCCTGAGCAAATTTGAGTTTCAGTTTTGTCCAGTTAAATTAGCCTAATGTTTATATTTATTTACATAATTTGTATGAAAGATGTTTATAAATTTTAAATCCCATTACAAATATAAATGATTGGAAGTTTTCTGTAGTGAGTAGTAATCACATTTTATAGACTCAAATTATTTCCCTTTAATTCTTATCTTGTAAGATTGTTAGAAACATTATATGTGTCATTTTATTTAAATTTCCCTTTTTATAAGATTGTGTCTAAGTTCTAGGAACACATGCATGGTTAGTAACTTGGTTGAAAAGAATACTCATAAGTATTTTGGGGGGATCTTATAATATAGGCTAACAACTATCGAGGGCTGGGGGCTTTTTTTAGTCTTCTGTTGGTTTATGTAGATCACTGCCGGTCATCCCTCAATTTCATTCCAAAATCCCCTTCATGTCCAGGGTTTGGGGTGCCCCTTCTCTGTTCTACTAATTCTTAGATACTTTGCCATGTTTTAAAGCTCTCTTACCAATACTACAATTTGGTATAATTCTGATGTTCTCACACCTTGCTAACATGTACAAGCCTGTGGAATGACATATTTAGCAGAAATGTTTCTACAGATCCACTAAAGTCTGAGATTTCATTACTCTCTATAATAAAGATAATTCTTTTCCAGTCTCATGGGAAGGAATTTTTAGTTTCTTACCGGAATTCTCCCATGTCTATTGCCTAAAACTCAGATTTCTTCTTTAGGAATGAGCTAAAGCATAGACTGTAAAGTCAGACTGGCTTGAATACCTACATACCCACTTACTAGCTTTGCAGTTGTTATTTTACTACTCTGCAACTTGCTTTCTTACTTGACAAATAGAAATGATTATAGCATCTACCTCACAGAATTTGATATGTCCAAATATAACCAGAATCTTGTTTGGCACATATATTTGTACTGCTTATTATTGTTTATTTTAGTAATGTTCTTTTCTTTTTTGACACTCACTTTCTCTCTCTCTATATATATATGTGTATGTGTGAGTGTACGTATGTTTTATTATACATTTTGAAAATATTAACACAATAATGTCATGCCAAAATACAATTTGAAAGATTTATATTTAGCTGAACATAAAAAATATACACTTTAAAATTTTTGACAAAAGCTTCCTGTCATTCTAGACTTCTAGACCCAGAAAAATGTCAGACAAGTATTAGAGTAAAATAAAGAGCTTTTCAGTGATTGAAAGTCTAAAATTTAATGTCCCATACATTTTTCTTCTGGAAAAGTTATAGGAGAATACGAACCACTGGAACATGAGAAGTGGCTAAGAAAGAGAAAATATGAAATCTACATAAGAGAGAAGAAAGTAAATTTCTCAAACTTAAAGAACTCATACATACCCATGAGCAAAAGTGTATTCAAAAGTTTTGTTTGTTTGTTTGTTTTTTAGATTTGTTGTTGGAACATTTGGGAATAATAGGTTATAAGTACCTTGAAAATGAGGTAAGTAAATAAACTGAAGGGAAAGAAAAAAATCATTTAAAAAAAGTATATGCAATAATATTCTAGTCCTTTACTGAGCAACTAAAATTATTTATAAATGTGTGATAAATGCTAAATAGTGAATTAATGAAAAAATGTATGTAACTATACTGCGAGGCTGGAGAGAGGGAAAGCAGAAAGTGTGTCTAAGTCTAAATTTTCAACTTCCACAATGAAAGAAAATACATAATTATAAAGAAGAATAATCAGATGAAAGCAGCATAAACATATTTTTGAGAAATATGAAAATAAATATTAGAAGGAGGACAAAAAAATGTTTAGAGGGAGTATGTTTTAACTATATTACCTTAGGTGAGGTATGGTGAAGCCAGATTCAGATTAAGGGAGATAAACCAGAAATAATTTAGCAGTGTTGTTACACTCACAGTTCCCCTCGGGAGAACACAGCACAGGATGCAGGGTCACTCGAGAAGCACTGGGTTGGTTACGGGGGCTGGGGAGTGGGAGGCAACTGTGGGCTAGCGCCTTCATTGTGATTTCTGTGGGAAGGAGAGGGCAAAGAAGGGCAAGCAGGGCAAGCAGGGCAAGCAGGTGTCAGATTAGCTAATTTAAATAATTTTAGTGGGTTTTAGGGCATAGAGGCTGCCCCTGGTTGTCTGGTAGCTAACCCTGGGGCTTTTAGGGCAGAAGTACAGTGGCTCAGGGTGTGACAGCCAGATAAGAAAGGTGGTTGGGAATGTGTACTTAATTGGCTGCACAAGAAGGAGAATTTATGAGCTTCTAGCCAGTGCCTCAAAACTAGGTCAAGATAGCATTTTTAAAAATTATATTGTACAGTGTTTATCTCTTGAGTATAATACTCAAAAGAAGGAGGAGGTACTGTGTAGCTACTGTATTTTATAATATTTTAGTACTATTTTACTTTTTAAATTATACCCGTGTGTCACCAAAAGAAAAAAAATACTTTTTAAGAAAAGAAAATGGCATTTTTCCTGGATGTTTTTCTGAAAATTCAATTTCAGTAAATAATATATTCTCAGGAAATACCCCATGCTGATGCTTATAACCTGGCAAATATGAGACTCTCTAAGGCAGTTTCATACACTGAGATGGGGGAGGATTAGATATAATTGGTGTCTGTGTGAAGTGCTATTCCACAAAGCAATAGTGCCTTACAATATAGGTTTTCCTAAATACATATATCTAAATAAACAAATAAATTAGCTAGGTGTGGATACATTATTAATAACTCTGGGCAGAGGGCAATAGAATTTTTCCCTTTGTGTGTGTGTGTGTGTGTGTGTGTGTGTGTGTGTGTGTGTGTATGTTTTAAACATGGCCACTATTTTTTTTATAATTCCCCCATAAAAAAATTAAAGTCCCATTCCCTTAAATGTGGATGAGCTTCGCTTTTACTAATAGACACTATGCAATTTTTACGCTATGTCTTAAAATGTCATGCAACTTTCATCATGTTTGTTCGAACGCTGGCTCTTGGAGTCCCGAGCTCTCCATTTTAGAGTTACAGCTACTCTGAAGCTGCCATATATAGGGGCCATGGCTAAGTGATCTGATGCTTGTTTCCAGATGAGCCAATCTTTCTACTCATAAACCTCAAGTTGTCATACTTGGGAGACAAGCTCGCTGGAATGCTCCAGACCAACCCCACTGCTGAGTGACTTTCATTGACACTCCATGGAGCGGGACATTCAACAGCCAAAAAACCTGCTAGAAATACTGACCCACAGATTTTGAGAGATATTAAAAATGATTATTGTTTGATGCTATTGAGTTTGGAAATATTTTGCCATGCAACAATAGACAACTAAAACAGAGTTTAGCACTGGAATCTGGTTCTGCTTTAACAAAAAACTAAAATGAGTCACTTTGGTTTTGGGATTGAGCAGCAGGCTCAATCTCGCCTCAAGGAAGCTGTGAGTAAAAGTTTAAGGGAAAAATAAGAAAAAATGTGATTTCTGAAGAGAGAGAAAGTTTGGCAAAGTTGTTTGCTGCAGTAAGGTTTAAAATAAAACAAGTACAACATGAAGTGATGAGGGTATAAATTTCTATGAAGAATATGGAAGGTGTTACCCTTCTTCTTCTGAATGCCTCTGATTAAATATAAGGGAGAAATATATCAAGCAACTTCTCAATATTCTCATGTGGGAATTTAGAGAAAATATAGAGGTCCCAGAGCAGTTTTTCAAGCTGGTAAGGAGTTTTTAAAGGAGCAAAGGGGTATTGCTTTCAGTTAGATGTAGAAGCTACAACATAACACCATTTCTATAATAGGATAAAGCTGAATAATAGACATTTATAACTTTTCCTGAACTCGGAGAGCTGAAAACAGAAAGGTCACCAAGTGAACTGAATTCCAAATGATAAACTTCTCTGAGGAGAGATCATATATTGCTTTTCCTGATAGTTTTACCATTAGCAGAGCTTGGGAAGATGTAATAGCTACTGTAAAAACAGGTAAGAAAAAAAATAGCAAAATTTTAATGAATTCGTAAAGAGAAATGTGGTCTAACAGGTTACCTTAGGATCCCTATGAAACTCAGAGTCAAGGAGAGTCTACAATAACTCAGAAATGCATCTACCTGAGTCATCATTAGGTTCTCATGACAAAAACTGAAGGTAGAAATTGATAGTGAGAGAGAGGGATTGTTATTAGTCTGCTTGGGCTGCCATAATAGAATAGCACATACTGAGTATCTTAAATAACAGAAATTTGTTTTCTTATTGTGGAGACTAGAAGTCTAAGAAAAAGGTGTCATCAGGTTTGGTTTCTGGTGAAATCCCTCTTCCTGGTGTGTAGATGGCCACCTTTTCATTGAGTCTTCACATGACCTATCCTCTGTGCACCCACTGAGAGAGAAAGATCTCTAGAAACTCTTCCTGGTGTGTAGATGGCCACCTTTTCATTGAGTCTTCACATGACCTATCCTCTGTGCACCCACTGAGAGAGAAAGATCTCTAGAATCTCTTCCTCTTTTTATTTAAATGAGATCACCTTGCTGATCCAAACTTTAAATGAGATCACCGTGCTGATCTCATTTAAAGTTCATTAGCTCTCTAAAGCCCCTACCTCTAAATACAGTTGCATTGTTTCAACATACTAATTTCGAGGGAACAATTCAGTAATAGGGAATATCTGCAAAGAAGAAGAAGAAATGTTTCTAGGATAGGGAGATATTCAGAAATATTGTATATCTTGTTTGGGGTACTGGTTATATGACCATATTCATTAAAATGTATTGTATGTACATTTTATGTCATCAAAACTGACTTTTAAAAACGGGTGGGAGCAAAGGACAAAACCAGGGCTCTTTCAGTAAATCACATTAACAGGAAAAGAATAGCCATTACATCACTTTGAGATCCTTTGCTAAACCATCAGAAAGAATTTAGAAAGTTCTTCGTTCTCATAAAACATTTCAGAATGAAAACAACCACAAACCTTTAAAAATATCTTAAGTGTGCTCCCCAGTTTATCTGTTAAACACAAAAAGGTTTCTAAGTATCTTAAGGGTGCTGCCCCTCAGCAAGGTAGATAAGAGCTTGTCTAGAAGATATTTGTGGGTGTGTCTTTTGTTTAATGGAGTGAATTTTAAACCAAAACTAAGAAAATCACAAAGAAATTATGCCATGTTGGACCCAAAGGGAAAAAATGTTTAAAAATAATAGACTGTTGTTCTCCAAAAAATTTATAGGGAAAAAGTAGGGTGAGAGAACTACTGCAAATATGAGCTGTTTTTAATGAAAGAGAAACTGTGGCTCAAACATTAAAACCAAAAGCCCAGAAGGCAGTGCTAAAGACTCTGAACAAACATGCCCAGGGAACAGAAAAAGGTCCTATTAAAGAAACTGGCAATACACATCTAGCTAGATTTCAGAACAGCTCTGGACCAGTGATTGTTATAAGCCTCTTCTATTTCCCCTTTTACAATAAAGAGATCCAAAGTGGTACTTCTATACATTTCTCACCATCGAATATTGGATGTATGAAAGGCAATTAACTTGCTCTTAGTTTATAGGTCCTAGAATCCAGATGAATTGTACCTAAGAAACCATACTTGAAGAGCCTAATTTGTACTTAGAATTGACTTGGCTTAAGGACATTCATACTCTGACACAGACTTTTAATATGAGATGAGAATTTTGAGAGGTCTTGGGAGGCATGAGTATATTTTGCATGTTAGAATAATATAACTAAGTTCAAGATGGCTGACTAGAAGCAGCTAGTGTGTGCTGCTTTCACAAAAAGGAAAAAAAGTGGTGAGTCAATACCAGCAATTCAGGTAGATCACCTAAGAGATCCCATTGTAATTCACCAAGAAAGCAACAAGACCCATGGAGAACAAAGAAGAGTAAAGCAGGACAGCCACCCACCTGGGATCAGCAAAGCTGGAGGAATCTCCCTAATGTAAGTAAAGGGTGAGTGAGTGAGAGCCCCTAGAAGATCCACACTTCTGCCATGGACTTTAGTAATCCTGGGCACAAGAGAGAATCTCTCACCCACCATGAGCCTCCAGACCAACACAGAGAGCCACCTGGAGTCTGTGCAGAGGCACTGCTCAAGCCCATATAGGGTCCCACAGGTCTTGGATCCCTAAGCACTTCAGTGCCAGCTGCCATAGCCCTGTCAACAAGGGAGGAAAGGCTCTTTCACCTACTCCTAGTATAGATGCCACAAACGCAGTTCTGAGGAGTAAATTAACTGCAGATCGCGCGCTCACTTCTCACCAAGCAGGATTTGCCAGCTTGGGTCCCTAGCACAGCCACCCTGCCGTCAGGGTGGAGAGTCATAGCTCCGCATTTCTCTGGGAGGAAACTCCCAGAGGAAAGTGACAGTCCCTCTGCAATTGCTATTTCCCTGACTACAGAGGGATTAAAGGAGTTGAGTGCTTTCCTGCATTTCCAGCATGCTGCTGCTGCTGCACTGAGAGGCAACCAGAATTTTTACCATGCAACATTTGCCCCCGCTGCTCCACTCCAGACAGGGTCCACCAGCTTGGGCACACAGCATGACTGCACACATCTGACTTAGTATTTCAGCCGTGGCCCAGAGTCCTACTGAAAACTCTACCGCCAGTGGATTATGATCTTTCCTTGGGCTCCCACTGCCCAAGTATTCTGTCTATCCCTGCCTGAGAGTTCAGCCCATGACCTGAGAACTACCCAGTCCCTCCCCAGTTACAACCAGAGCTTGATCCTTGGGCTAGCCCAACCCCAGATTAGCCCCATTAGGACTCACACATGATGTTCAGTTGGCCATATCCCTATATGTACAAGGGAACTGGGAAACTACCTGTCGTATTCCAACTCTGCTAGCACACGACCACTTCCCCAGGGCCTGAGGTTGGGCTAATCCAAGTCGCCTATACCACCATAACAAACACCCACCAGCATGGGGCCAAAGGTGGAGCCCTCACCTTTACATGAAATTGCAGTGCCACCACATCAGAGAACAGATGAGCCATAAAGCTATCGTAACACCAGGAAGTTTTACCCCGAAACCACTCCCATGGAGAGTCACAAAACAGGCATTTCCTGAAGCTATCAGCCACATTATGGTTCAGAGATAGACTACAGTGTTTGTTTGAGCTAGAAATCACGAGCCCCCGAAATACGGATGTTATAGAGTAACAGTGCACATTACTGCCTATCTAAGATGAGGAGATGCCACACCTTTTGAGTTAATCCAGTCAGACAAAAATAAAAAAAAAATAAGAAATGAATAACGTCTAAGAAATGTGAGATTATGTAAAGTGGCCTAACTTACGAATTATTGGCATTCCTAAGAGAGGCCAAATGTAAACAACCCAGAAAACATATTTAAGGGGATAATTCAAGAAAACTTCCTTAATCTTACTAAAGAGGTAAACATCAAGATATAAAAAATCCAGACAACACTTGCAAGATACTACAGAAAATGAACATCACCAAGGCATATAATCACCAGACTATCCAAGGTCAATGCAAAAAAAAAAAAAAAATGCTTAAAGGCAGCTAGAGAAAAAGTTGTTCACAAAGGGAAGCCTATCAGGCTAACAGAAACCTCTCAGCAGAAACCTTACAAGCCAAAAGGGACTGGGCATCTATTTTCAACATTTTAAAACAAAAGAAAATTCAACCAAGATTTTCATAGCCTGCCAAAATAAACTTCATAAGCGAAGAAATAAAATATTTTTCAGATAAGCAAATGCTAAAGGAATTAATTACCTAATTAACAGAGCATCCTCACAAGAGGTCCTTCATGGAGTTCTAAACATGGAAACAAAAGGATGAAACTTGCTACCACAAAAACACACTTAAGTGCATAGTCCACAAACCTATAATGCAACTACACAGTTGAAATCACAGAGCTACTAACAACTTCATGATAAGACAAAAATCTCACAAATCAATATTAACTGTGAATATAAATGGTCTACATGACCCAATTAAAAGGCACAAAGTAGCAACACATCCAACATAGAAGCATGCATATTCATAAAACAAGTACTTGTAGACCTACGAAAAGACTTGGACAGTCACACAATAATATTGAAAAACTTCAACACCCCACTGACAGAATTAGACAGATCATCAAGACAGAAAACTGGCAAATAAATTCTGGTATTAAATTCAACACAATCTATTGGACCTAATAGACACTATAGAAGACTCTACCCATCAACCCAGAAAACAGAGTTTACTCATCTGAACACAGAACATATCTAAGACTGACTACATACTTGGCCATAAAGCAAGCATCAAAAAATTCCCCCAAAAATGATAAATCATACTAACCATGCATTAAGGCCACAGGGAAATAAAAATAGGAATCAATACCAAGAATATCTCAAAATCACAATTACATGGAAATTAACAACTTGTTCTTGAAAACTTTTGGGTAAACAACAAAATCAAAGCAGAAATAAAAAATTTTGAAATAAATGAAAACAGAGACACAATATACCAGAATCTCTGGAAGGCAGCAAAAGCAGTGTTAAGAGGAAAGTCTATAGTGCTAAATGCCTGCATCAAGAAGACAGAAAGTTCTCAAATTAACAATCTAAGATCACACCTTGAGGAACTAGAAAACAAGAACAAAATAATCCAAAATATAAGAGAAAAGAAACTACTAAAATCAGACAGAACTGAATGAAATTGATACCCCCAAATCCATAAAAAGGATCAGCAAACCCAAAACTTGGAGCTTTGAAAGAATAAATAAGACCTGTAGACCACTAATCAGATTACCAAAGAAAGAAGAAGAGAAGATCCAAATAAACACAATCTGAAATGACAAAGATGGCATTACAACTTATCCTACAGAAATACAAAAGGTCTTCAGAGACTACTATAAACATATCTATGCACACAAACTGGAAAATTTAGAGGAAATGAATATATTCCTGGAAACATACAACCTCCCAAGATTGAATGAGAAAGAAATTGAAACTCTGAAGAGACCAGTAAAGAGTTCTGAAATTGAATCAGTAATAAAAATCCTACCAACGAAAAAAAAAAAAAAAAAAAAAAAAAAAGCCCTGGACCAAATGGATTCACAGCCAAATTCTACTAGATGTACAAAGAACTGGTACTTAGTCAACTGAAACTCTTCTAAAAATCCAGGAGAAGGGATTCCTCCCTAACTCATTCTATGAAGTCAGCATCATCCTGATAATAAAATTTGGCAAAGACACAATGAAAAAAGAAAATCACAGGGCAATATCTCTGATAAATATAGATACAAAAATCCTCAATTAAATACTAGCAAATCAAATTCAGCAGTGTATCAGAAAGTTAATTCAATACCATCCAGTAGGCTCTATTCCTGGGATGCAGAATTGTTTCAATATACACAAATCAATACATATGATTCAATACATAAAGAGAATTAAAAATAAAAACCATATGATCATCTCAATATATGCAGAAAAAAGTTTTGATAAAACCCAACAATCTTTCATGACAAAAACTCTCAAAAAATGCATTTAAGGAATGTACCTCAAAATAATAAATGACATGGATGAGAAATGGAAAGCCAGCATCATACTGAGTGGGCAAAAGCAGGAAGCATTCCTTTTGTGAACAGGAAAAAGACAAGGAAATCCACTCTCACTACTCCTATTCAACATAGTACTGGATGTCTAACCCCAAGTAATCAGGCAAGAGAAAGACATAAAATGCATCCACATAGAAAACGAAGTCAAATTATGTTCTTTCTTTTCTTTTCTTTTTTTTTTTTTTTTTTTTTTTTTTTTTGAGACGGAGTCTCGCTCTGTCGCCCAGGCTGGAGTGCAATGGCACGATCTTGGTTCACTTCAAGCTCTGCCTACTGGTTCACGCCATTCTCCTGCCTCAGCCTCCCGAGTAGCTGGGACTACAGGTGCCTGCCACCACGCCTGGCTAATTTTTTGTATTTTTAGTAAAGGCGGGGTTTCACTGTGTTAGCCAGGATATCTGGTCTCGATCTGCTGACCTCGTGATCCGCCTGCCTCGGCCTCCCAAAGTGCTGGGATTACAGGCATGAGCCACCAAGTGCCTGGCCCCAAATTATCTGTCCTTTCTGATGATATGATTCTATACCTAGAAACTTGTGAAGACTATGCCAAAAGGCTCGTAGAACAGATAAATGGCTTCAGTAAAGTTTCATGATACAAAATTAATATACAAAAATTATTAGCATTTATATACATCAATAATATTCTAGCTGAGAGCCAAATCAAGAACTCAATCCTGCTTAAAATAGCCACATACACACACACACACACACACACACAGATACCTAACAATACAGCTAAGCAAGGAGGTGAAAGATTTCTACAAGGAGAACAACAAAATACTACTGAAAGGAATCGCAGATGACACAAACAAATGAAAAAACTTTGCACGTTCACGGATTAGAAGAATCAATATTGTTATAATGGCCGTTCTACCCAAAGCAGTCTACAGATTCAACACTATTCCTATCACATTTTCAAACAGTTTTTTCTAATTCTGTGAAAAATGATGTTGGTAATTTTATAGGAATAGTATTCATATGGAACAAAATTGAGCCTGAATAGCCAAAGCAATCACAAGCAAAAAGAATAAAGCCAGAGTCATAACATTACCCAACTTCAAACTATACTCAAAGGTTAAAGTAATCAAAACAGCATGGTACTGGCACAAACAAACAAAAAACACATAGAGCAATGTAACTGAATAGAGTAACTAGACAAAGCCACACACCTACAACCAACTTATTTTTGACAAACTTGACAAAAGTAAGCTGTAGGGGAAGGACTCCATATTCAATAAATGGTGTTGGGGTAACTGGCTAGCCATATACAGAAGAGTTAAACTGGACCTCTACATTTTACCATATGTAAAAATTAACTCAAGATGGATTAAAAACTTAAACATAATATCTCAAACTAGAAAATTCTAGAACTAAACCTAGGAAATAGCATCCTTGGCATCAGCCTTAGGAAAAAATTTATAACTAAATCCTCAAAACCAATTGCAACAAAAACAAAAATTAACAAGTAAATCTAATTATGCTAAAGAGCTTCTGCGCAGCAAAAAACAAAAACAGAAACAAAAAAACCAAAATGTCAGAGACAACATACAACCCACGAAATGAAAGAAAATAATCACAAACTATTCATCTAAGAAAGGACTAATATCCACAATCTATAAGGAACTTAAACAATTCAAGAAGCAAAAAACAAATAGCCTCATTGAAAAGTGGGCAAATGACATGAACAGGTATTTTTCACAAGAAGACATACAAACAGCTAACAAACATGAAAAAAATGCTCAACATCATTAATCATCAGAAAGATGCAAATCAAAACCAAAATGAGATACCATCTCATACCAGTCTGAATGGCTATTATCAAAAAGTCAAAAACCAAGAGATGCTGGCAAGGCTTCAAAGAAAAGGGAATGCTGATACACTATTGGTAGGAATGTAAACTAGTTCAGCCACTGTGGAAAGCAGTTTGGAGGTGTCCCAAAGAAGTAAAAACAGAGTTACCATTCGACCTAGCAATCCCATTACTGGGTATATATCCAAAAAAAAATAAACCAGTCTGTGAAAAAGAGCATGCATTTCTATGATTAAGATGACACAAAATTATTTAAGTTTTAACAGACACAAGAGACCTATTAGGAAATGAAGATAAAAAAAGCAGTTTGAGTCAAGCACTTACATATAAAACTGGGCAAAAACATAGTTAAGTTGTGAAAGATAATAAGGCAAAGCGCTTGGGCCAGGGTAGTTAGGAAGGTAGGGGCTAGTTTAACAAGGTTTGTTTGTGCATATTTCCTTTGGCTTAAACTTTCTGTCCTTGATGATAAAACTTTTATTTCATAGGGAGTCCATTTTTCACATTAGACTTTTTTCTCCTGTTTTTAAGAAACAGAATGAAGGTTAGAGTGAATTTTTTTGTATCTGCTGTTTTTTAAAGTACCTTTAATTCAAAATAGTCAATATGCCAACACAGCATATATTGGGGTGGCATATTGTTAACACCTTCAAAAGTTTGTGATTACTTTGACCAGGAGTACATCAGAAGTGATCATTGAAACTAGACAATAAGGTCATGAATCTTCTACCTTGTTCAATAGAATGCTTGCTCTTGGTGACTTGATCCTCCGTAGTAGATGCCTGAGTCCCCTAATGCACCCATGCAGAGGAGGCATGTGTAGATAGAATGGCAACCGTCCCAGCTTAGCCCAGCCTTTTAGCCATACCCACCAAGGAGCCATACAAATGAATGGAAGTAAATGGAATCTTCTTGGACCCTCCAGAGAAGCCCATACATCAGTTGAATACCATGCAGTATTCTCCATGAACACCAAATGAAGCAGAATAACCTAGCCAAACTTAGCCAAATCCCTCACCCACAAAATCATGACATCATAAAATGGTTATTATTTTTAGCTGCTAAGTCGGGGTAGTAACTTCCCCTGCAGAAGTAACCAGAGTATGCTGTTTTAATTATTCTTTTAAATCAATTTTACTATTTATTGTTCCTAAGTTTATTCTTTACTCTTTCTCTAGCATTCATAGAGCAATAAATGGGATAAGTTATATTTTCTTAATTACTGGCATTAGAAATCCACTCAAGAAGAGAAATCATACTGCTTGACTCTCTTGCCCTTTTTAGGGTATGTTTGATGTAAAGCAAAACAAACTACTATGTCAGTGCCTGTGTTGGAGACAAATTCTCTCTCCTCTGCATCTCACTGATTGGTCTGATGGCTTTCTTGAAAATTAGAGAAGAAGCAACTTCAATGAGAGAAACAGAATCAGAGACCACAAGAAGAGTAAAACAAATTTGGTAAAAATATTGTATATTTCTGTGAATGACTCTTCCTGAAAACAATGTTTGGTAAGATATATTAAATTCAGTAATATACACTAAATATATGTTTTGAAAACTGAATAAGTGAGTTCCACGTTGGAATCAATATAGTATCACACAAAGACAACATGATCAATTTGAACACTGGAGTGATTCTCTAGGATGTCTACAGAATATCATCATTCAGAGAGCTTTAAAAAATACCTATACTTGAGATCAACCTCAAGTGATTTTGTTGAATTAATCCGGGGTGTTATTGGAACATGGTTCTTATTTAAATTTCTTCAAAGTGATTCTATTGGTAGCCAATATGGACAATCACTGATCTAGAGTGCCAGGGCTCTGAAATAATTAAAGTACTTATTGAGAAGTTAGGAGAAATATTTGAAAGGAATTTGTCTTCTCTTTGTCCATACTATTGGGCAAGGCAAATGAATAAAATGTTTAAGTGTAGAAAGTCAAATATCTGACATCTACTTTTTGTTCATGGTGACCACCATAGGGGTCCATTAACCACACGGATTTCTATTTCTTTTCCACTATTGCATTTCATCTGGTTTTTGCTGCTGCACTAGGCCTGCCTTCTGCCTGTGTAGCCAAAAAAAGCGGAGAGTGGGGAATTTGGTGAATATGTTACTGTTACACATTGGAATAGTTTAGCTGAATAGATTGTCTATATAAATGCAAGTCTATTCTATAAATATTCTTCATTGATACTGAAGATTCTCTGAGGAATTTAGGCTTTGTTCAATAGCTCAGATTTTAGTATTTCTAAGATCCTATCTTTGCATGTCCACTATTCTGATATAATCAAAATATGTTAGATTATCATGTACAAGAGAAATATTCATAATTGACATTATATTTAAATGTATTCAAAAAACATACATGCATGCTTTATGACCTAAACCCATTAGTTATTTGTGAGTTGAATTTCCAAAATATTTCAATAATAAAATATGTATGAAACTAATAAAAATGTGTAGCACAAAATGGATATTGATTTGCCTATAACTATATATATTATTTTATGTTTCATCATATTGTGTATCATTTTTTCATTTTAATAAAACATTTTTCTGCTCAACTAGAAGGTTTATTAAAACACAAACATTCATAGTTTATATTTTAGAGATTCAATATTCAGTTGAGTATGTTTATTGGTACGTGATTTACCTAAATAATTCTTTCCACATTGGCTTTACTCTAGAGTTAAAAAAAAATTGAACAAATGCTTTTATAAAAATGAGCCTACAGATGTTTCATTGAATATATAATTGTATGTATCCAGTGATGTTATATATCACGAAAAAGAAAATTACGTTTTTCAAACACCGTCTTGCTGGAACAAGCCTAAAGAATGAGCAATAATTCCTGTGCAATATCATGTACTGAAATGAAAATAATGAAATCTTCTTTAAAAATAGTCTAGGCTGATAAAAAGGAATGAGATCATGTCCTTTGCAGGGACATGGAGCTGGAAGCCATTATCCTCAGCAAACTAACTTGGGAACAGAAAACCAAACACCACATGTTCTCACTTATAGGTGGGAGCTGAACAGTGAGAACACATTGACACAGTGAGGGGAACAACACACACAGGAGCCTTTTGGTGGATGGGGTTGGGGGAGGGAGAGCATTAGGAAAAATAGCTAAAGCATGCTGGGCTTAATACCTAGGTGATGGATTGCTGGGTGCAGGAAACCACCATGGCACACATTTACCTATGTAACAAACCCACACATCCTGCACACATACTCCAGAACTCAAAGTTAAAAAACATACTGTAGACTGAAAATCACATCTTTCTTGAAAGTCGGGTTCAAAATTAAGATGAAAATTACTTAGATGAAAAATTACATATGTACGTCCTTTAAATATCCTGTAACATATAATATAGTTTTGTATTGTGTAGAATAAATTTTATGGAAAAAATAGTTTAAAAACCATTGACCTAGAGAATAGGTAGGAAAAAAATCACTCTATGTAGATGTATGGATTTTCAAACTACTTTCATTTTGTTCATACTATTAAATAATAATAATTATATATGACTATATTAAGTACTAGGCATGTTTCTAAGTACTTTACATGTATTAGCCCATTTCATCCTCACTAAACACAATTAAATAGATGCTTGAAAGACTAAAGAATGCTCTTAATAATATTACCAAATGCCTATTACTGAATAAGCATTTCTAATATATGCCTATTTGCCTGCAAAATTTATTACATTATATTTTATGTTGTTTCTAAAATCTCAGTTTGTGTGTGTGCACAAATGTGCACATATTAAAAAGGTTGCATTTATGCTGATGAGATTTAAATGGGTCTCTTTTGACTTTAAGTCAGTTTCTTAAGTGTATGAAAGAGTTTAGGAATTAAAGTGAACAAAATGTGTACAGAATGTCCTCTTCATCCCTTTCTCCTTCCAACTTCTCTCTCTCATTCCCCCATTTCCTTACATATTATGAATTCACATCCTTATATTAACTTAATGGTTACTTTAAATTATAGTCATTGCAATTATTCATTTTGATGCTGAAATCACACCAAATATAACCAAGAGGAGCTCTTTCAAGCTGAATTTAATTGTGTATCTGTGTGATTTTACATGACTTTATTGGTCTTTGAGTGTTTTTTGCAAAACAATATCTAGACCAAAGTAAGTGTAGATATAGATACAGATACAGATACAGGTACAGGTACAGATACAGATTTAGATAGATATAAGCTTTACATGCATTTTGCATGCCATAGGATTATATTCAAGTATTTCTTCAAGGACTCTTAATTCTATTTAGTGGCTAATGGCATTCTGAAACCAAAACCTGGGTGCTAGGTGTGCTAATTAATCCCAGGGTATCATTGCTTTTAGACCTTTTTGGTGGACAGATATATGATATTTTTAATAAACTATTTTTATACCAGTTTCAAATTTACAGAAATATTACAGAGTACTAGTAGTCTCCATAAACTGTACACTCAGTTTCCTTTATAATTAATATCTTTCATCACTATGAAATATTTGCTGTAATTAACCACTATTGAAACTTTATTCACTAAAATTTATATCTTAATCGTATTTTCTTATATTTCACTTGATGTGCCTTTTTTTGTCCCAAAATCTCATCCAAGATACCATATTGCATTTAATTATCATGTCTGTTTAAGTTCCTCTTGGCTATAAGTTTCCCAGACATTCCTTGTTTCCAGAATTCAAATGTTTTATAGAAAGTTCTTCAATTAAAATGGTCTCAATTTGAATTAGAAAGTCTGACGTTCTTCCTTATGATTAGAACTGGAGTTATGGCTTTTTGGAAAGAAATTAGATGGGTTCAGTATCATTTTGAGAACATCACATCAAGATTATATACAATCATCATATCACTGTTGTTAACTTGGATCTGTGGCTGAGGTAACGGTTTGTCAGATTTCTTCACTGCCAAGTTATTCTTTTCCCTTCTTTCTATACTGTACTTTGTGGAAAGAAGTCACAATGCAGAGCACACTTAAGGATTGTGGAATTAAATGTCACTTCCTTGAGGGCAGATTATCTATGTAAGTTATGTGGATTTCTTCTGCATGGAAGATTTGTCTTTTTTACTCTATTTGTTTTCTACACAATAATTTATATTAGTTTGAACTCATGGATATTTACATTCTAGTTTTGGTTAAAATATAATTATTTATTTTTCATATTTATTGCTTGAGAGCTCTTTCAGTTGGCTCTGGGTTGCTTTAACTTCCTGATTATGATTTTGTTTTGTTTTTTAAACTTCCTTATTTTGTGAAGCTACAAGATATACCAGGCTTATCTGGTATATTTCCTATCTTAGTCCTAGAATCTGCCATTAATCCAAAGAGCCCTAATTCCTTCTGTTGGAAGAGGTTAGAATCAGAAAGTAAGATCTGGGGAAGTGGTGTCCTCAAAGTTACTGGGGTGTCTTTGCCTTTAGGCCCTCTTCACTGCAGAGAGGGAAATATATGTGTGTATTCCAACCTATATATATAAACATATCTATAAATATTTATGTTTTTAACATTTTTTCTTTTTAAAATTTTAAGTGTTAGGATTCACACTTTGTACTGTATTTTACAAAGGATTTTGACAAATAATGTCATGTGTCCAAAATAGATTAATAGCCTTAAAAAAATCCCTTGTGTAGACAGGGATGCCCTCTTTCACCACTCCTATTCAACATAGTGTTGGAAGTTCTGGCCAGGGCAATCAGGCAGGAGAAAGAAATAAAGGGTATTCAATTAGGAAAAGATTTTGTCCCTGTTTGCAGATGACATGATTGTATATTTAGAATACCTCATCGTCTCAGCCCCAAATCCCCTTAAGCTGATAAGCAACTTCAGCAAAGTCTCAGGATACAAAATCAATGTGCAAAAATCACAAGCATTCTTATACACCAATAACAGACAAACAAAGACCCAAACTCCCATTCACAATACCTTCAAAAAGAATAAAATACTTAGGAATCCAAATTACAAGGGATGTGAAGGACCTCTTCAAGGAGAACTACAAACCACTGCTCAATGAAATAAAAGAGGACACAAAAAAATGGAAGAACATTCCATGCATGGAATCATTAAAAAGTCAGGAAACAACAAGTGATCATTAAAAAGTCAGGAAACAACAAGTGCTGGAGAGGATGTGGAGAAATAGGAACATTTTTACACTGTTGGTGGGACTGTAAACTAGTTCAACTATTGTGGAAGTCAGTGTGGTGATTCCTCAGGGATCTAGAACTAGAAATACCATTTGACCCAGCCATCCCATTACTGGGTATATACCCAAAGGACTATAAATCATGCTGCTATAAAGACACATGCACACATATGTTTATTGTGGCACTATTCACAATAGCAAAGACTTGGAACCAACACAAATGTCCATCAATGATTAAGAAAATATGGCACACATATACCATGGAATACTATGCAGCCATAAAAAAGGATGAGTTCATGTCATTTGTAGAGACATGGATGAAGCTGGAAACCATCATTCTCAGCAAACTATCGCAAGGACAAAAAACCAAACACCACATCTTCTCACTCATAGGTAGGAATTGAACAATGAGAGCACTTGGACACAGGAAGGAGGTGGGGGGAGGGATAGCATTAGGTGATATATCTAATGTAAATGACGAGTTAGTGGGTGCAGCACACCAACATGGCACATGTATACATATGTAAGAAATCTGCAAGTTGTGCACATGTACCCTAGAACTTAAAGTATAAATAAAAAAAAATCCCTTGTGTTTCACCTGCTCAACCCTACCTTTCCACCCCCAAAATCCTGGCAACCACCAAGTTTCTTTGTATTAATAATACTATTAGAAGAAGACAACATGACATCTACCCTCTTAATAGATTTTTAACAATACAATGCATTGTATTGTTATCTATAGGCACAATGTTGTACATCAGATCTCTAGAACTTAATTATGTTATATAACTGAAATTTATATACATTGATTAGCCATTTTCCGTTTCCCCCTCTATCCAACCTCTGGCAACCACCATGCTAGTCTTTGTTTCTATTAGTTTGACTATTAAATGGAATCATGCAGTATCTGTCCTTCTGTGACTGGCTTGCCTGGCATATTTCACTTAGCATAATGTCCTCAAGGTTCTTCTCCCTATTTTTTGCCTTTTACAGAATTTCATTTTGAAATCATACGGTATGGAGCATTTCAGACTGATTACTTTCACATATCAATATGCATTTAATATTCAAAGACTATTTTCATGGCTCGATGGCTCATGTTTTATCTCTGAATAATATTTTATTTCATGGATATACCACAGTTTGTTTCTCCATTGACCAGATGAAGGGCATCTAGGTGGCATCCATTTCTGATGATGAATAAAGCTGCTGTAAACATTTGCATGCAGGTTTTCGTGTGGACATAACCTTTCAAATTGGTTCTGTACATACCAAGAACATGGTAAAAGTATATTTAACTTCATAAAAACGTGTCAAAGTCTTTCATAGGGATTATGCTACTTTAATTCACACCCGCAATGAAAGAGAATAACTGTTGCTCCACACATTCACCAGCGATGGTATTTTCAGTTATTTTTCATTTTTTATAAACCCCTCTCAGATTTATTCTCCAAAATAAACCTGTCTTTGACTGTTGAGCCGCTTTTCGTGTTTCTTTCCTCTTTCATTAACTCTTAAAATATCATATTCCTAAATGATTTTTTGAATTGTAATACTAATATTATAGCTTAAGACTCCTTTATAATTCTTTTCGTCCTTAGAATATGTTCCACAATGGGTGTATACTCAGAGTCCTCAGTTAAAATTTATTATAAAACACTTCTTGTCTCTTCACAATTGTGTTTACTATCTCATATATAATTAGGTTCATTTCTAAATTATTTTATTACATTTCAGGTTTGCTTTTTTCTTGAGAATTACATTTTATTTTTTGTGTGTAAAATACTGACATGGTTAAAAAATGAAAACCTTATAAAATTGGTATATTTGGAGAAATATTACTTCCACTTATATTTCCTTTCCACTCTTCTGCCTGTCTTTCATATAGTAAATCATTTTCAAGATTTTCTGCCTTAACCATTTTCTGAGAGAATACATATTTTTCTTATTGCCCCTTCTATTTTACACAATTGTAGTAAACTAAAAATAATTCTGTAACTTTCTTTTTTAACTTCACAATATACCCTAGAAATAAATCTACAGGCCAAATGCTGTGGCTTACACATGTAATTCCAGCACTGTGGGAGGCCAAAGTGGGTGGATCACTTGAACCCTGTGGTTTGAGACCAACCTTGGCAACATGGCAAAACCCTGTCTCTACAGAAAAAAAAAAAAAAAAAATAGCCAGTCATGCTGGTGCATGCCCATAGTCCCAGTTACTACTGAGGCTGAGGCAGGAGAATCACTTGAGCCTTGGAGATGGAGATTGCAATGAGGAGAGATCACACCACCACACCACTGCACTGCAGCCTGCATGACAGGGTAAGAGGAAAGAAAAAAAAAAAAGAAAAAGAAGAAAAGAAAAGAAAAGAAAAGAAAGAAAAGAGAAAGAGAGAGAGAGAGAAAGAGAAAGAGAGAAAGAAAGAGAGAAGGGGAGGGAAGGGGAGGAGAGGAGAGGGGAGAGGAAAGGGGAAGGGGAGGGGAGAGGGGAGGGGAGGGGAGAGGGGAGGGGAGGGGAGAGGGGAGGGGAGAGGAGGGCCCGGCATGGTGGCCCATGCCTGTAATCCTAGCACTTTGGGAGGCCGAGGCAGGTGGATTATATGGACTCAGGAGTTCAAGACCAGCCTGGGCAACACAGTGAAACCCTGCCTCTACTAAGATACAAAAAATTAGCCAGGCATGGTGGCACGCACCTGTAGTCCCAGATACTCAGGAGGCTGAGGCAGGAGGATTGTTTGAACCCAGGAGGCGGAGGTTGTAGTGAGCCAAGATCGCGTCACTGCACTTCAGCCTGTGCGACAGAGTGAGACTCTGTCTCCAACCATTGCTGTTATGAATCATAGTACAACCATACACTTCTGCATTATGTTGTTTTGTGTTCACAGAAGTGAATCAAATTCCACTGTATAGAGGTAATATTTTGCAAGTCTTCACAACATACATAAATTCCTGTTTTTCTGCAACCCACCCAACAGAGTGTATTGTCAGTCTTTTGGAGTTTGTCAATTTGATAAGAGATAATTTGATATCACTATGTAGTTTTAGGTGTTGATTTTATAGTTGCTGAGTTAAACATAATTCATTTCCATGAGGACTATTTTCCATTTTTCCCCATTCACTGCACTTTGTCCTTTTTTGTTGTCAGTTTATTCTTTTTTTCTCTCTACTTTTCAGAGCATTCTATATTATGAGGATTTTAAAGCTTTGTCTGTGATATCAATGAAAAACATTTTGTTCCAGGCCTTCTTTTGGCTATTGCCTTTTCTGCAATTCAGTTTTTATTTATATTTATGTTTATGTTTAGATTGCAAAATGTATTATTGCAGTTTTTAAATTACTTCTGAATTTTAAATAAAAGACTCACGAGCATGTCAAAAGTAGATGTATTTTCTTGTATCAGAGTACAAAAGTGGATATATCAAAAAAGCTTCCTTATTGATTACTACTTAGGTGCTCTTCATCTTTATTCAATATTGTATCAATTAGATCTGAAATAAAAATAGCGTGCTGGCAGTTTATCAAGAAGTGCCCTCAGGATCAATACCTACTGAAGAAATGGAAAGAGTCAGAATCATCCACAGGAAGTAATTGGGAGGCGATGTAGTTTTCACAAAGGCTTCAGCCAGCAAACCTAAGGGGAGCATTAAACCTGGGATGGCCCCACAGCATGGTTTCATGTTACATGGAGAAGGGCAGGCAGTTATCCTTTCACATTGATTGGTCTGTGGATATAGTCACCAAAAAGGGGTCTTGTCCTTGGGAGAGTCAACTCTTTTTAGCCAAGACAATATAAGAGAAGGAAACAGCTGGAAATTGGCAACTGGTAATGCTTCCAGCAGCTGAGGGAAAATTCTTTGAGTCCTGAAGAGAGTTTCTGGGCAGTTTTTGTGTCTTTCTTCTTGCTACAGTATACTGTAGTCTCTGTTCTTTGAAGGTGTCTGCTGGATTTTTTAGTGCACATCTATCAAAAACTAATATTTTCATTGTGAATTGTGGTTATTAGCATTATAAAATATCCCACTTTATCTTTAACGTTAACTTGCCTTATTAGATGTGACATTTTCAATACTTGTCTGATATATTTTGACCATTTTAAAATTTGTATCCATTTATAATATTTTGGTTTAGTGTATTTTTATGTAGAATGTAGAATTGTATGTTGCTCTGTGAGCCATTTTGAAATGTTTTCTTCTTTTGAAAGAGGAGTTAACCCAATTTACATTTAGTGATAAAAATGGTGCTTATTTTTAGCTCTTATACTATTTTATGTAGGAAATACTATATGTTATGTTTACCATGTAATTTTTACTATATAACTTGAATCCTTTCACAAAATAATAGAAAAAATGCTAAATGTATTTTGGTATTTGAAATGTTTACTATTTCTGTCATAATGATTACCTTTATAATTATGCTGTTTGATACTTAAATCTACTTTTCCTTACACAGGATTCCACTGCTTGGTTTGTGATTTTTCTATTACTTGGTTTTGAATGTTTCTTTGTTTTCTAGTGATGCCAAGGAGTTTAATTTACTTTTTCTTCTCTCTCTCTCTCTTTTTGATGTTATAACCACTTTGTCAGAGTCTAAATAATTCATATTTACTGTTCTCATTTTTGGCTTAGTCTTAAAATTACATATATATAGTATATGTTTACATATATCATATTACATGTATAGTATATATGATAACTTTTAGTTTCTTTTTATTGATGTTTCCTTATTCATCTTTTGATTAAATGAATATTTTTCTTTAGTAGGAGGGTCTCCTGGAATAATATGTTCGAGATTCCTTTAGTTGCTTTACTCAATATATTCTGGTATGAGTTTAAATATACTATCTTACTATTTAATTGTTATGTATTTAAATTGCGTTATGACTTTTACCTTTCTTTACTCAGTTTCTTTTTAATTATTTTAACTATTGCTTCCTCTTACCTTCTTTGCTTTCATTTAGGTAACCTTTCACTCTTCTTTTAATGGTTACTCCAATTTCGATTAAATTTGAACTTAAAATAGTGCTTTTTAGCACTTCCCCAATAACCAGGAAACTTAGGAGACATTAAAACACCATGCACTCTTTTTTTCTGACTTACATGTGATTATTATGCATTGTAATTACCTGTATTTTGGAAACTTCATAGAGACTTATTATTGCCTTATATGGTCAATATTTTATTAAACTTACCGCTATATAGAAACTCTTCACTAGTCATTGGCTCTTTGTATTCAAATTGCCTTCCAGGTTACGCTTCCTTATGAATGAAGAATATTCTTTTACCTTACTTTTACAGCAGGTATGTGGATTTTCCCCATTTTCGTCTGCCTGAAAATAACTTTCTTTAGGCTTGATATTATGTTCAAAGCTATTTTATTTAAACCTTCTGAATATAATTTTATAATACTCTGGTTTCCATCATTTCCTTTGAGAAGCCAATTCTCAATTTATTGATGTTCCTTTGCAGGTGTCTCCAGAGCACCCCACCCACTGGATCCCTTTCTTGCAGATTTTTGTCTTTTTGTTTTGTTTTCAGCAATGTCACGTAACATTCCTGGGTACAGTTTATTCATATTCACCCTGTTTGAGGTCGTTAGAGTTCTAGTTTCTGTGACTGAAAGGTTTTTTCTCTTTTTATAAACTTTCAGCCATCATCATCTTTGAATATGGTTTCTGCTTTATACTCTCTCTCTTCTCCACTTGGAACTCAAACTACATATCAGTTAGACCTTACCACTTTATTAATGGGTCTTTGATGCTCTTTTCCATGTTTTTCTTTGTGTATGTAAGTGTATCCATTTTTCTTTGTATGTGTAATTGGGGATTTTTTCTTCAGAACCATTTTTCAAATATACTAAGTTTTTTATACAGTGGTATTTAATCTGCTATTAGTGCAACCCAATAGCATTGTAATTTTAATAAATTTGCAACTGTATAATTTCATTTACTTGTTTTAAAAATAGTTAAGAGTTTTATGCCAAAAATCTGTATTTTTTTAATTTTTGAAAATAGGCCGGATGCAGTGGCTCATGACTATAATCCCAGCACTTTGGGAGGCCAAGGTGGGCAGATCACTTGAGCCCAGAAGTATGAGACCAGCCTGCACAACATGGTGAGATCCTGTCTCTACAAAAAATAATAATAAAAAAAATAGGCAGGCATGGTGGCTCATGCCTGTGGTCTCAGTTATTTGGGATGCTGAGGCAGGCAGATCACTTGAGGCTAGGAGGTCAAGGCTGCAGCAAGCCATGTTTGTGCCACTCCACTCCAGCCTAGACTACAGTGTGAGAACCTGCCTTGAGAAAAAAATAAATAACTATAAAAATAGTTATTTTAAAGCCTGTGTCTGCTTTCTTTGTATTTCTTCATGGAACTCATTATATTAAGGCCTTAATGTGACAGAGAAAATTTTATCAGTTTGACTAATTTGGGATAAAATACAAATTGGACACTTAGAAGAAGCAAATAGAGATGACTCAACAATTTTGCTGAAAAGGAAAGAGTAATATGGTGGTAGCTGGAGGAGAAAATGAAGTCACATTTCTAAATAATACTTGGGCCAAAGAAAATGTCTCAAGAGAAATTGTTTTTAAATATCTGGAATTAAATGAAAATGAAGGTGCAACTGACCAACATTTGTGAGACACGGTGAAACAGTTCCTAGAAAGAAATTTATAACATTGAAGGTTGTATTAGTTCATTTTCATGCTGCTGATAAATACATACCTGAGACTGGGAAATTTACAAAAGAAAGAAGTTTAATGGGACTTACAGTTCCTTATGGCTGGGGAGGCCTCACAATCATGGCAGCTTCACAATCATGGCCTCATTTAATCACATCTTAAGTGGACAGTGGAAGGCAAAAAGAGAGAACCTGTGCAGGGGAATTCCTCTTTTTACAACCATCAGATCTGGCCAGGTGCAGTGGCTCGCACCTGCAATCCCAACACTTTGGGAGGCCAAGGCAGGTGGATCACCTGAGGTCAGGAGTTCGAGACCAGCCTGGCCAATATAGCAAAACCCTGTCTCTACTAAAAATACAAAAATTAGCTTGGCATGGTGGTGTGGGCCTGTAATCCCAGCTACTCGGGAGACTGGGAAATTTACAAAATAAAGAGGTTTAATGGGACTTACAGTTCCACATGACTGGGGAGGCCTCACAATCATGGCAGAAGGCAAGGAAGAGTAAGTCACATCTTAAGTGGATGATGGCAGGCAAGAAGAGAGAATTTGTGCAGGGAAACCCCTCTTTTAAAAACCATCAGATTTCATGAGGCTTATTTATTATCATGAAAACAGCATGAGAAAGACTTGCCCCCATGATTTAATCACTTCCCATTGGGTTCCTTCCATGACATGTGGGGATTGTGGGAGTTACAATTCAACATGAGATTTGGTGGGGGACACAGCCAAACCATATCAAATGTGTATACAAGAAAAAAGGAAAGATCTAAATAAAAAAACCAAAGCTTCCACATTAGAGAACTAGAAAAATAAGAATTTAAGATCAGAGAAAACAGGAGAAAAAGAGAAACAGAGCAGAAAGCAATGAACTCAAAAACAATAGAGAAACATAATAGAAAGAAAAAATATTTTAAAAAATTAAGAAGTGGAGAATTTCATAAAAATGGAAGTCACAATCCGGTCTATGAAAAGACCAGTAAAACTGATAAACTTCTAGCCAGGCTAAGTGAGAAAAAAATGGAAGATACAAATCACCAACATCAGAAAAAAAGTAAGGGTAATTATTATGGCCTCATAGGTATTAAAGGATAAAGCAATACTATGGCCAGATCTATGCCCATAAATCTGATAGGTGAAATGGATAAATATATTAAAAGATACAAACTGTCAGAATTACACAAGGATAAATGCTCTAAATCAGCCTATATTTATTTAAAAAAATAAACCAATAACTGATAATGCTTCTTGAAGGAAAGCACCAGGCCGAAATGATTTTAACTGCTAAAAATATTTTTCTCATTTTCCAACATTGTATTAACTTATCAATTAATGTCATCACTAGTAAGGTGTTACAACCAATTCAAAGAATTTTCTAAAATACACATTTACGTGCTGTCAGGAATGAAACAAATTTACAAAACATTGGTCTATATCCACAGAACAATATTCAAATATATCTTTACCAGACACAATTTGTATTTTTTTAAAATGTATTTTACTGAGATGAAATCTCCCTGTGCCACCAAAGCTGGAGTGCAGTGATGTAGTCATAAATCACTGTAGTCTCAAGCTCCTGGGCTCAAGTGATTCTCCTGCCTGAACTTTCTGAGTAACTGGAACTACAGGCAGGTGTCACCACACATGGCTAATTTACTATTTGTATTTTCATGAACACGAAACATTTCCATTACCATCTGTACTCTACAATTTTTGTAGTCTTAAAAATGGTCAAAGGCAGTAAAAGGCAGAGATAACCTGCAGGTATACAAACTGAGACATAATTATTTTTACCTTTTTCAATGGCTCTCCCAATTTTTTTCTGACATATGTTAAGAATATGGTGGGGGCTCTTGCAGAAGCTCAAACTGGTTATAAAAAAATAGTTATTTTTTCATATATTTTAGATGCAATATATACATATTTCATTTTTCAGTGAATCATGTTCCAAGGCCATTACCACCATCTACATAGTTCTGAATGGTCCTTCATTAATGCACTGCAGAAGTGAAGGTGATGCACCTTCCCAAAACCTGAGAAATTAATGTTCAGGCACCCTCATGTAAGTACTGGCAGGGTTCTCATGCTTATGAAGTGGGAATACCTCCATCCTACCTGAGCTGCAACGTCATTTATACAGGGAGATCCAAAGCCATACTCTGTAGGATCATAGCATCTCAGAGAACTGACTTTAATTGAATTGCCCTTTCTCTCTGACTCAAACTTAAGACATTGAGGATCAAGTTTAATGGCCATAGCAATGACAGAAAATGATAGACAGATCCAACTTTCTTTGACGGTCTTGAAAGCCTCCTGTTTGTGATAGTATTCTACCCATCCATCTATCCATTCATCCAACCTTTTTTTTTTTTTTTTTTTTGAGACGGAGTTTCACCCTTGTTGCCCAGGCTGGAGTGCAATGGCATGATCTCGGCTCACTGCAACATTCGTGTCCCAAGTTCAAGCGATTCTCCTGCCTCAGCCCCCCGAGTAGCTGGGATTACAAGCATGTGCCACCATGCCCGGCTAATTTTGTATTTTTAGTAGAGATGGGGTTTCTCCATGTTGGTCAGGCTGGTCTTGAACTCCCGACCTCAGGTTATCCGCCTGCCTCGGCCTCCCAAAGTGCTGGGATTATAGGCGTGAGCCACCGTGCCTGGCTTCATCTAACCTTTTAATCATTAATACTAGGATAAACTTAGTATTAAGGCTAAGTCACTGGAATAAGCTTATCACAAATCAGCAGAAGGTTCCTAAAAGCTATCACCTGATACCTTTCTAGGGGGTTCTCTCTCCAGGGAAATGTCTTGGTGTCATGAAAGCAGCAGGGGGCTAAATGGAAAGAAACTCAAACTCCTTAGCTCTTTTCCTTGTCGGGCACCTTACTATCATCTGTGAAACATGAGGACTTAAGTTTCTACCACTTGATAGGACTATTGTTATAAGTAGGGCTGCAGTTTAAGAAAAATATAAAATCACTAAGTGCAAATTCCTTTAAGCCACAATGTTACCATTTGGCTAGAACTCAGGCCAGTTGCTGGTAACATTTACTCTCTCCCTCACACTTAGAATTCTTATTTCCACATCAGTACTTTGTGGAAAAATTCTTATTTCATTCTTTCTGATTGGTGTACTAGAATAATATCATCTTCTATCTTATTATAATTAATATTATATTATCATAATCATGTTTAACCTATTTATAGCTCATTAACATAACCACTCAGGGCTACAATGACATAATCTTTTCTCTACTTTTTCTATATGCTTATCACAAATGATTTCATATATTTCTATAGCTTTTAATAGTTCTTACGATATATCCACCAATCATTTAAGGGAGAAATTACATCAATTCTCCACAATCTTTTTTAGAAATTACAAACAGAATGAATACTTCCCAATTCATTCTATGAGGCCAGCATTGCCCTGAACAAAGCCAGATACACATCACAAAAAAGAAAAGCTTCATAGCAGTATCTTTAATGAACTTAGATTCAAAAATCCATAAAAATATTACCAAATTGAATCTAAAAGTGTACAAAATTTCAAAAACTTGTTACTCCATCTAAAGGCCAAATTTTCTCTTGGTCTTAAAAGTAGTTCCTGTTTTTTTCCCCTGCAGGTAAACATATGTTTACCTAAAATAATGCTATGGAATGAAAAACACAACAAAGATGACAAATAAAACAAAAAATAACAAATATTACCTAGTTTGCGAATAAGTTAAAATATCAAATTTTCACTGAGACTCTGTAAACAAATTAACTAAGTAAATTTATGTGCTGCTAAAATAAAAGGCAACTAAATTAATGCTGTTCCATTTGGCTCCATAACAATTCAGCAATTTTTAAAAAATTCATAATATACATTATTACAAAATATGATTCAGGAATATAAAATATAGACAAAAATTGTTAAACTTCTGATTTTAATCGCGTGCTTAAAAATTAGTAACTTTTTTGAAGCAGATACTGAATAAAGGAAGTTTTCTTTGTTTTTTTGTTTAGTTTTTTTCTTTTGAGCCACAGTCTCACTTGTCACCCAGGCTGGAGTGCAGTGGTACAATCTCGGCTCACTGCAACCCCCACCTTCCAGCTTCAAGCAATTCTGTGCCTTAGGCTCTTGAGTAGCTGGAATTATAGGCATGTGCACCCACACCCAGCTAATTTTTGTATTTTTAGTAGAGATGGGGTTTCACCATGTTGTCCAGGCTGGTCTCAAACTCCTGACCTTAAGTGATCCACCTGCGTTGGCCTCGCAAAGTGCTGGGATTACAGGCGTGACACGCCTGGTCCTAAAGGAAGTTTTCAACACCATTATCTTCACAGGAGATTCGCAGGTACATTTTGCTATAAGCCCAACTGAAATTTATTAATCGTGTATATGGGACTCAGGAGATATAGTTATATTTGTTTTAGTTTAATCTTATCACTAAGCCAATGAGATAACGTTATACCAAATGATATGGAAGTATAAACAGCCTAGTGAGAATTTAAATATATTTCCTAAAGTCATACAACTAAGTGGAGGGCAGTAATATTAATTTAGGACTAACAACATCAAAAGGAAACCTAGCTCCATTCAATAAGTTAGATGTGTGAAAGCATGAAGTATCAAGGAATCAACCTACACATTTCCTTCTGAGTTCAGGCTGTTTTGATTAGGTACGTTTTCAAATGCAAGCAACAGAGTATTTGGCTTATCTTTACTTAAGCAAATACTATCTTCTTTCTCTTTTCTGTGTCAGTCCCAGTCTCTCTCTCAAGCTCATTCATGTGCACATGCATGCAGAGTGAGGCCTTAGGAAGCTTATAATCACGGCAGAAGGTGACAGGGAGGCAGCATGTCCTATAGTCAGAATGGGAACAAGAGAATGAATGGGGATCGACCCCAGACTTTTAAACAACCAGATCTCCCGTAAACTAGCTGAGAATGCACTCATCACCAAGGGGATAATACTAAACCATTCATGAAGAATCTGGCCCCATGATCCAATACCTCCCACATCCAACATCAGGAGTCACATTTCAACATGAGATTTGGAGGGGGCAAACATCTAAACCATATGAAGAGTGGACATCTTTGCTGGAGCACACCATAAAAAGGTTTCCTTAACTCAAAGTCCTTTTCTGTAATGCAACCTAATGTTTGTGTGGGATTCGTCTGGGTTTCACTGTATTGTCTGTGGAAATTGGGGTTTGGGGATCTGGGAGAACTGACTCCACTATGGCACCCTTGTAACCCTGCACATCGCTGCATGCGCTACATAGCCAAGTCTTAACTGTGGCTGATGTAGGTCTTAGACAGAATGCCCCATGATTTTTCTGGAACATGAGATCATGGGAAACTTGTGCATAAAAATTACAATAGAAGTTTTCTACCTGCCTTCCTATTCTCCTAGGAGATTGTCATGAGGCATTTTTTCACAACCACCTGGTTTCTGAACATGTATGAGTCTGTTGGCTTCACCTCTTCCTGGTAACAGCTGAAAGCTCTAAGACTGCTTAGCTACGGCATGGCCTCATCTCTTCAGTGACAGAGTCCCAACACTCATGTTATATTGCCATGTCATCTGCCCCCTTTTGTGTCTGTGCCATTCTGTAAGATAAATCACATGGAAAGCAGGCATCTTTGTTTTTCTTGCTTTTTGCTATATATCTACATAATAAGCAATGTTAATTTAAAAAGGTCTTGTCCTCTCTTTACTGGCCAGATCTGTCAGCTTTGCCTTGAAAAGGAACCAGCATAAGAAAATGATGATACTCTGGCTACTGCTGTTGCTGTGACTAATAACTGTTCTTTGATGCAGAAAAGAACAGTTTGATGTCTCTTCTGCTAGCATTCATGAAACTATCGCAGGCACATTTGTTGGCTTGCAAGTATTGTAAAATGTTAGATCTTTCAGAGTTCCGGAGAATGACATTGGCTTGAGTTGTGTCACATATATACCCACACCTGGATGATGACTGGGGAGAAGACAATGTGTATATACTTCATTTTCGCAAGCAACAGTGTCTACCATTAAAAGCTAAACTCCTAAAATACATAACAGAGGAGATTAGTAAAAAGGCCTAACTTTAATTAGTAACACGATGAAGATATGGAGTAAAATTCATAACTCTTACCACAGTCTCTTTACTCATCTTTTTACCTAACACTTTTTTAAAACAGTTAAGGAAACCCTATTTCAATTAGATAAATAGTTGGACTGTTTTCAATGAACGAAGTCTAGAGGGTATCCGGAAATATGTTTCAGAGCATTTAAAAACACTTTGGTTTCTTTCCTCTGTGCTTAGGAAGTCATTTGATGTTGAAGTCGGGAGCACTTAAACTGTTTTGAGACTTTAAAATACAGATGTTGAAAAAAGTTATTAGTTTAAAAAATGATCCTTTTAGGAGTTGAATGTACTTCAGTGCTAATTATAACTTTTAATGATTGTAAAGTGCCATGGGAGACTTTAATGAAGAAGGCTGTAAGACTCTATTTCCACTGTAAATTTTCCTTTCCCATACACAGTGTAAGGATAAGGGAAATGTGTTCGAAAACCCAAAGGACAGAGCTAATTTTGTAAAGTTCACTAAATGTTATCAATTTCTCAGTGACCCAGGAGTCATGTAAGGGAATTGCAGACACATATTCTCAGAAATCTTCGGCAGTATTAGTTCTCTAGAGTTAAAAAATGGGCTGAGAAAAATTTCAACACTGATAATGCTTGCCCAGCCTTTAATAGATATTACTTGAATCAAAAATACGGAGAAAAAACATGATAAGCTGCAATTCTATTAGGAGAACCTCCTGATTATTTCTAACTGACTTACTAAAAACTGTGTGTTTTCCCACCAATATATTTCTAAGTTAAAATTACTCACAAAATCTGAAAATTCAGAGTCAGTGGCACCATAAGTTACAAGTTACATAATTACTAGTCAAAGAAATGTTCCCTGAAAACATTATTTCTTATACTGGACTCAAAATACTTATATGAATTGCTTTACACAATGGTTCGTTTGTACTCAATCATTTCACAGTTATTTCTCCAATTCTTTGCTCTCTTGTGGTTGTTGCAGTTCAAGAGGCTAAGCTGTGCCATTTCTTTTAGTTGTTGTCAGATGTGAGCATCAGGTATGGCTAGAAGAATAAAGTGTTCTTTCTTTTGGAAATAGGGCAAGGCACTTTTCACGGTAACTTATCTCTTCCATAAAATTAAATGACTTGGCCAAATTAGGTAATTCATCTCCAAAATCGATCACTTCAGGTGAGGCATGTGTATTTCCTGCTTTATTTCACCATTCATTCCTGAGATTAAAGATAGGGGTTTCAATTTGTTAATGATCCTTAGGATTTTCCAAGAAATTTCCTACGGATTCTGTTCTATTTTTAATTTAAATCTATAAACTTATTATGTGGGTACACTGGGAAGGAAAAATACAATTTTTGGATGTGAAGATTAAGCTCTGATTTTTTGTCTTGCCCAAATTCCTATCTAACAGGTCTGAGGAGTCATGCCCTACCAATTCTCATCAGATGGGTTTTAACCCTATTGTGACTTACTTTCCAATCTAACTGGCATAACAAGGAAGAAAATCAAAATGTTTTACCCCAAAATATATTTCCTTGCCATACCTTGAAATTGCCCTGCAAAGTCTCTTGTGGGAAGAATCCACATTCTGTAGAGAATCCCTTCTCCCCCCTTGTTTTCTTTCCTTCCTTCTCAGATCCAGGAGATAATCAGCTAAGAGCCAGGCACCCTTTTAAGTCCAATAAAAAACAATTTACAACATGTTCTCTCTAAAGTCAGCTAAGAGCTTCCTCTGTACAATAAAACTTGGTTTCCACAATTCATTGTCTTTAGCCTGAACATTCCTTTCTATCGATTCAAGGTCTTTAGACAAACTCAACCGTCAACCGGAAAATGTTTAAATTTACCTGTATCCTGGAAGCCCCCGCTTTGAGTTGTCCTGCCTTTCTAAACCAAACCAGTGTATTTCTTAAATGTATGTAATTGATGTCTCATGCCTTCCTAAAAGATACAAAACCAAGTTGTACCCCAACCACCTTGGGCACACATTCTCAGGGCCTCCTGAGGGCTGTGTCACAGGCCATGGTCACTCATATTTGGCTCAGAATAAATCTCTTCAAATATCTTACAGAGATAATAAACACATTGGATTTCTAGAAAGTGATGGAAAATGTAGGTTTTCTTTTCTACTCTAAGGTTCATGGAGTTAATATGAAGAGCATTCTTCTGGTTTTCCTTCATTTTCACATTTTTATTCCTTTATCTTCTCACCAATTTTAAATAATTTTTTATTTCTCACTTGTTTGTTGGGTTTGTTGTTTCATGTGTTTGTGTTATTGCTTTTTGTTGCTGCTTTTGTTAACTTTATTCCACTTTGATGCCCTACAAACACAAAAACAATTTTCTAGGCTCCATATGAGAATAATGAGGAATATTCTTTCAGTGCTTTAGAGATTTTTAAAGTTTTTCACATTTGTCAGAAAAGAGCATTTACAAGAAAATATTTTTTCTTTATATTTCATGGATTCCAGCATAACTTGGTGCATTAATTTAAAAGACTCCCTTTCATGGGTAGAAAGATGAAGAGAGGGATTCAGAGGCCCAGCTTTATCAGATGTCAGATGACTAGAAAAAAATCCTGCTTTCTTTGGACTTAGAATCTAGAAGCTGAAAAAGAGAAAGACTTGCTGACTTGTCCAGTTTTTTTTTTAATGGGCTGGATCATAAAGGTTAAAAATAAATATGGTATATATTTTAATATTCACTGCCCTTAAATGTATTCTCTCTGATTTTTTATCCCTTTCCTGAGCATATATTAGCTAATTTCTATAATTAGAAAAATCTGTTTACTTAGTAAAAGTGCAGTCCAGTCTAATACAAAGTAGAACATCACATAAAGCCAATGATTTCTCCCCTCCTCATCTTAGTTATTTCCTATGATTCAGGAATCATGTGCAGCAAAGAGAAGCTTGGCCAATTATTTAACGTTCCTTTTTTATCCCCTCTCCTCTCCCTGTTATTTAAGGGTCATGGTTGGTAGAGGACAGAAGAAAAGGTGCTAAGATCATCTTATTTACTTGGTGCTGTTTTAATGATCTCTTTGTATGATATTTCCCTGGTCATCATGCCTGCTATTATTGTAGACATTCACATGTTTTCTCCACTGCATTTGTGGTTGGTTACATTAGGGACTCTCTGCAATGACATACTGCATTATTCTCTGACAAGAGACAAGATCCTCTCCTACTGATCTTGTGATACCACACTTACTCTCAAAGTATGCTTTGGTGGTATGCCACACACAACTACTTATTGCTGAAGTTTCTCCACCTAGAAAAACCCTTCTAAATTGAGTCCCTCCACAATGACTCAAGCTATCTACTTCCTAGGAGTTCACTTAGCCCAGAGAAGACCACATATTCTGGTTCTGCTAAAACGATGAAAATGCAATTTATCTAAATGACAATCTCTATTGTATTTTTGCAAGCTGCAACACTTTGCCTTTAGTTTCTAAAATTTTCTAAAATTTTCACTTGGTAATCATGAATCAGAGTCTATTTTCACAATGTCTCAATTTCCAAGGTACACATATCCCTCTTTCCCCAAAAGTCTCTCATTACACGTGGTAGGCTGAAAATGCACCCCCTGCGGAGATATCTATGCCCTAATTCTCAGACCCTGTAAATGTGTTACTTTATATGATGAAGGTTCTTAGCAGATGTGAATAAATTAATAATCTAGAAATGAGTGGATTATCTTGGTAGGTCCAATGTTATCACAGGGTCCTTATAAGAAGAAAGCAGAAGGGTCAGTGAAAAAGAAGGAGCTGGTCAGAGTGAAAAAGAAGGAGCCAAGGAATGTTCCAGCCTCTTTTCTTAGAAAAAGACAAGGAACAGATTCTTCCCTAGAGCATCCTGAAGAAAAGCAGCTCTGAGACACTATGATTTTAGCCCTATATGACTCAATTCAGATTACTCACCTCCAAAACTTAAAATAATAAATGTGTATAGCCTCAAGCAATTATGTTTGTGGCAGTGTGTTATGGCAGCAATAGACAACAAATATGCCACACTTCATTGAAGAAACTATGTGGAGATAGTTCTATAATTTTTGTAACCCAACAATTCTGTAACATGACAATAAATTGCCAGGCTTTTCTTCCTACTGACAACCTATTTATCTATCTTCTTGGAAGGAGAAGGAATAAGTCAAAGTGTTCTCTATGCTTGAAAAATTATCAATGAACTTCCTGAATTTCTGGTTTCCTTTTAAGAAGTTCGATGGTAAGATAAAGATGCAGTTTCCAATTTCAGTTCATCCCCTTGTAATTTCTGCATAAGTATGCCTAGGACTTTTCAATAATCTTAGAGTATCTATAAATCATATCTCCAACAAGTTAATGGCACTCATGATATTTCAGGAAGAGTTTAATAATAAAACTACTGACAAAGGTGTGGACAGAGTGAGGGGGATCATAAAATATAATTTATGATCCTAGGCTCATAAACCAACCAGAACCTGAGGACTCTGACAAACAAGAGGAAGGGGCCTCTATTAGAAACCAGAAAAGAAAGTGAATAGAAAGGCTCTCTTGAGGAAGGTTGTGAACTTCCCATGAAGGCTGTAGTCATTCTGAGGTGAACTATAGAGATGGAGCCAGAGGAATAAATCACCTAACCTCACTCTATTTCCTCTGAATCTGTTAGTGTCCCTCACTGGCTAAAACGAAACAGGAACCATAGGGGAAGATAATCTAACATGTTTTACACAGGATAGAGAGGAGAATGAAGAAAGATGAAGAAGGTTAGGGGAGCAGATGGGAGGCATCCAACACAGGGTCCTTATGAACACACTTTTCTAAGCTTCAGGCTTTCATCCAAAATTCTGTAAAGCAGGGGAAACACATTTTGACAATATAACCAATAAATACATACAACGGGATATGTTATAATAGAAATATAAATAAATCCCTAAGGAAACATAGAGGAGGAAAATTTAACTCCATCTGGAGACTCAAGGTAGGTCTTTTAAGAATAGAAAAAATTTGTCATTTGCAGTGAATGTTGAGGGTGAGTAGGTACACCTCAAGTGAATCAAGAGAAAAGCCTCATTTTATAGAGGAAAGTTTCTATTAGGCTTCATGACTAAAACAGAAAACTGGAGTGTAGAGTTTGACTTTTTATTTAACTTCTGACGTTTCTGTCTCCAAATAAAATTATATTCTCATTTGTTTTTCCTTTTAGGCTGACTCCATTTTTGAGATTTGAATGCTGGCCCCTTTTCAGCCCCACTCTTCCCCCTTGTCCTCTTGCCCTGCATATGAACAAATAGACAAGAATGCCTGCTTGCCCCTTTCCTCCCTCCCTTGAACTAGGGAGGAAGTTCAAACCATGCAAACTTTGGCCCTCTGAACCTTCACTCTGTACCTCCCCCATTAACAATTAGAACCAGACACTTGTCACTCTCTTCAATCAAGCCACTTCACATCAGCTTGGCTGACTACCTGCCTGTCCTTAGAAATCCTCAATACATGAGTAAGAAATTCCTTCACATCTTATTGGTGCATGTATGATGTCATCAGTCTCAACATGCAGTTTAATTTAGGATGAGGTAGAGATTATTGTCACACTCTGTGGACAGCCACAGAATACACACGTTCAGCAAAAACAATAGTTTGGAGAAGAATTGACTTAAAACTTTACCTTTAAAAAGACAAGATGAGTTTTAAGTTAATATGTCTAAATAAAAGAAAATCACCAAAGAATAATGAAGACCTTGTTATTCATGTTTAGGGCATACAAGAGAGACTGAAAGACATTTTTATTTTTGCCACTGAAAATCAAAATTATAATTCCATTTATTAATTCAATGTTCCCAAATATCAAATGCTTAATCAGCCTTCACATACCCAGGATCTTGCCCGGCCGCCCCGTCTGGGAAGTGAGGAGGGCCTCTGCCCAGCCGCCCGGCCTGGGAAGAAGTGAGGAGCGCCTCTGCCCGGCCACCCATCGTCTGGGAGGTGAGGAACCCCTCTGCCCGGCCACCCATCGTCTGGGAAGTGAGGAACCCCTCTGCCCGGCCACCCATCGTCTGGGAAGTGAGGAGCGCCTCTGCCCAGCCACCCATCGTCTGAGAGGTGAGGAGCGCCTCTGCCCGGCCGCCCCGTCTGGGAAGAAGTTAGGAGCGCCTCTGCCCGGCCGCCCCGTCTGGGAAGAAATGAGCAGCGCGTCTGCCCGGTCGCCCCGTCTGGGAAGAAATGAGGAGCACCTCTGCCCGGCCGCCCCGTCTGGGAAGAAGTGAGGAGTGTCTCTGCCCGGCCGCCTCGTCTGGGAAGTGGGGAGCGCCTCTGCCCGGCCACCCCGTCTGGGATATGGGGAGCGCCTCTGCCTGACCGCCCCATCTGGGAGGTCTACCACGGAGGCCAGAAGCAATGTGGGGGCTGGACGTGGTGGCTCACGCCTGTGGTCCCAGCACTCTGGGGGGCCGAGGCGGGTTGATCACTTCGGGCTGGGAGTTCGAGACCAGTCTGGCCAACATGGCGAAACATATGAAAGGTGCAACAGACAAACCAACCAACCAACCCAGTGACAACAAAACAGATCTACCCTGGAGTCATACTCTAATTTTTTTCTATTTTCCTCCCTTTCTGATCCTTTATCCCACTTTCTTTTTCTTCCTCTTCCTTCTCCTTCTTCTTTGTCAAATAGAGGATTGAGTTATTATCACTGATCCATGTAGAGTCCCTCTCTCATTTGTTTTCTTTAATTCCCACTCCCCATTTCTATTCCCCATCTTCCCATGTGCAACCTTCCTAATATGTTTGATACGCATCTTTTTGTTTGTATGTATTTTTAGAAAATGTTTGTTGTTTTGTGTGCAAAAAAAATTTAAAAAAAAAAAAAAAAGGAAGAAACGAAAAGCAGAACAGTATACTCCACGAAATCCAAAGCGTGGATTACATCTTGAGGATAGTTATCACTGCGTAAGAAACATACAATATCTGCAGAATATTTATGCAACACATGTTGAAATATAAAAATATTTGTGAATGGTAGCAAATGGCTTTTTATAATTTTTGTTTAATATTATAATTACATGGTGAATAGGAATTGAAACAATCAGGCAACATATTCAATTTGAATTAGTATAAGGGTAATAAACCTGACAATTCCTTATTTAAATAGTTCAAATAGCAATTCTCAGGATTTTAGGAACTTACATCTCATCTCTATTTTATAGTAATACTTAATACTTGTTAAAAATCCTATTAGCTTTTCTTGCTTTACAAAACTGAAGTGAATAAAAATATTTCAGAAATTTAATGAGTTCCCTCTATGTACCAAGAAATATCTTAGTAGGCCCTGATATATTATTTAAGAACTTAAAATATAAAACACCAAAAGTCCAAACATGAAATTATTTCCTTTTCTGTTTTCTTTGAAATCTTATTTTTCAGGTCACCAGTTTTGCTTTGCTTTCTTATTTTGTTTTTCAAACTCATTCATTTGTGCTGATGCAACAATTCTAAAGGTGGCCTTTACAGACAGTGGCTTAAAGAAAATATCAGGAAGTTTAAAAATTCAATGGAGCAGAACATAATTCATTAATTGCTTCAGAAAAGCGAAACAACAACAAATTTTAGTGATGGGAATTTTTCTTTGAGAAAGTAATTAGGAATTGTTTTCTTGCTGATGAGCCTGTTCTATTTCACTGGCAGCCTTCTTAATCTGATCAACTTTAGAATAAAAATTGCTATCATGTGATGGAAAAGAAAAAATTATAGTTTCTAAAATTTGAAATTTTTATTACTAAAACATCAATACATGCATATACAAATACGTGAAATTTTATTAATACAGACTGTAAACTGGCTTGATGTAGTGACATTGCTTTTTTTTAAATGCTTTTTATCATGAAACTACCTTGTACTGGGATGAATGCCTCATATACTTGGGCAGTTAAATAGATGGGCTGCTTCTTTTTGATCTTTGGAGAGTCTATATTGAGTTGGGGGCTCATTTCACTGCTTTTAGCATTTACAACTCTGTCTTCCAATGGCAAGTGTGTTTCAAATGTTTTCTAATCAAGCATGCACCTTTACTAAAAGGTCAGCATACTAAAATGCTATATATCAGGGATTAAAATTATGATTCTTCTCTCCCATGAAAGAACATCTAATTGGAAATGCACTACATTCATTCTCTTGGGTCAAAGTTAGCCATGAATATCACAGCACTCACATACTCAGTTGGCAATACATTCTTTAAAACTTTGTTGACCATATAATTTCTCTTAATATTTTGTACATTTATTTATGGACTTTCAAATGCCCTTTCAGATGATTCTTCAGAGGGTCTTTACTGCAAGCTAGGAAGGCAAAACCAGAAGAGCATTATGTTATTTGCTGCTCAACTCAGAAGCTTATTTCTTCAAAGAAATATGTCATTCTACTGTTCTACTCAGTTCCATAAAACAACAACAAAAACAGCAACAGAAAAAACTGAGCAACACATTGGCTAGAAGCAAAAGAGTACACAGCCTTACCAGGAGGTTGCTCAAAACATAATCCTGGAGAAATCTACGTAAAATAAACATTTATAAGTCATAGTGACATCAAAGCTGCCTACACGGAATGAGAAACTTACTGTTTTTCACCTTATTTTTTGAAATCTTAGTTATCACTACGTATAAATGAATTATTTATCTTACAATGACCTGTGATCCTACTTTGTGATAACCAGTATTTTAAACTTTTTATATTTGACAAACTTTCCAAAATCAAATTCTAACTTCAGTCCTTATTACTTTTTTGATATTAGTCCCCTAAAGTCCAGGAGACATATTTGGCTTATTTGATATCATAAAATCATACAAAAAGTATCATCAAATATGAAAGTCTTTAACTTTCTTTGGATTAAATTCATATAAATGTGTTATTAGTTTGTGTTCCAGAATTTTATGAAATTTCTGTTATTCTGATAGGTCTTAGCATATGTTATCAGTAGTAGTAATGATTATTATGTAAAATTGTTGTATGCTACAGAAGTAACCAAATATTCCTGAATAAGGTCTGGAAGACCCTCCCCACTTCGAATTGTCTCACCTTTCTGGATTGAGCCAATGTCCATGCTACTTATATTGATTAATGTCTCATGTCTCCCTAAAATATATAAAACCAAGCTGTGCCCCAGTCACCTTGGGCGTATGTCCTCAGGACCTCCTGTGGCTGTGTCATGGGTATATTTTTAACCTTGGTAAAATAAACTTTCTAAATGGAATGAGACTTGTCTCAGATACATTTTGGTTTACAATACCTATATATGTGTGTGTGTGCAAAAGCACATCGTATATTGTAAAAAAAAAACTTATGTCTCAATAGAAAATTATGTATTGTCATAGTGTACCTTTCCAGGTTATCAGTTTCTAATCTTATCCTAATATTTGAGCTACTGTTTAACTTTTTATAAGTCTTGGTAATTAAAAGATGTGTAAATTCTGTCCTGTTAATGATTTAATTAACTTGGCATTCCCAAAAGTCAGTTTTTTCTCCATAGTAATTCATTTCAATATTTTTACTCATATAAATGTGTGATCTCTTGACTTTTTTTAACCCCTTAAAACATATGCCTAGTTCTTATTTATCATTTGATGAAACAAATTTTAACAGGGTTTATTTTTATATCTGTATGTGAGTCATGATTGTGCTTTTTCAAAATATTATATTTTAACAATATACTTACATATATACACACACATTATGTAGTACTTGTGTGTGCATATATGTGTATATATGTATCATCCATATTATCGCTATTTATATCTTTATGTATCTACTGAATTTCCCATATTTTAAACATTTGTGTTGAGAAAAAATTGCTCTAGACAGAGTTAAACAGGCAAGAAAGGCTTTATTTGAAACTACTGCAATAGAGGTCAAGACTATTATTGCAACAGGAGAGAGAGAGAGAGATAACTCAGCTCCATCAAAAAACAAAGGTGGGGGCTTTCTACTGTGCTGGTGTGAGCAAGTGGAGAAGTATAGAGTAGTTTAGGGGTGAGGTTGGTCAATGTGTTCAGGACATCAGTATTTGCTAATTGGTGCTTAGGTTCCTACTCTCCCACAGACAGTGGGAGAAAAAAGGTTAATGTTCTTGATGATTACATTACAAAGGGATGCCTCTCAGTTCCTTGAGAAAGACATTTCTGGGTTGTGAAACTGGCAAATAGCTAGAAGAATAATTACATCTCAAAGGGACAGAGAAATAATTTATAGTTGCAACTTTTATAAAGTAAATGCTCAAAGAAAAGGGATGTCAGGGGCCTGCAGTAAGGGAAAATGCTGTGCTAAGTTTAGTGGAGTTGAGTGGAACACTAAGGCCATTCTGGTCATTTAATTAGGATCACACAGCAAGCTAATAATTGAACCTTAATTCTCAAGTAGCCTGCTGAAGTGTTTTCTGTCTTGACTCCTATTGAGAACATCTATTATTCTTTCTCAGTCCTCAGCATTTCCATTTTTGTCTTGGCAATTCTGCATCTCCTATCATCAATACTGATAATACCAATTTTTTTTACTCTACCAGCCTTCCATAGTTTAAGGCTTAGTACATTATGAAGGTCCTACAAATCAGTTATGTCCATCTTGTGATCTAAATACAACTTAGATGAACAAGCAGGGGATTTCCAGATTTCATCTTAAGAAGCACGACAGCCAGAGCCACATCTAACTGCAAGCAGGTATGGTAACTGAAGGACTTGCTGGGTCACTTAGTGTCTGGAAGGTGGTACAAGCTGGCAGGAGTAAATTCAAGGGTGATTTTGACATTATTTTAGCATTTCTCCCAGCTACATAGCCTCCAGAGTTTGTCCTTTAGTTCTTGTGAATACTGGCAAGTCACTTATTTAATAATTAACTAGAATATGTTTTCTATAATTGCAATTATAAAGCGGACACTATTCTACTTAGTAACTGCTTCCACAACAAAAAGGAAGTTAAAAACCTTACTTTTTAAGAAAGAAAGAAAAAATCTGGATAGCCCTCCCCCCCTTATAAATATTAGTACAACCTTAAGGGAAGTAAATTTATATGTGTCCATTTTATTTTCTCATTTATCTAGCCCACTTAGATTTTATAATTATTTTACCTTTCTAGAATGTGTTTTTTTTTTTCTTTTTTTTTTTTGAGACGGAGTCTCACTCTGTCGCCCAGGCTGTAGAATGTGTTTTTTAAATAATACTTTTACAGGTAACTCCTATAGTTATGTTTATTAAGAAAATAACATAATACCAGGGTAATGATTTTAATAGTCAATGTTTTATTAACCAGTCTATGAGTTTCTTCAATTTGTTGGTATATTTTCAAAGAGCAAAATATATTTTAATTGGAAAGTAAGATTTTCACACTGCTGCATCTTGGCAGATAAATGCTTAAAGTGAAAACTTTATAAGCAAGCTTCAAAGTTGTAAATATGGGCAGTCATTCTGATTACTCAGCCATTTAGCAGTTACTCGGCTTCCTAAAAATCCAATAGAGAGACTATTTGAAAGAAATTCACCTATTTGAAGATTAATTCTATTTTAATTACCTAAGGATCTGAGAAGCTTCACAATATTGACCCCTCTGTATTACACTAGCTTGAACTTAGTGCCATTGTAAGTGCTTCTCTTTTCAGCATCTGACCTTTGTTACTTTTTGAATTTTAGAAAAAAATTTAGTTATAAAATATACATAATATAGAATTTATCATTTTAACCATTGCTAGGTATACAGTTCACTGACATGAAGTATGATCATCCCTCCATATCTGCATTTAGTTATGGATCCAGAAGCCTCCAAGATGAAAGGTAAACTATTTATTTAAAAAAATGTGTGTATAAGTGGACCCATGCAGTTCAAACTCATGTTGTTCAAGGGTCAGCTGTACATCTATATTGTTGTGAAACTATCACAACCATCCATCTCTAAAACTTTTCATCTTGTAAAACTGAACCTCTATACTCCTTAAACAATAACTCCCATTCCTTGCTCCCATCAGTCCCTGGAAACCACCATTCTACTTTCTGAATCTTTGGATTTGACTCCCTCTATCTCATATAAGTAGAATCTTAAATAAGATAGAGACTTTATATAAGATACCTTATATAACCAGTACCTTATTTAAGGTAAGAACTTTATATAAGATACCTTATATAAATGGAAACTTATTAAAGGTAGGAGCTTTATATAAGGTACCTTATATAAGATTTAACTTATATAAGGTAAGTTTCTACTTACATAAGGTATATGGAAACATATAAATGCCTTATATAAGTGGAGTCATACAATGTTGTCCTTTTGTAATTGGCTTATTTTACTTAGAACAATGTTTTCAATATTCATCTGTGAGGTAGCATGTGTCAGAACTTTGTTCTAAGTTTGAGTAACATCTTATTCTATGTGTATATAATATTTTCTTTATACATTTATCTGTTGATGAACATGTGGGTTGCTTCCACCTTTGATCAGTTATAAATAATGTTACTATAAACATGGGTATATAGGTATTTGCTTATGTCTGCTAATTCAATTATTTTGGGTGTATACCTAGAAGTGGGATTGCTGCATCATACGGTAAGTTTATATTTAACTTTTGAGGAACAATCTTACTGATTTTGTAGCCACTGTACCATTTTACATTCCCTTCAGCAGTGTACCAGGTTTCTTATTTCTCCACACCCTCACCAACACTTGTTCTTTTCTTTCCTTTATTTTAAAAAAAAAAAAAAAAGATAGCCATGCTATTGGATATGAAATGGAATCTCATTGCACTTTTATTTGCATTTCTCCAATCATTAGTGATATTGAACATCTTTTCATGTGCTTACTGAAAATTTTTATATCTTTTCTAGAGAAATGGCTATTCAAGTCCTCTGAATCGCTATTTTTTGTGAGGCCGTTTTGTTGTTGTTGTCATTGCTGTTGAGTTTTGAAAGTTATCTATAGGCCTGGCATGATGGCTCACATTTGTAATCCCAGCACTTTAGGAAGCCGAGCCGGGTGGATCACGAGGTCAGGAGTTCAACACCAGCCTGGCCAAGATGGTGAAACCCCATCTACTAAAAATACAAAATACAAAATACAAAAAAATACAAAAAATGCAAAAAAAATTAGCCGGTGTGGTGGTGGGTACCTGTAATTCCAGCTACTCGGAAGGCTGAGGCAGAGAAGTGCTTGAACTCAGGGGGCGGAGGTTGCAGTGAGCTGAGATTGCCACTGCACTTCAGCCTGGGAGACAGAGCTAGACTCCATCTCAAGAAAAAAAAAAAAAAGTTACTTATATATTTTGGTCATTGACCCCAATCAAATATGCAATTTTTATTTTCTCCCAAAGTAAAAAGGTGCCTTTTTACTTTGTTGATAGTGTCTTTTGATGCACTTTTTTGTTTTTATTTTTAGTTTTGATAGTTTGTCTATTTTTGCATTTATTGCTTATGTATTGGTATCACATCTTAGAAATCATTACAAATCTAATATCCTGAAGATTTTGGCTATGTTTCTTCTAAGGGCTTTATAGTTTTAACTGTTAAGTTTAGGTCTTTGACCCAATTTGTATTCATTTGTGTGGTGTTAGCAAAATCTAACTTCATTTTTCTACACTTGGATATCCAATTTTTCCAATTCCACTTATTGAAAAGACTATCCTTTTCCCCGTTTAATGGTCTTGGCACCCTTGTTGAAGATCATTTGATGACAGATGCAAGGATGTGTTTCTGTCTGTCTATTCTTTCTATTCCATTGGTGTTTATTCTTATCTTGATACATGTACCACACTATTTTGATTACTGTAGCTTTGTAGTAAGGTTAGAAATCAGGAAGAGTGAATCTTCCAGCTTTGCTCTCTTTTACATGTTTCTTTTGGCTATTTAAGGTCCTTTGAGATTTCTCACAAATTTTAAGATGGATTAAGAAGGATATTTGTATTTCTACAAAAAAGTTGTGATTTTGATAGAGATAGTATCGAATCTGTAATTTGTTTGGGGATAGTATTGACATCTTCACAATATTAAGTCTTTCTATCAATGAACATGGGATTTCTTTCCATTTATTTATGCTTTGCTTAATTTCTTTCTGAATTTTTTTAGTTTCCATTTTACAAGTCTTTTGTGACTCTAGTTAAGTAAATACTTCAGTATTTTATCCTTTTTGATGACATTGTAAATAGAATTGTTTAACAACGGCATTTGATTCACATTGAGAGTTAATTAACCATGAAAAAGCTTTTTGAAAGAATTCCAGTAATTCTATAGTAAAACTGTGGAAACAGGGCTCAAATGGGATAAACAACCTAGCCAAGTTTATGATGGATATTGTCAAACCAGAATAAGCATAAGAGTTTGTTAATTTCATTCTATATTTAGATATCTCTATAGTTTATTTACAACTCTGATGCAGCACTTGAAAATGGAGACATAATACGAAAGCTAAAATTAAAGCTTTCTAAAGTTGAAACCACTATGTCCCCACCGAGAAAACCCTAATATTTTCTGGATGATACACTCAGGAATTATTACATTCCTGGCTTGAGATTTTACTAATTTTTGCTGGCATGCAAACAAAGCTAATGCAAATTTTCAGAAACATTACAGTGTAATTGATTTTATTTATCTTCATCTCCAAATTAATAGTATGAAGCTTAGTAAGCATTTTTAAAGTAAGAAATTTAAAATCTTCCAGAACCTATCAGTGACTAATGAAACATGTTTTAACAATTATTTTTGTAATATAGCATATTATTTGTAACATCAAATTTTCAAATGTTTCTGTAACTGATCATATGCCATGCTTGCAATTGTTTGATGATAGTTTTTCTCAGCAAAGTTGGTCAAAAATTAAATTGGTCCAAACTTTAATATCAGCAGGGCAATATGAGTCAAGAGCCTCCATAAAGTCCATATATTCTGACTAATACAAAAAATGGAAATAATAAAGTGCTTTCATGAATTGCCCATTGAAGGAAATGTATTGACTTATTTTTTATAATAGCATATTGGAAACTTAAAGTTTGAAATACAGTACTTTGCAATTATTAAAAATTATGCTGTTGAAAAAGATGGCATATTAAAATGGTAAAATATGATCAAACAAAAAATCAGGATAAAATATTATCTAAGTATATTATCCTAATTTGTAAAATAAGATACAGCAAACACACCACATAGTATGAACGCATATACACAAAAGTGAACAGTTCTGAAAGATAGTCGTTTTTTTCTTCCTCCTCTCAGGAAAAAAATGAAAGATACATTCAAAAATATAAAGATTGACTCTCTTTACATATTGAGATCACAGTTGACAGTAATTTTTAAAATAATTTTTTAGGGTTTAGAAATTTGATGAAATAACCACATCCTACATGCACTTTTGAATATAAATATTTTTAATATAAAAATTTTACATTTATGTTTTTTTGTATTTAAATCTTTCAGGTTACAATTTTTCTAATTAAGGTTTTCTCAGAATATAAGAGAGTCTTTTCACATATCATATACAGCCACCTTACAGAAGGTTTAATCCTAAATTAATAAAATATATTTTTCGAAACTAAGGACACATTTATTTTCTGCCAACAAAACAGCAAATCTTTAGTTCCTCTCTCTGCCAAATTATTTCCATTATACTTCAATGGTTTTATTTATGACTAGCTTTCTATTTTGGCAATGCGCTTTTCTCTTCATTTTTTCCTCTTAAATACGCAATTGTTAAGAGATGTAAAGGCATTGTTCTGTTTATTTTTCATATTGAATACTTCTGTTGATATTTCGTGATTTGCTGATTGTGGTTTTTCTCTGTAGGGAAGGTGTAAAGATTTCCCTGAAGGGCTTTGGCAGCAGGTTTCTGTGCCACCCTATGCAGAGCACAACTTCTGCATATTTAATAAGAAGAGCTGATTAGCTGCAAACTGTGGTAAGCTTTCCTCTTTTCCCTAAATACCTTTTAAGAAGTTTATTTCAATATAATTAATTATCTTGCCCCATGATATATTTAAATTTAGGCCCAAATTAAGAAAAAAAATAAAGTATTTTTAGGCAGTTTTGTGAACAGGGACAGAGGAAATAGAACATAGATTAATTAGAGACAAGCAATTCTTAAAATAAATACAGTCTTTGGATATCTTTAAATGAGGGAGACCTCATTCGGGTGGGGTATTTTACACAAAAGACAAAGAAAAAACTGAATGCAATGCTAAAGGGATAATCACATACATGCTGGATTCTGAATTAACTGGCATTCTCAAAGTTCTGAAGTAAATGTCGAAATTTTGTCATCTCGTGCTGACCAAGACTCTTCCCAAAATCATAGAATGTGAGAGATGGATGGGAGCTCAGACCTCCTGTATTTCAAATACATTGTCTTACAGATATGGAATCTGAGGTTCAAGAAAACAAAATAACAAGCATTCTCTAGCATTAGTATTCTGAAGAAAACTAAAGTTTTATTTACAATTTAACTTTGATGTTTAATGGTAAATGTAGATAAGCTGTTTATAAATACGATTATTGTTGTCTCCGAGCAATTTTATCTTCCTTATGCAACTGAGATACAGGCAGTTATAATGACAGTTACTCTTCAGTTCACTTCTATCTCAGCATCCCATAGGAAGGCAAAGTATAAATGATTGCTTGTACTTGAGAAAAGAAATACTAATATGGGCAGCTTCTGAGGGACCAAACATACAAAATGACAATGGCCAAACCATGTATTTCTGCAGAACTCTGACTCACAAAACAGCAGCATCTATTGTGAAGACCAAACCACAATCTCCATAGTGACTGAAACCAAAATGGCCAAGAATTAGTTCATAACCAACAGCTTCTTTAATTTTTTTCCTCCTTCCAAATTAGGCTCAATCAGAGAAAGCCAATTATGCTTTCCTAACAAATGACATAGGATATCTGCTTATGATAGTTCACCTCCAACATTCCTAGCAAACAACTTTCAATCAAAACTTAACTGAGCCTTTCCTTTTATTCACTATAAAGCTTTTATACTCCCTTGTCTATCTTTGAGTATCTACCAAATGCAAATGAAGGTAGCTGAGGTAAAGCAAGCCCTGAATAGATAACCTCTGCTTGTCCTCATTTGAGTGGTCTTTATTTATTTCAACATATTTAAATGACCAGGTAATTGTCCAATTCTGACCAATGGTGACAGTAAAAGAGAATGCTATTGATAATTACTCAGGACACTAGAGGTAACCTGGGAGTTTCTGGATAAACTGGGATGGTGGATAGGAGGTAGGGAAAACAACTAAAAACTGAGAGCTTGATTAGATAGGATTAGACAGGTAAGTATCAGATTTCTGAGAGTGAGGTGATTTGAAAACTTGCTATGGAGATAGCTTTACCTGGAGATAAGTCTCTTTATACATACACCATTTCTATCTGGCATTTATGGGAGCATGTGTCTTCTGCCCATGTGTGTGCCCTTTGTTCCTCTTTCCCCTGCCAATGCACATTTATTGCCTGCACAAGTCTCTTCAATTCCATCCTCCTGCTGTCTCTTCTTTTTTGACTTACCTACACCATACCTACCCAGTTTTATCCTTTTCACACCTGCCTAGCCCTCCTTTCCTTAATGACTTATGCATACTTTAAAAACAAATATGCTGTTTTTATTAAATAAGATTAGACACTTTATTAATTAAATTAAAATATATTTGTAGTATTTTACTAACATCAACAATAATTTTAACAACAATAAATATTTGCATTTTTTTTAAAAAGTGAAGTCAATAAAGCCTAATCTAATAATGAAAGAGAAAGGAGAAGAAAGAAAAGTTATTTTCAGGAGAGAATAACTTGCTACCATATGAAATGGTAATGCAAACAACATCTGTTACGTGTGTGTGAGCATCAGTAAACGCTGGCTAAGTTTCTTCTATACTTTGAATCTATGGCAATGGTATATTTTTACAGGCATACCTTAACGATGCTGCAGATTCAGTTCCAGACCACAGCTATAAAGTGAGTCTTGCAAAAAAGTGAGTCATACAAATTTTGGTTTCCTAGTGCATAGAAAAGACACGTGTATACTACACTGTAGTTTAAGTGTGCAGTCGCTCTATGTCTCAAAAACAATGCACATACCGTATGTAAAAAAATACTTTATTGACCAGGTGCAGTGGCTCATGCCTATAATTCCAGTGCACTGGGAGGCCAAGGAAAGACGATTGCTTGAGGTCAGGAGATGGAGATGAGCCTGGGCAATGTAGGGAGACGCTGTATCCCCCCCAACAATAAAATAGCCAGGCAGGGAGGCACACACCTGCTGTCCTAGCTACTCAGGGGGCTGAAGAGGCATGCTTGCTTGAGCCCAAGAGTTTGCTATCATCATGCCACTGCATTCCCATGTGGGTGACAGCGGGAGACCCTGTCTCTAAAACAAACACACAAACAAAACACAAAACTTTATTGCTAGAAAATGCTGATGATCATCTGAGCCTTCATGAGTGAAACTCTTTTTGCTGGTGGAGCGTCTTGCCTCTGCGATGATGGTTGCTGACCAATCAAGGTGGTGGTTGCTGAAAGTTGGGCTGCCTGTGGCAAATTCTTAAAATAATAGACAATAAAGTTTATTGTTTCTTTGTTCTTAAAATAATACAATGAAGTTTCCCTTATAAACTGACTCTTCCTTTCATAAAACATTCCTCCACAGCATATGATGGTGTTTGATAGCATTTTACCCACAGGGGAACTTCTTTCAAAATTGAAGTCAATTCTCTCAAACCCTGCCAATAACTTATCAACTAAGTTTATGTATGTTTTAAATCTTTTGTTTTCATTTCAGCAATGTTTGTAGCATCTTCATTAGAAATAGGTTCTTTCTCAAGAAACCAATTTATTTACTCATCTATAAGAAATAACACCTCATAAATTCAAATTTTGTCATGAGATTGCAGCCATTCAGTCACATCTTCAGGCTTCACTTCTTTCTTTGAAATATTTTTACTTCTAAATTTTGTGGGTACACAATAGGCGTACATATTGATGTGTTCATCAGATATTTCGATAAACACATGCAATGTATAATAATCCCACCATGGAGAATAGGGTATTCGTCGTCACAAGCCTTTATTATTTGTGTTACAAACAATCCAGTTATATTCTTTTAGTTATTTTAAAATGTAAAATTAAATTATTTTTGACTATAGTCACCCTGTTGTGCTAGCAAATACTAGATGTTATTTGTTCTTTCTGGTTTTTGTACCCATTAACCATCTCCTCCTAACCCTCCTAACCTCCTAACCATCTCTTCACTACTCTTACCAGCCTCTAGTAACTGTCCTTCTACTCTCTATCTTCATGAGTTCAATTGTCTTCATTATTAGTTTCTATAAATAACTGAGAACATGTGAAGTTTGTCTTTCTGTGTCTGGCTTATTTCACTTAACATAATAACCTCCAGTTACATCCATGTTGTTGCTAATGACAGGATCTCATTCTTTTTTATGGCCCAATAGTACTTTGTTGTGTATATGCACTACATTTTCCTTATCCATTTATCTGTTGATGGACACTTAGGTGGCTTTCAAAATCCTGACCATCGTGAATAGTGCTGTAATAAACATGGGAGTGTAAATATCTCTTCAATATACTGATATTCTTTCTTTGGGGTATATACCTAGGAGTGTGATTGATAGGTTGTATGGTCACTTTATTTTTAGTTTTTTGGGGAACGTCTAAACTGTTCTCCATAGCAGTTGTACTAATTTGCATTACCACCAACAGGGTACGAAGGAGCTTTTTTCCTGCATCCTCTCCAGCATTTGCTATTGCCTGACTTTGGGATAAAAACCACTTTAACTCATTATAGTTTGGGCTTGCATTTCTCTAATAAAGAATAATTTTTGGCACCTTCTCATGTACCTGTTTTCTATTTGTATGCCTTCTTTTGAGAAATGTATATGCAGATCTTGTACCCATTTTTGAAATGGATTATTAGATTTTTTCCTGTAAAGTTGTTTCAGCTCCCTATATATTTTGGTTATTAATCCCTTGTCACATGAGCAGTTTGCAAATATTTTCTCATATTTCATGGGTTGTCTCCTCACTTTCTTGATTGCTTCCTTTGTTGTATAGAAGCTTTTTAACTTGACACGATCTCATTTGTCCATTGTAGATTTGGTTGCTTGTGCTTGTGTTGTTGCCCCAGTAGTTTGGCAAGTGGAAGGGAGTGGCGCCCAGTGGCTTTTTTGCTCCCATAGTTCAGTGAGTGGGAGGGGATAGAATCCAGTGGCTTTTTTGCTCCCACAGTTTGGTGAGCAGGAGGGAGGGTTATAGCTCTTTTACTCCCGCTGCCCACAGCTCAGTGAGTTCTAGGTTCTTGTCTCACAATCAAGAGGAATAAGGCATGTGAACAATGCAGAGTTTAAGGCAGATAAGAATTGTACTGAGCAACAGAAGGAAAGCTCTCAGCTATGAGAGGGAATCATGAAAGCTAGTAGCTGTCTGTGAGGCTGAGTTTGGGGTTCTTATGTTCCTAGAATGGGGAAATTCATGCTGATTAGTCCATGAGTAGTCTTGGAAAAAGCACCATTCAATTGGTAAAAAGGCATCATCCAGAAGGAACCAATTGAGATAGAGTGGGTAAGATGAGGATGGAAATTCTCCCTCTGATCATGGACTCTATCTGGAACTGGCAGCTCAGTCCTCAAGTAGAAGATCAGGCCCTACTGGGGACCCACCCGTCTGTCTAGGAATTTGTCTTCTGTCACTCTCAATGCCCCATCTGAAAAGGTACATCTAACTGCTCTTAGGATAGGGACAATGACCACTCTAATTGCTTCATGCAAATAGGTGCCATTGCTTTGGGAAAATGGAAGTCAGATCTTTTTTTGAGGCCACCTAAGGGTCTCCAGTAAAAAGAGAACAATCATCCAAGGTTCCACTTGCACAACCATTTGGATTTGATTGCATCTAGACAAGAAGAAACAAATTTTACAGGGAGGTTAAGTATGCAAGGGGAAAAATATGAGTAATATACAATGAGGAGCTAAAAAAGGAAAAAATCTAGTTTCAGAGATAACAGAAATAAGAAGTAAAATAACAATTCTGAAAACAATGTTGTGGCCAGAACGGTTTCACCCTTGTGAAAGAAATTCCATCTTGTATGGAGGAGGGCAGTTAAATTTTAGAAGAGAGAAAGCTGTTTAGAGAAGTAGATAATCCCATGGGTGTTCAGGATTAAAGGGTCCTTGGCAAAGATGCCTTATGGTAAGCAACAGAATGAAGGCAAGAACAGCAAGCATAAGCAAGACTATGAACACGATATCCATGGAGGTTAATTATTGACTCATCTTCTGTGATCTTTAGCTTGACATCTCCAATTTCTTCACACTAGTGCTTCTGGTGTTCCTCTGAGTCATTAAAGGTGACTCTCTCAGTTTCCCAGGCCTTTACTCTAGTATAATAAATCCAAGAATCTATTCCAGTGACCTTTACTGCTGAAGAAATAAAAAGAAGCAAAGTGTAAGGTCCTTCCCAACCCAGGCCTAGAGAGGGAGAAAGAGAGGAAAGAGCTTTTACCAGTACTAAGTCCCCTGGGTTGAATAGAGGTGGCCCTAATTGATGGGATGGGGCCTCCAACAGCTGTTTTAGCTCCTGTTGGAAATGGGCCAAAGAAGTCACATGTTTTAGCAAATCAGAGGTTTCTTCATCTAGCAAGAAATCATTCATGAGAAAAAGCCATCCATACATCATTTCGAAGGGACTTAAACTCAGCTTCAGAGGGGTGTTTCTAACACATGGTAGGATCATGGGAAAAAAAAGTAATCCAAGGGAGATGAGTCTCTTGAGATAGATTTCTGAGGTGCCTTTTGATAATATCATTTGTCTTTTCTACCTCTCTTCAGGATTGTGGTCTCCAAGTACAATGAAATGGTATTGTATCCTTAGTGCCTTTGAGATGCCCTGGGTGACAGCTGCCTTGAATGAGGGGTCACTATTGCTCTGGAGGTACTTAGGGAGTCTAATGCCAGGGATTATCTCATTAATCAGTACTTTTATCACCTCAGAGGCTTTCTCTATTCAACATGGAAATGTTTTTACCCAGTTAGTGATGGTATCTACCTATGCCAGGAGGTAGTGGATGCCCCTTATCTTTGGCATACGGGGCAAAATCATCTGCCAGTCTTCCCCCAGGTAGCCTTGCATTATTTGGGTTCTGGGTTAGGGAGAAGCCATCACTTTAGGGGATTATTTTTGAGGCAAGCCTCGCAAGTATTAACAATCTATTTTCCCATTTTTAGCAGAATTTACCTGAGAAAAACCTTTGGGGCAATTAATAGGTTTTATCCTTTTCTAGGCAGAAAGTTTGGTGCAGGATTTTAAGAATGTTCCATTGGCTGGAAGCTGGTAGATGAAGTTTACTGTTCTCTGATTGTAGCCATTCTAGGGTTGAAAGATGAACCCTTGAGAGGTGGCCCATTCTATTTACACAGGAGAATATTGAGGTCTTATTTCTCTTATGTAGCCCTCCCAGATCAGAGGGACCTCAAGAAGATCAGAAACCTGGGGCCCTCTCACTGCCGATTTAGCTGCTTGATCTGCCACTTTACTTCCCTCAGCTATTTTACCCATCCACTTTTGGTGACCTTTACTATGTATTACTGTTACTTCCCATGGAAGGAAAACCAAAAATTAACATAGTATGTTAATTTCCTAATGATATTTAATGAGAGACCCATTAGCTGTGAGAAAGTCTCTTCCAGATAACAGCATGGGCATGTAGGAGTAGGAAAGTGTACTTAGAATCAGCATAAGTGTTAACTGCTTTCCCTTTGTTTAATTCAAGCAATCTCATGAGGGCAATTAGCTCAGCTGTTTGGGTTCCTGTTCCTGAGGAGAGCAGTGCACTCTCAATAGTTTCATTCGGGGTGACTACTACATACCCTACTTTATGGATTGCTTGTTCTACAGAAGAACTTCTGTCCGTATAGAGAGTAGAGTCTAGGTTCTCTAAGGGGGTTTCTTTGAGGTCCTCCCTGGCCACATAGGCTTGCACTGTTATCTGTTCACAGTCATGTTCAGGCTCCACAGCTTACTCTAGGAGGAAGGTAGCTGGGTTTAGGGAGGGACAGGTTCTTAACTGGACTGTCAGTCCTTTCAATAGCAGAGCTTTATATTTGAGGAGGTGGTTGTTTGTTAGCCAGACTCCCCTTAGAAGTCAGCAGTCTTGCCACATTATATGGGGAATAAATGGTTATGTTATTCCCCATGGTTAACTTAGTAGCCTCTTCCACAAGCAAAACTACCACTGCAACTACCTGGAGGAAGGCTTGCCATCCTTTAGCCACCATATCAGGTTCCTTGCTTAGGTAGCCTACAGGCTGCAGGACTGGACTTCAGGCCTGGGTTAGAACTCCGAGGGCCATTCCATTCCTTTCTGATGCACAAAGATTGAACATCTTCCCTATGGGAAGACTAGAGGCTGATGTCTCAAGCAAGGCTTGTTTCAATTGTTCAAAGGCCCTTTTAGCCTCTGATTCCCAAATTACGGAGTGAGTCTTAGCTGCCTGAATTTTCTTTATTAGATGATATAAGGGATGAGCTATCTCACTATACTCAGGTATTCATAATCTGCAGAATCCTGTAATGCCCTCAAATGCCCTCTGTTGTTTAAGGGTTTGGGGGAGGAAAAAGAAGGATATAGGTTTAATCATTTCTTTTCCTAGTGCCCTGGTCTCCTCTGACAAGACTATATCTAGGTACTTCACTGGAGTCTGACAGAGCTGACTCTTAGACTTTGAGACCTTATGTATTCTGTTAGCCAGAAAATTAAGAACATTATTGCCCTCCTGAGAGACTTCCTCAGCTGAAACACAGGAAGAATGTCATCTACATATTGTAAAACTTTAATCTGAGGATAAAAGAACTCAAAGAGCTCCTTTGACAACACCTGCCCAAATAGGTGGGGGCTGTCTTGGAATCCCTGAGGTTACACTTTCCAGGTTAGCTGGGTGGTCTGGTTGGAGGGATTCTTGAATGCAAACTAATACTGGGAGTTGAGGTATAGTGGTATGCATAAAAAGGCCTTCTTTAGGTCCAGGAATGAGAATCATTTGATTTCCTCAGGTATTTGAGTTAGCAGGGTATAGAGATTGGGAAATACCGATGAATTGAAACCACAGCCTCATTAATAAGGTAGAGATCCTGGACCAGTCTTCATTCCCTGTTGGGTTTCTCTGCCCCCAGTACTGGAGTACTACTAGGGCTGTTGCAGGGATTAAGGAGGTCCTGCCTCATAAGTTATCAATGATGGTTTCTAGCTTTTTCTTAGCTTCTGGTTTTTGGGTATATTTTCTCTGGTTAGGGAAGGAGGTGCATTCCTTAAGGTAGATCTGGACCAGTATGGCAGTTGTGGCTTGGTCAATTTTCCCTTGAGTTGCCCAAACTCCGGTATTAATATCAGTATCCACCAGGGGGAGACAAAGAGTCTGTCCTGAAGCCATAAGAACGGTGGTTCTCACATAACCTAAATATCCCTGCCAGCTGAAGAGTGGGGATTTCGGGCATGATTAAAAAGGCATGAGTAAACAAGAGGTCTCCCCAACTACAACGAAGGGTTTTGGAAAAATATTAGGTTAAAGGCTTCCTGAGACATCCCTCAGAGAAGTGCTAAGGGAGGAGGGGAGGCCCAGATTCGAGAGGAGAATGGAAATGGCCACTCCAGTATCAAGGAGAAAGTGCACCTTTCTCACTTTGACCTCCAGAATCACCCGGGGCTGCTGGATGGTAATGGTTGCCTGAACCATTTGAGCTGGGTAGAGGGGCCCCGGGATCTGACAGTCCTGCTGAATCATTTGGGAGACTGGCTCTGGACTTGGTCACTTGTGTCTCTGGGGACAGTCTGTCCTCCACTGGTCCCCTCCACAGATTGGACAAGGGTCGAGGCGACTTCCTCATGTTGTTTGGGCAGTCCTTCTTAAAGTGCGTTGTCTTGCAACATTTGTAGCAGTTAAAAGATGCATCTCAGGGATTCTGGGGTTTGTAAGACTGCAAGGTGGCCCTTAGAGCCTCTTCCTGTTTCTTGTGTCTCCTATCTTTTTCCAACCTCCTCTTGATCCCTATTATAAAAGACCAAGGTAGCACTTTCAGAAGGCCTTCTAAAGTACTATCTAGTCCTACGGCTTGTTTCTACAGCTTCCTCCTGATATCAGGGGCCACCTGAGCAATAAACTTATTCTTTAGGATTAATTGTCCCTTGAGTGAATCAGGAGATAGACAGGTGTGCTTTACCAAGGCCTCAATTAGCCTTTCCAGAAAGGCAGTGGTATTCTCATCTGATCCCTGGCCTATCATGGATAGCTTGGAGTAATTGAAAGCCTTATATTCTAGTCCTTTTTAAGCCCTCCAATATGCACATCTGAAAATGTTTTCTCCTTCATTCTCCCATGTCATAATTGAGGTCCCATTGAGGACCCTCTAATGATACTACTGTTTTAAGAATCGGATAAAGCTCTTTCCCTTTCTTGGCACTATATGAGATATAAAGCTCATCCCCCAAATTTTCTGCCACTTGCCGGGCAGCCTGCTTCTCAGTAGTAGTCAGGGTTGGTTCAAAAGTAATACAACGTCCTTCCATGACAGTTCAAATATTTGGGTTAAATTCTAGAAAGCCTCTTTATACCAGTAAGTTTTGAAAACTTACCAAGATCCCCCTTAATTTGTCTTAACCCCTGTAGAGAAAAGGAAGCCTGGACCTTAATGGGGCCATATTCACAAGGCATCTCTAGTAGGGGCATGCATGAGACTGGGACCCAACTAAAATGGGGATTTAAGATGGGACAAGCTTGAGAGAGTACCTGATAGGGAGGATGGGATAGATCAGGAAAAGCAGGATGGGAGGGATCTGACTCCCCAGCTGGAGATATCTTTGTGGTTTGCTTCTTTAGTCCCTTGGAACTGCCATTTGCAGCATAGATGACAGCTAGGAGAGAGCTGGATCAATACTACAACATCAACAAAGGTCCAGATTATCCTGCAAGGTAAAGAAAGCCTGCACATATGGGAACTCAGACGATTTGCTCTTGGGTTTACAGAAAAGGTCCAGCTGCATGGTAGTATTAAATTTAATACTTTCCTCCAGAGGCCAAGCTCCTCCATATTGCAGTTTATAACTCAGCCAAGCCTTTGTGCAAAGGAATAGAAGGCATTCTTTTTTCTCTAGAGTAGGAGGGTCAAAGGAGTCCCAGAAGGAACAAATCAAGAGAGAGTGGGTAAGATGGAGATGAAAGTTCCCACTCCAGTTGTGGACTCTATCTGGAATTGTCAGCTCAGTCCTGACAATTGTTTGTCTCCTGTTACTATCACCTGTGGGATAGTAGGCAGAAACTCTTTTCCCACTCTAATGTCCTGTAGAATTTCATCAACATGTTGTTTTAGTAGTTTCATAGTTTGAAGTTTTAGATTTAACTATTTAATCCATTTTTATCTGACTTTTGTACATAGTGAGAGATAAGACTACAGTTTTCTTCTTACCTCTGTTTCTTCAGGATTGGTCCGTGGTATTTATTTAGCTCATTTGGAGAGGTTATATTTTTATGAATGGTCTTCATGTTCATTAATGTTCATCGGTGTCTGGACATTGGCGAGTTAGGTATTTATTATAGTCTTAGCCACGCAGTTTGTTTGTACTTGTCCTTCTTAAGAGGACTTCCAGGTATTTGAAACAACTTGAGTGTTGTGATCTAAGCTTTATCTGCAATAGAGGGCACTCCAAAACCAGTAACACTGTGATTCTTGTAGACTCATAAAAGTACTGCCTTGATGGTCTTAGATAAGATCCAGATGAATTCTCTGAATTACCAGAATGAGACTTTTGTTCTCTTCTGTTACTTTCTCTCAAGGAAATGAAGTATGTTTCTTTGTTCTGAGCCACCTGAAGCTGAGGGTGAGGTGACGCAAGCACCTCTGTGGCCACCACCACTGGGACTGCACTGGGTCTTGTCCAAGGCCTGCTATAAACACTACCTGGCTACTACCTATGTTCACTGAAGTCCCTGGGGCTCTACAATGAGCAGTTGACAAAGCTAGCCAGGCTTAGGTCCTTTCCTTAAGGGTAGCAAATTCTCCAAGTCTCCAGGCTGGTCTAGAGATGCTGTCCTGGATCCATGGACTGGAGTCAAAAACATTTGAAGTCTACCTAGTGTTCTTCTGTACTGTGACTGAGCTGCCACTCAAATCATGAGACAAAGTCTTTGCCACTTTTCCCTTCCATTTCCACAGGGAGAGGAGCCTTATCCCATGGCCCCTGCTACCACAGGCACATGGCGAGTATTGTCAGGCTACTGCTAGTGTTTACTTAAGGCCCAATGGTCCTTCAGTCAGGTTGTAGCAAATGCTGCCTGGCCTGGGATTCCCCCTTTAAGGGTGGTGGACTCCCCTGGTATCCCAGGACAAGTCCAGAAATGCCATCCAAGAACTGAGGGCTGAATCAGGGACCCCAAGTGTTTGCTTGGTGCTCTAACCCTCTGTGGCTGAGCTGGAACCTAAGGTACAAGACAAAGTCTCCTTTACTTCTCTCTGCTTTTCTTATGCATGAGGAGTTCTCCTTGTAGCCACCACAGCTGAGAATGTGCTAGGTCTCAACTAGATCCAGCAAGTCTCAAAGTCTTACCCAAGGCCCATAAAGTACTACCTGAATATTATTGCTGGTTATTCAGGTCCCAACGGCTTTTTAGTCAGCAGGTGATGTCCTCTGCCAGGACTGAATCCTTCCCTTTATGGCAGTATGTTTTCTTCTGGACAAGGATGTGTCCAGAAATGTTGTCTGGAAACTAGGACCTGGAAACAGGGCCTCACAAATGACCAGTGTTGTATCCTCCTGTGGTATCCAAGATGCAAGACAAAGTCCTGTTTATTCTTTCCTCTCTTTTCCTGAAGTGGAAGGAAAGTGTCTCTTTTTGAGCCACAAGCTCTGCTGTCTGTGATTGGGGATGGAGTAATGCAAGCACTTTATTAGCTACCCTGCCTGATGTCTCAGGAGGTGGCATGCGCCTCAAGTCTACTGGCTCTGAGACCAGTTCAGCCCCAGGACTCACATAAGAGTTGAAATCTTCGTGGCCTAGACTGCCTTTCAAGTTTATACAGGGCCCCAGAGCACTTTAGCGTATGGTGGCAAGGCTTGCCAAAACTCGAATTCCAGCAATTCCTCTCTGGCTAAGGCCGGTTTAAGTATTCCCTTCATGGATGAGTGTCGTCAGCTGAGTTCAGCTCAGTTTTGCTTTATGGTGTGACAAGGCACCACTCAGTTCAATGCAGTGTCTCACAATTACTTGCACTCTGTCTCTCAAGTGCACAGATTCTCTCTCCACGCTACTCCATGGCTACTGCCAGGGGATGGGGAAGGAGTGATATCATTGATTCAAGACTGTCTTTCCTACCCTCTTCAGTGCCTTTTTTACTGATATGAAATTAAAACCAGGCATTGATTGTTCACCTAATTTTTGGTTCTTATAAAGTTTTTTTTTTTTTTTTTTTTTTTTTTTTTTTTTTTTTTTTGGTGTAGATAGTTGTTAAATTTGATGTGAGAGAAAAGATTGGTGTAGCCTTCTATATGACCATCTTGCTCCACTCGTTGTGCGTTGTGTCAGGCTTTACTTCCATTTCTAGTTCTCTTGCTATTTTCACTGCATCTGCAGGTAATTCCTCCACTGAAGTCTCGAACCTTTGAAAGTCACCTATAAGTTTGGAATTAACTTTTTTTTTTTTTTTTTTGAGACGGAGTCTCACTCTGTTGCCCAGGCTGGAGTGCAGTGGCACGATCTCAGCTCACTGCAAGCTCTGCGTCCCGGGTTCATGCCATTCTCCTGCCTCAGCCTCCCGAGTAGCTGGGACCACAGGTACCCATCACCACACCCAGCTAATTTTTTTTTAATTTAATTTTTATTTTTAGAGACGGGTTTCACCATGTTAGCCAGGATGGTCTTGATCTCCTGACCTGGTGATCTGCCTGTCTTGGCCTCCCAAAGTGCTGGGATTACAGGCATGAGCCACTGTGCCTGGCCAGAATTTACTTTTTTCAAATTTCTGTTAATGTTTATATTTTGACCTTCTCCATGAATCACAAATATTCTTAATGGCATCTGAAATAATAAATCCTTTCCTTTCTGCAGATCAATCAGAGGAATTACTATCTATGACAGCAATAGCCTTACAAAATATATTTCTTAAATAACAATACTTGAAAGCCAAAATTACTCCTTGATCCATGCACTGCAGAATGGTTGTTGTGTTAGCAGGCATTAAAACAATGTTAATCTCTTCATGCATCTCCATTATAGCGCTAGTGTGAACAGGTGCATTGTCAATGAGCAGTAATTTTTTAAAGAAATTTTGTTTTCCTGAGCTGTAGTTCTCAACAGTAGGCTTAAAATATTCAGTAAACCATGCTGTAAACAAATATGTTGTCATCCAGGGTTTGTTGTTCCATTTATAGAGCACAGGCAGAGTACATTTAATCTAATTATTAAGAGCACTAGGATATTGGGATTGGAAAATGAGCATTGGCTTCTACTTAAAGTTACCAACTGCATCAGCCCCTAACAAGGGAGTCAACCTGTCTTTTAAAGCTATAAAGTAGGACATCAACTTTTATTCTCAAGCTATAAAACTCTTAGATGTTATCTTTTCCTTATAGGAGGCTATTTCATCTATAGTGAACATCTGTTGTTTAGTGTAGCCTCCTTCATCAATTATCTTAGGAAGATTTTCTTGATAACTTACTATGTTCTCTACATCAATACTTACTTTTATGTCATGAAGAAAACTTCGTTCCTTAAACCTCATGAACCATCCTCTGCTAGCTTCAAACTTTTATTCTACAGGTTCATTACATCTCTCAGTCTTCACAAGATTAAAGAGAGTTAAGGCCTTCCACTGAATTAAACTTTTGTTTAAGGGGACGTTATGGCTGGGTTGATCTATCTAGACCACATTTAAATTTTCCCCTTATCAGCAGTAAGTCTATTTCACATTCTTATCATCTGTGTATTCACTAAAGTAGCACTTTTAATTTCCTTTAAGAACTTTTCTTTTGCATTCACCACTTGGCTAATGGTTTGGCACAAAAGGCGAAGCTTTTGTCTTATCTCAGCTTTAGACATGCCTTCCTCAGTACATCACTAGCTTTTCACTTAAAGTGAGAGATGTATGACTTTTTCTTTCATTTGAAAACATAGAGGCCATTGTAGGAATATAAATTGGCCTAATCTCAATATTGTGTCTCAAGGAAGAGAGAGGCCTGAGGAGATGGAGAGAGATGGGGAAACAGCTCGTTAGTCAAATATAAGAATAATGAAGAACTTTAAAGTATTACAATAATTATCAAAATGTAACACAGAGACACAAAGTGAGCAAATGCTATTGGAAAAATGTTATTGATAGACTTTCTTGAAGCAGGATTTTCACAAACCTTCACTTTGTAAACAACACAATAGTGAAGGTCCTTGAATAACGTCATTTTATTTAACATCATTTTGCTAACATGCTGATGCAGAAAAAAAAATGATTTCCTGATAGAGCCACAGTCTTTGTGGAGCTTGCATGTTCCCCCATAGCTGCCTGTGTTTTTTCTGGGTACTCTGATTTCTTCCCATATCCCAATGATGTGCATGGTAGATGAGGTGGCATATCTAAATGGTCTCAGCTTGAGTGAGTGTGGGTGCGTGTTTGAATGTACCCTGTGATGGAATGCCATCCTGTACAAGGCTGGCTCCTGACTTACACCCTGAGCTGCAGGAGTAAGCCCATCTTCAAACCTGAACTGAAATAAATAAATTGAAAAATTAATTTATTAATTTCAATGTTTCATATTAGAAGTGTCTTGGGTCTTTATTTAAAAGATTGGTGATGTTTTTGTGACCAGAAATATGACTAAGAATTTAACTCTTGTTTATATCAATTAATCTATGATAAAATTGATTTTGTTATAGATCATTTTACTTAAAGTTGCAGTTTCCAAGAATCTGTTGACAACATTAAGAAAGGACTTATTGTATCTGTGCAGTACGATGAAGCGAGATTTGCCTGTCCTCTTTTGCTTTTTGTCCCCATAATTCTTTTAGATTATATTGAATAAAGGGATAGGCAAATATTTGAGCTCTTCTTGCTTATCTATGTGAATCTTCTCCCACTCCTTGTGATAATAAAATACTGGCTGTACACTATTGCTGGCTATAATACATAGTTGAGTTAATGAGAAGATTACAGCCTAAACGACCCCTTCCTATTGGCTTTTTTATAGTTCTGTTTCAAACAAAGACCATCAACACATTCTGACACTCTAATTAGTTAGAAGGCTGAGGTTTCCAAAAGCAATGGAATCAGCAGGAGAAACTTCCCAGGTTTAAATTTTCCTGATGTAACTTCTCTTAATTAATTACCATCTATCACAATAACAAAATTTTGGTAAATGAGAAAAATGAAATGATTAAGCAGAGTAAGGTCACATAGTAATTTAGTAGAGCTATGACCTGTTTCCAGTTTAACTTAATCAAGATTTCTGGTTTGTCATTTGTGAAAACAAGAAGTATTTACCCCTCCAAGACTTTGCACAGTCTTCAGAACGAATGAATACATATAAAACAGCTAACACCAAATACCAACTCCATATGTCGTACCTCTTTAGTACAACTAAAATTATCAATAAATCTGTCAGAAATAAAGGTCAATTTTTGAATTCTTTCTTTACATTTTAATAGCTATTTATTATTGAAAATAAGAGGCCTTCTCTATGTATTTTTCTCATTACCATAGATAACATAAGCTTCTATCTTGAAGCCCTAATTAGATTATGAGTAGATTTTCCAAGGGGAAGTTGTCGATTTTATTTTTTCACCATTTCCAAGCAATACTCTGCCCTCCCCATCCCCCGCAAAAAAATGGACACTTTATAGTCATTTTATTCTAAAGTTTGGGTAGCATTGTTAAAAATCAGAGTATAGAAGGTTCCAGCATACAGGCAGAATAATTCTTGTTTAATAAGGGATTGATCAATTTAACTTAAACATTAATAGAAAAATACTAAAGGGCAAGCTCTGTCAGGCATTTGTCTTGGGTACGGGTATTACCTTTAATTGTCATGTTATTGCAAATATCTGAATCCTGATATGTTTCTCCTATAAAAATATTTGAGCAGTACAAATAATTCCTAATTCTTTATTTACTTTATTATTGGGATATACAGAAACCTGCAAGTTTCTGTACCAAGTCTTCAATTACTGTAAAGCTGCTATTTCCATGTTTAGTACCAAGCATATCTTATAAGAAATCTGATTGTTACGTCAGTCTTTTTTATTCTTTTTTCTTATAGGTTTTCTAAAATATTTTCAAAGTTAAAAAAAGTACATCTCTGAACTTACAGTTTAGATAATGCAATAGATGACAGATTTTTGTCATCTTGCATAATCTGGCAAGGTTCCCACAATGTGAAATTGCTTATGTAGTCAATATTTAACAATATTGGACCCACCTTTTAAATCACATCATGAGTAAATTACATTAACTCTCCAAAACTATTTATTTAATTAAATGTCAGAAACCCCTGGTATTTACAGGCTGAAACACCATGGTCAGGTATGCTGCCAGGCACACAGTCAGTATGCTATGGGCAAACTGAATGAGAATTTAACATGTAATGCTTTATTTCTCATTCTCTGCCTCATCCTCCAGCGAGATTTAAAATTCTATAATAAGATTTTGGAAGATCCTAGCAAGTCTCTACATGGACTCAGCCTACATATATTTTGTGAAGTAAGTAATATTGATTTTTAATAAAAGATACAACCTTTCTCCTCTAATGTACCTCAGATAATTTAAGATATTTATCCTCAAAAGGGATAGATATATTTCAAGGAGACATTTGGTTCAGTCTGTTTCAAAAATAAAATCTTGCCCTGAAATGGATGTCCTCATGACCCTGAGTTCATACATACACTTTTCAGAGCATGTAATTTGATAAAGATTTGTTTTTGCTATTTATTGAACACTATAAATAGTTGAAAGAGCTTCCTAAATATGTCATATTTAATAGGAGTTGGGAGCTGCACATTTTATTCCTTAAAATAAGAAATGAAAAAAATGTATAGCTTAAAGGTAGAATTTTTAAAAATAAAATTACCTTTTTACACATTTTAGTTCATAATCAAGTTTTAAAAATATGCATGTATAGATCACCGTTTTTAAAAAGATGCAGTTGTATTCCCTATTTATTTTTTCCCTACATGGCAACTGTATTCCATATATATTTTACCCTTATATGTAATTATATAAAATTAATAATTATTTATTTATTAGAACAATACATTTTAAAAAATGGCTTAAAGGCAATGTTAAATAACAAAATCAGGGGCTGGCCAAGATGGCTGATTAGAAGCAACTGAGATCTGCAGCTGTCATGGAGAAGTATGAAAATGCAAGTGAATTCTACACCTTCCACTGAGATATCCAGGTTCTCACATTGGGACCAACTAGGCAGTCAGCGTGACCCGTGGGAACCAGGAAAAGCAGGGTGGGGTGATGGCCCACCCAGGAGTGACATGGAGCAAGGGGAGCTCCCACCCCCAGCCAAGGAAGGCAGTGAACGATTGTGCCTCCTGCCCAGGAAACCACAATTTTCCCACAGATCTTTGCAACCCATGGATCAGGAGATCCCCGAGTGGGCCCATGCCAGCAGGGCCTTGGTTCCAAAGTACAGAGCTGTGCAGACTCTTGGCAGCTGCTGGGGCATGCGTGGAGATGCAAGAGTTTTGGCATACTCTGGCCCAGTAATTCTAGTGAGACAGTAGATCTGTCCATACCTGTAGGAAGGAGGCTGAAGACAGGAAGCAAAGTGGCATTGTTCAGCAGGCCCCGCTACCACAGCACCTCACAAGTTAAGGCCCACTGACTTGGAATTCCAACTGGCCAGTGGCAGCAGGTGAGAGACTACCTGAGATGACCCAGTTCCCAGTAGGGGAGGGGCAGCCACCATCTCTGCACATCCAGTCAGCCGTCCTGGCCTGCTGGCTCCAGAGAGTCTGGGTGGTCTGGACAGGAAGGAATTCCCTACAGCACAGCATGGCTGCTATGGCAGATCATGGCCAGACTGCTTCTTTAAGTGGGACCCCCATACATCTCTCCTCACTGGCCAGGGCCTCCTTTTGGTAATTTCAGCAGCTCTAGCCAGGCATTTATGGAGAGAACTGTTATATCCCTGGGACAGAGCCCCTGGGAGGAGTAGTGGTGGCAGTCCCTGCAGTTCAGCGGATTTAGCCTTTACTGCCTGCTGGCTTTGGAGAGTCCAGATGTTTTTCCCAGTGTGGCACACCCCTCTGCCAAGGGGCAAACAGACTGCTTCTTTAAGTGTATCCCTGATCCTGTTCCTCCTGACTGGGTGAGACCTCCCAACAGGGTTTCCAGACACCTCCTATAGGAGTGTTTGGGCCAGCATCAGGTCAGTGCCTCTCTGGGATGGAGTTTCCAGAGGAAGGAGCAGGCTGCCATCTTTGCTGTTGTGCAGCCTCCACTGGTGATACTTACAGGTGTGGGAGAAACCCAGGTGATTAGGGTCTGGAGTGGACACACAGCAAACCATGGCAGCCCTACAGAAGAGGAGCATGACTGTTTGTTTTTCTTTAAACAAACAGAAAATAACAGCAACAACATCAATAAAAAAGACCCCACAAAAAACCCATTCAGGGATCACCAACCTCAAAGATTAGAAGTAGATTAGCCCACAAAGATGAGCAAGAACACAAAAATGCTGAAAACTCAAAAAGCCAGAAAGCCTCTTCCCCTCCAAATGATTGCAACACCTCTCCAGCAGGGGCACAGAAGTGGGCTGAGATTGAGATGGCTGAATTGACAGAAGTAGGCTTCAGACGCTGGGTGATAATAAACTACACTGAACTCAAGCAGCATGTTTTAACCCAATGCAAAGAAGCTAAGAATCATAATAAAACATTACAGGAGCTGATAACCAAAATAGCCAGTTTAGGGAGGAACATAAATGACCTGATAGAGCTGAAATATACAACACAAGAACTTCACAGTGCATTCACAAATATCAATAGCCAAATAGACCAAGTGGAGGAAAGAATCTCAGAACTTAAAGACTATCTTTCTGAAATAAGACAGGCAGACAAGAATAGAGAAAAAAGAGTGAAAAAGAATTAACAAAACCTCCAAGAAATATGAGATTCTGTAAAAAGACAAAACCTATGACTGATTGATGTACCTGAAAGAGACAAGGAGAATGGAACCAAGTTGGAAAACATACTTCAGGTTATCATCCAAGAGAACTTCCTCATCCTAGCAAGACATGGCAACATTCAAATTCAGAAAATCCAGAGAACCCCAGTAAGATGCTCTATGAAAAAGTCAACCCCAAGACATATAATTATCAGATTCTTCAAGGTTGAAATGAAAGAAAAAATGTTAGTGGCTGCCAGAGAGAAAGGCCAGGTCACCTACAAAGGGAAGCCCATCAGACTAACAGTGACCTATCAGTGGAAACCATAAAAGCCAGAAAAAATTGGAGGCTAATATTCAACATTGTTAAAGAAAATAATTTGCAATACAGAATTGTATATCTAGCCAAACTCAGTTTCATAAGCAAAGGAGAAATAAGATCTTTTTCAGACAAGCAAATGTTGAGGTAATTCATCACCACCAAGCCTGCCTTGCGAGAGCACTAAATATGGAAAGTAAAAATCATTACCAGCCACTACAAAAACACACTAAAGTACACAGACCAGTGACACTATGAAGCAACTACATAAATAAGTCTGCAAAATAATCAGCTAGCATCATGATGACAGGATCAAATTCACACATAACAATATTAACCTTAAATGTGAATGAGCTAGGCGTCTCAATTAAAAGACACAGAATGACAAGCTGGATATAGAGTCAAGATTCATTGGTGTGCTGTATTCCAGAGACCCATCTCACATGCAAAGATGCACATAGGTTCAAAATAAAGGGGTTGAAAAAAATTTCCCAAACAAATAGAAAACAGAAAAGAGCAGAGGTTGAAATTCTAGTTTCTGAACAAACAGACTTCAAACCAACAAAGATCAAAAAAGACAAAAAAAAGGCATTTAATAACGGTAAGGACTTCAATTCAACCAGAAGAGCTAATAATTCTAAATATATATGCACCCAACATAGGAGCACCCAGATTCATAAAGCAAGTTCTTAGAGACCTACAAAGAGACTTAGACTCACACAGCAATAGTGGGATACACACCACTGACAACGCTAGACAGATTATCAGGACAGAAAATTAACAAAAAATATTCAGGATCTGAACTCAGCTCTGGACCAAGTGGACTCGATAGATATCTACAATACTCTCCACCCCAAAGCAGCATAATATACATTCCTGTCACTGACACATAGCACTTACTCTAAAATTGATTAGTTAGAAGTAAAACACTCCTTAGCAAATGCAAAACAACTGAAATCATAACAGCCTCTTAGACGAAAGTGCAATCAAATTAGAACTCAAGATTAAGAAACTTGCTCAAAACCAAACAATTACATAGAAATTGAACAACCTGCACCTGAATGACACCTGGGTAAATAACTAAATAAAGGCAGAAATCAAGAAGTTATTTGAAACTAATGAGAACAAAGAGACAATATACCAGAATCTCTGGGATGCAGTTAAGCAGTGTTAAGAGAGACATTTAAACATCTAAACGGTAGGAAGATCTCAAATCAACAACCTAAGATTACAATTAAAAGAACTGGAGAACCAAGAGGAAACAAACACCAAAGTTAGCAGAAGATAAGAAATAACCAAGATTAGAGCAGAACTGAAGAAGATAGAGATACAAACAAAGTTTCAAAAAAATTATTGAATCCCGGAGCATGTTTTTTTTTTAAAAATTGTATATATATATATATATATAAATTAAATATATAGACTGTCAGCTAGACTAACAAAGAAGAACAGAGAGAAAAATCAAATAGACATAATTGGAAATGATAAAGGGGATATCACCACTGACCCCACAGAAATATAAACAACCATCAGAGAATACTATAAACATCTCTGTGCAAATAAACTCGAAAATATAGAAAAAATGGAGAGATTTCTGGATGCATACACCCTTCCAAGACTGAACCAGGAAAAAACTGAATCCCTGAATAGACCAATAACAAGTTCTGAAATTGAGGCAGTAATAAATAGCCTGCCAACCAAAGCCAAGGAACAGGCAGATTTAGAGTTGAATTCTACCAGAGGCACAAAGAGGAGCTGGTACTGTTTTTTCTGAAACTATTCCAAACAATTGAAAAGGAGCAACTCCATCCTAACTTATTTTATGAGGCCAGCACCATTCTGATACCAAAACCTGGCAAAGATACAACACAAAAGAAAACTTCATGCCAATATATCTGATGAACATCAATGAAAAAATACTCAGTAAAATACTGGCAAATGCAGCAGCAAATAAAAGCTTATTCACCACAATCAAGTCAGCTTCATTCCCAGGATACAAGGCTAGTTCAACATATACAGATTAGTAAACGTAATTCATCACATAAATAGATCTAAAGGCAAAAAACACATTCTTATCTCTATAGATGCAGAAAAGGCCTTCAATAAAATTCAACATTCCTTCATTTTAAAAATGCTCAATAAACTAGATATTGAAGGAACATACCTCAAAATAATAAGAACCATTTATGACAAACCCACAGCCAATATCATACTGAATGGACAAAAGCTGGAAGAATTCCCCTTGAAAACCAGCACAAGACAAGGATGCCCTTTCTCACCACTCCTATTCAACATAGTATTGGATGTTCTGGCCAGGGAAATCAGGCTAAAGAAAGAAAGAAAGGATACTCCAATAGGAAGAGAGAGAGTCTTATTTGCAGATGACATGATCCTCTATCTAGAAAACCCCATTGTCTCAGCCCCAAAGCTTCTTAAGCTGATAAGCAACTTCAGAAAATTCTCATGATAAAAAAATCAATGTACAAAAATTGCTAGCATTCCTATACACCAACAACAGGCAGCAGAGGGCCAAATCATAAATAAACTCCCATTTACAAATGCTACAATGATAATAAAATAGCTAAGAATACAACTACTGCTCAAGGAAATCAAAGAACAAACAAACAAATGAAAAAAAATTCATGGTCATAGATAAAAAGATTAATATTGTGAAAATGGCCATAATACCCAAAGTAATTTATAGACTCAATGCTATTCCCATTAAACTACCATTGACATTGTTTACAGGATTAGGAAATAAAAGCATATAAAACCATAAAACAGCCCGTGTATTAGCTTGTTTTTACGCTGCTGATAAAGACATATCTGAGACACAGCAATTTACAAAAGAAGGAGGTTTATTGGACTTACAGTTCAACATGGCTGGGGAGGCCTCATAATCAAGGCAGAAGGCAAGGAGGAGCAAGTCACATTTTACGTGGATGACAGCAGGCAAAGAGAAAGCTTGTGCAGAGAAACTCCCATTTTTAAAACCATCAGATCTCATGAGACCCATTCACTATCACTAGAACAGCACAGGAAAGACCCACTCCCATGATTCAGTCATCTCTCACCAGGTCCCTCCCACAACACATGGAAATTATGGGAGCTACAAGATAAAATTTGAGTGGAGACACAGAGCCAACCATATTATTCCATCCTTGGCCCCTCCAAAACCTCATATCTTCACATTTCAAAACCAATCATGACTTCCCAACAATTCCCCAAAGTCTCAACTCATTTCAGCATTAACTCAAAAATCCACACTTCAATATCTCATCTGAGACAAGGCAAGTCCCTTTCACCTCTAAGCCTGTAAAATCAAAAGCAAGTTAGTTACTTCCTAGATACAATGAGGGTACAGGCATTGGGTAACTGCAGCCATTCCAAATGGGAGAAATTGGCTAAAACAAAGGACTACAGGCCCCCTGCATGTCCAAAATCCAAAGGGGGCAGCCAAATCTTAAAGCTCCAAAATGATCTCCTTTTGCTTCATGTCTCACATCCAGGACATGCTGATGCAAGAGGTGGGTTCCCATTGTTGTAGGCAGCTCTGCCCCTGTGGCTTTGCAGGGCATAGCATCTCTCCTGGCTACTTTCATGGGCTGACATTGAGTATCTGTGGCTTTTCCAGGTGTATGGTGCAAGCTGTTGGTGGATCTGGAGTCTGAAGGATGGTGAGCCTCGTCTCCCAGTTCCACTAGGTGGTGCCCCTGTAGGGACTATGTGTGGGGGCTTCCAACCCACATTTTCCTTTTGCCCTGCCCTAGCAGGGGTTCTCCATGAGGACCCCACTCCTACAGCAAACTTTGGCATTTCATCTTCTGAAATCTAGGTGTAGGTTCCCAAACCTCAATTCTTGACTTTTGTGCACTCACAGGCTCAACACCACATGGAAGCTGTCAAGGCTTGAGGCTTGCATCCTCTGAAGCTACAGCCCAAGCTCTGCATTGGCCCCTTTCAGCCACAGCTGGAGTGGCTAAGATGCAGGGCGCCAAGTCCCTAGGCCGCACACAGCACTGGGACTCTGGGCCCAGCCCACAGAACCACTTTTTCATCCTAGGGCTTTGGGCCTGTAATGGGAGGGGTGCTGTGAAAACATCTGACATGCCCTGGAGACATTTTCCCCATTGTCTTGGTGATTAACATTTAGCTCCTCATTACTTATGCAAATTTCTACAGTCAGTTTGGATTTCTCCTCAGAAAATGGAATTTTATTTTCTATCACATTGTCGGGCTGCAAATTTTCCAAACTTTTAGGCTCTGTTTCCCTTATAAAACTGAATGTCTTTAACAGCACCCAAGTCACATCTTGAATGATTTGCTGTTTAGAAATTTCTTCCACCAGATACCCTAAATCATCTCTCTCAAGTTCAAAGTTCCAGAAATCTCTAGGGCAGGAGCAAAAGGCCACCAGTCTCTTTGCTAAAAGATAACAAGAGTCACCTTTGCTCCAGTTCCCATCAAGTTCCTCATTTCCCTCTGAGACAACCTAAGCCTGAACTTTATTATCCATATCACTATCAGCATTTTGGGTAAAGCCATTCAACATGTCTCTAGGAAGTTCCAAACTTTTTTTACATTTTCCTGACTTCTTCTGAGCCCTCCAAACTATTCTAACCTCTGCCTGTTATTCAGTTCCAAAGTCACTCCCACATTTTCAGGTATCTTTTCAGAAACACCTCACTCCTGTTTACCAATTTACTGTATTAGTCTGCTTTCGTGCTGCTGATAAAGACATACCTGAGACTGGGCAATTTACAAAAGAGAGAGGTTTAATAAACTTACAGTACCACACGGCTAGGGAGGCCTCACAATCATGGCGGTAAGCAAGGAGGAGCAAGTCACATCTTACGTGAATGACAGCAAGCAAAGAGAACGCTTGTGCAGAGAAACTCCCATTTTTAAAACCATCAGATCTCATGAGACCCATTCATTATCGTAAGAATGGCATGGGAAAGACTTGCCCCCATGACTCAATCATCTCCCAACTAGTCCCTCTAACAACACATAGGAATTATGGTAGCTACAAGATGAGATTTGGGTGGGGACACAGCCAAACCATATCACCTCATATAGGCAAGACAATCCTAAGCAAAAGAACAAAGCTGGAGACATTATGCTACCCGACTTCACACTATATTATGGCTAAAGTAATCCAAACCACATGGTGCTGGTGTAAGAACAGACACATAGACCAATGGAACAGAATAGAGAACTCGGAAAGAAGACCACTCAACTGCAACTATTTAATCTTTGACAAACCTGACAAAAACAAGCAATGGGGAAAGAATTCCCTATTTAATACATAGCGCTGTGAGAACTGGCTATCCATATGCAGAATATTAAAACTGGACCCCCTTCCTTATAACTTACACAAAAATTAACTCAAGATAGATTAAATACTTAAATGTAAAAGCCAAAATTATAAAAACCCTAGAAGAAAATCTAGTCAATGCCATTCAGGACATAGGACCAGGCAAAAATTTTGTATTAGTCTTGTCTCATGCTGCTAATAAAGACATATCTGAGACTGGGTGATTTACAAAGGAAAGAGGTTTAATTGACTCACAGTTCCACATGGCTGCGGAGGTCTCACAATCATGGTAGAAAGTGAATGGGGAGCAAAGTCACATCCCACATGGTGGCAGGCAAGACAGCTTGTGCAGAAGAACTACCATTTATAAAACCATCAGATCTCATGAGACTTATTCACTACCATGAGAACAGTATGGGGAAAACCACCTCCATGATTCAGTTATCTCAACCTGGTCCCACCCTTGACACTTTGGGATTATTACAATTCAAGGTGAGATTTGGGTGGGAACACAACCAAATCATAACATGTATAACTGTTAATAATATACATATATGCTACTAAGGATGCAGAGGCATGGAAACCCTTGTCCCCACAAAATAAGGTTATTTATTTCCTTATTAAATTTTCAGTTTTTCGTATATTTTAGACAACAATATTTCCTTTGGGTGTTTTTACAAATAGTTTCTCCCAGCCTGTGGCTTGTCTCTTCATTCTTGTGACACTGTATTTTACAGAACAAAAATTTTTAATATGCAGGTAGTTCAGCTTATCAATTATTTCCTTCCTGGATTATGCTTTTTGTGCTATATCTAAAAAGTGATTATTATATCCAAGATTATTTAGGTTTTCTCCTGTGTTATCATATTGTGGTTTTATAGTTTTGCATTTTACGTTTAGTTCCATGATTCGAGTCCCTTTTTTTAAAGGGTGTAAGGTTGGTGTCTGGATTCTTTTGTTTGTTTTTGCATGTAGATGTACAGTTTTTTTAGCATAATTTGTTGAAAGAATTTTCTTTTTCTATTGCTTTACTCATTTGTCAGAGATCAATTGATTATATTTAGGTGGATCTATCTTGGGGCTCTGTTCTATCATTCTATTTGTCTATTTTCTCTCCAATGACAAACTGTATTGATTACTGTGGCTTTATATAATAGTAATGCTTGAAGTCAAGGAGTGTCAATCCTCTATTGCTGCACTTCGCTTTGAAAAGTGTGTTATACAAGAAGCTATACTTTTTTCCCTCCAAATAAACTTCGGAATTAATTTGTTAATATACACAAAATAAGTTGCTGGGGTTTTGATTGAGATTGTATTGAATCTTTAGGTAAATTTGGAAAGAGGTGATATTTTGACAGTATTAAGTTTTTCTATCTATAAAATGGAGTATCTCATTTATGATTCTTTGATTTTCTTGTCAGAGTTTTATAGTTTCCTCATATAGTCCTAGTGCATATTTTGTTTTATGTATATACATAACAAAAATATTATATATTATATATAACAAGTTATCTAGATGTAACAAAAGTATATATATATATATATATATATATACACACACAGTTTGTTTTATACATATATGTGTAACTTTTGTTACATATGCTACTAATATACTATATTGATAGTATATATACCTAAGTATTTAATTTGTGGGGTACTAATATAAGTGGTATTGTATTTTTAATTCGAAAGTCCACTTGTCCATTGCAAATATAAACAGAAGGGACTGACTTTTGTTAATTACTTTGTATCCTGAAACTTTGCTCAAATCATTTCTCAGTTACTGAGGTTTCTTACTAATTTAGGGAGATTTTTTTACATAGACAATGATGTCACCTGTAAACAAAGGCAGTTTTATTTTTTCCTTCCCAATAAGTATGCATTTTATTAAATTTTCTTGTCTTGTTACATTAGCTTGGACATTTCTTGTCTTACATTTCTTGTCTTATTACATTAGCTAGGACTTCAAGGACAATGTTAAAAGCAGTGATGAGAGAGTATATTCTTCTGTTGCTTCTGACTGTAGGAGAAAGCTTCAAGTTTCTCACCATTAAGTATTCCTTTACTTGTAGGGTTTTTTTGTAGATGTTCTTTAGAAGTTGAGGAAGTTTTCCTTTATTTCTATTTCACTGAAAGTTTTTACCATGAATTAGTGTTGAGAATTTTCATTTTTTTGTATCCATTAATATAATTATGTGATTTTAAAATATTTAGCCGATGGAGATAATGAATTACATTAATTAATTTCTGAATGTTGAAATTGCCATGTATTTCTGAATACATCTCACTTGGTTATTTTGTAAAATTCTTTTCATATATTGGTGAATTCTGTTTGCTGGTATTTTATTGAGGAATTTTGAATCTACATTCATGAATAATATTACTTGTAGTTTGGTTTTCTTGTCATGTCTTTTGTTTAAGTATTAAGGTAATGCTGGCCTCATAAGTTAGGATATATTCACTCTGATTCTATCCTCTAAAACAAATTACAAATAATAGATACAATTTCTTCTATAAATATGTGGTAGAATTCATCAGTGAATCCATCTGGGCCGAATGTTTTTCATTTATTTAATTTTTTAAATAGATATATGCCTGCTCAGATTGTCTTGTGTAACTTTTTACAGATTTTATTTTTCAAGAAACTGGTGCATTTAATCTAGGTTACCAAATTTGTGGGCAGGCAGTTGTTCATAGTGTTTTTTTTCACTATTCTTTAATCCTCATGGATTGTATTTCTGATATGAAAAATTTGTGTCTTCTCTTTTTTTTTAGATAGCATGTCTAGAGGTTCATCAATTTTACTAATCATTTAAGAAAACAGCTTTTGTTTTTGATGCTTTTTTCTATTAATTTATTCCTTTCAATTTAATTTATTTTTATTGTAATTTTTATTATTTATTTTATTTTCTTTTAAAATTATTTTTTCTAGTTTCTTAAAGGGGAAAATTAGATAACTAATTTTTTATTATTATTTAATATTAAGTACTTCTTTTGTTGTATTTCACAAATTTCGATAAGTTCATGTGTTATTTAGATGTGAGTTGTTTAATATCCAAGTATCTGAGGATATTTCAGCTACCTTTCTTTTACGGATTCCTAGTTTAATTCCATAGAACTCTGAGAGCAGACATAGTATAATTTCTATTCTTTCAAATCTGTTATTTATTTTTTTCCCCAAAATAGTCTATCTTGGTGAATGTTACATGTGAGCTTGAGAAGAATATGTATTCTGCTGTAGTTGGATGAAATAGTTGATATGCATCAATTATATCTGTTTGATTTCTGGTGCTGTTTAATTCAACTACTTCCTTATTCCAGCCTGTCTCTATTCTTAGATGTCATAGTGATATTATCTCACTCAGAGTTCTAACCGTGTAATCACACCACTGGTCTTTCTGGCATGATAATACCTCATCTTGAGTCTTCTAGCTAGAATAAACCATCTAAAGGCTCACTGTGAGTAACCTTGTTGGGATAGACTGTTAGAGCCCACCAAGAAAAACAAAGACATTACTATAACTAGGGAAATTCTAAGAATTCAGATGTTAACTGCAGAAACCTGTGACATTGGGAAGCCAAGGTGGGAGGATCACTTGAGGCTACAAGTTTGAGACCAACCTGGACAACATGGTAAAACTCCATTTCTACTAAAAGTTAAAAAAATCAGCCAGGCGTGGTGGCATGCACCTGCTACTCAGGAGGCTGAGGCAAGAGAATCCCTTGAACCCAGGAGGTGGAGGTTGCAATGAGCTGAGATCACAGCACTGCAGCCCAGCATAGACAACAAGAGTGAAACACCGTCTCACAAAAAAAAAAAAAAAGAAAGAAAGAAAGAAATATCTTTAAAAAAGCAAACTGTGACAAAGGCCAACCAAATTATTCATTCCATGGTTTAGAGAGAACCTACCAGAAACTAAGACAAAGGACAAGCAAATTCTTTATTACACACAATCTAATGTAATAGCATTGTGAAAGGAAAGCATACCTTGTAAAAGGTAGTATTTCCCTTATTGCAAAATGAAAATAATAAAGAACTAACAAAGGCAGTAACAGTATTGCTTCAAAGAAAATAGCTTAAGTAGAAGCTCTGTTGGTTAGGTTTATAATCTCATAAAGTAGCTAACATAGCAAAGGGGTGGCTTAGAATAGCTAATATAGCAAGGGGTCTATAAAGCTAAGGGTAGGTCCAAAAAGTATTTTAAAAACTCAAAATCAAATGAGTATGAAATATTTCAATACAGAAAAGGTAGAATAAATAGAGACAGTCAAAACAACAATATGGAAAAATGCATATATTTCACAGTGGTTTACAGTGTTTGAGAATTTCATTTGAATTACACTGAATGGTCATCACATAAGACAGGATAAAATAAATCTAATTAATGTTTATTTTCTTGTTTCTCTCGCTCATTGCATATGATAAATTGTTCTTTTTTCCTTACCTCCTTTTATTTTTTGAGATGTTTCCTTATTTATTATAATATAAAATAGTTAGAAAATACAATAAAGCAAAATATATAAAGTCTGAATTTGAGATATTCCAGATTTTGCAACTGACATACAGGAATATTAATGCAATTATTATGACTATGCCTATACAGCAAAGAATGTGTGAAAATTGCAGATTCCAGAAGGAAATCACTGTGTCAGATTCAGACAAAATAAGGCCAGGAAGGCCCAAAGAAGAGGAAACTCATGCTTACATGTCTAAAATAAGACCTTTTTCTAAGGATTTTCTAAAAGCCCTAGAAGAAATCTTTTCACATCTTTCGTGCATCTCCTGCATTGATAAGTTAAACCACATGCATCTCCTGCATTGATAATTCCTTATGACTGCAGTAATTCACACCAAATGTTCCCAAGTGAGCACTTGCCCAGAAATGGCATCTCCAACAAAAAGCTAACAACCCTGGCTTTGAACCTCTGGAGCCCATGAACTCTGTTTCTAAGCAGCTTATGTAAATCTCTTTTTGCTAATAAAAGCGCACCTTACCCTTCCCTCACCAAATGCACTGGTGAATTGCTATTCATTGCATTGCAGATTATAATCTTTACGTCTTATTTTTGAGTAAACCTAGTACAGTTAGAGCTAATTTTATCTAGTGCCATTTTTTTAAGTTGACAAAAGTAAAGAATAGTTGTGCAATTAGTGAACAAATAGAATATCTCAGCAGAAAAGGAAACTAAAAAGAAGCCAAGAAGACAATCTAGAAATTAAAAGCATAAGATCTGAAATTAAAAAGAAAATCACTGAATGGGCTTAACAGCAGATTGGAGATAACAGAATAAAAAATAAGTGAACTTTAGATATTAATAGAAATTATCCAATCTAAAGAAAATTGTCAAAATATACCGAAAGTAAACATATTATCAGTTACTGATAAGACATTATTTAAAAAAAAAAGCCTAACATGTACAAAATGGAGTACACAAAGAAAAGAATAAAGAGAATGAGAGAGAAAAAGGTGATTTTTAAAAATGTTATTCCAAAACCTCCCAAAGTCGCTGATAGACATAAATTTACAGATTTAAGAAGCTCAGAAAATCTCAATACAATAATAAGTTAATAAAGAAATAACTATAACAGCCTATAATAGCCTATCACAGTTAAATAGAAAGATGGAAGAAATCACAAATGCAAGCAGAGATTAAATGGCATATGCAGAACCACAATAACAATAATTTATTAGAAATAATGAAAGTCAGGCAGCATCTTTAAAGTGATAAAAGAAATGTAAATCTGTCAAGCCGTAATTCTATATCCAATGAAACTGTATATCCAAAATGAAAGCAAAATAAAAACCTTCTCAGGTGTACAAAAACAGATTCCAGAGCCAGCATTACTGCAACAGAAAAACTGTTTAACAGAAGTTATTCAGGCTGAAGTAAGAATAAATAAAAATTTACATGTTTCTGTAAGAAAAAAGATTTCCATAAATGGTAAATTTTAGAAAATCAAACACTATTTTCTTCTGAATATTTTCAAGTACATATAAATGCTTAAAAACGATGGTATAAAAATTAACACACGTATAAATAAAATAAGGTCAAGCACATTTTTTTCTGTACAGAGCCAGATGGTCAATTTTAGGATTTGCAGGCCACTCCCACTCAGAGTGTCTGTTGCATATTCATTCACCTCTTCCTCCTCTTGCCTCTTCTCCTACCATCTTTAAAAATATACTTTGTAAAAAATTTAAAAGTTATTCTTAAGCATGAAGCCATACAAAAAAATATCACACACCAGATTTGGCCTGTAATCTGTAGTTTGTCTATGTGTGAACTATTGCATAAAGGACAGAGTTACAGGGGCATCAGAATTACAAGATTCTTGTATTTTATGTGAAGAAATACAAAATTATTATAATTAACATGTGAAAAGTTAAAGGTAAATATTTTAATCTGAATGTACTCTAAAAATACAAAGCAAAGAGTAGGTAGATTACTAAATGCCAATACATCAAAATGTCAACACATTTAAAATAATGGAAGTCATTTCATGTATATTCTCTGACCACAATAAAATTAAATGAGAAATTTAGAACAAGAAAATATTTAGAGAAAATAGTTAAAAATTAGACCATAAGCATCTAAATAATCTCTATTGATAAAAATAGCAATAACTAGTTTATTTAGAAAAAGAAATAAATTGATAATTAAAATATGTCAACATTTTGAAGATTCAGCTAATACAGTGCTCAGAGAGAGTTTGAGAGCTTTAAATATTTGTATCATAAAAGATAGCTCTGAAATCAATGACACTGTTTTTCTTAAGAATGCTAGGAAAAACAGCAAATTAAATTCAAAAGAAGAATACAAAAGGGAATACATGTAAGAGAAGACATTAATTAATTTGAACACAGACAATAAATAAAATGTGTTAGTTTTTCTTCAAAGAGATTAACAAATTTGATAGCCCTGAGCTAGACTGTAAGAAAAAAATTTTACATCATCAAGCTGAGTATAAAATTACATATTTCTTACTCAAGAGATATTCCAGAGAGTCATAATTTTTAGTACTTCTTTATGAACATCTTTATGAGGCACTAAGGAAACATCCTTGTGTTTAATCACATTAATATTTTACTGGAATAAGAAATGATAATTTAAAATATTGCATCTGAGTTGTAGAAGTAGTAGGCCTGCCACTTTATTGGCCATCATGAGTTCTGTAACCACATAACATACACATAGACTAATTAAATTGTGTGGTTAGGTGTATTAGTCCATTCTCACATTGCTACAAAAAACTACCTGAGACTGGGAATTTATGAAGAAATGAGGCTTAATCGATTCACAGTTCCACAGACTGTACAGGAAGCATGGCTGGGGAAGCCTTAGAAAACTTACAATCATGGCAGAAGGCAAAGGGGAAATAGGCACATCTTCACGGGTGGAGAAGGATAGAGAGAGTGCAGGGGGAAGTGCTACACACTTTTTAACAACCAGATCTCAAGAGAACTAACTCACTGTCAGGAGAACAACAAGGGGAAGTCCACCCCCACGATCCAGTCGCCCCCCACCAGGCCTCTCTTCCACATTGAGGATTATAATTTGACATGAAATTTGGGTGGGGACACAGAGCCAAATCATATCATTAGGTGATGCTTAAAATATGAGAACTTCTTTCCATTTGTCTTGTGGCTCTTGTAGTAACACAGCAAGGTATCATATGCTACAAATAAAGGAGAAGCTGAAATCTCTTCTAAAGAAATAGAAAGAAAATATCAGTTTCAAAAAAGTAGAAAGGGTAAACTCAAGGAATGAAATCAAGAGCAACCATCACAAGCCCCAAGGAAGTACTAAGTTACATGAATGAACAAACTGAAAGCTAGCTATGATTACAGCTGGAAAAGAGCAGTGTGTTCTAAAAAGACGGATTAACAAGTATATGAAGCATGAGCTATTTCCACTATATGTTACTTAGCAAACTATCACTGTTTGAGGAATCTTGCTGGGTCCCTCTCTCCCTATTTGCATCTTGCTACAACTTAACAGGACTACTTGACAATGATCCCTACTCTGTCCATATTGCTAGTGGGAATATAACATGCAAAATATTTTCTGGTAAAGTATTATCTGTTGTTTTCTCATTTGAATTGTATTAAGAACATTTGGAAGTTATAAGGAGGCATTGAAAATCCTTCAAGAAAGTGTATGTTAGTGAATACTATCAGTTCTTCCTTAAGTTTAACTTCAAGGATATTCCATCTTTTTTCACTTTTTACTTCCATGAACATGACTTATTAGTTTGGAATTACATATCCTCTTATAATACACAGAAAGCCATTGAAGTTCTATCATTATGAGCTTGATAGTTCAAAATTGGAAGTATCCTTTTGACATAGTCTTTTTTAGTAAAAGTACAATTGGATTTCTTTCATTTTTAAAATAAAATCTTATAAAATTTGTACTTGAGACATCATCAATTACTAACACTATATTGGTCAAGCCTATGAAGATATAACTATTTTTCAAAAGAGAAAATACTCACTATTTGCCCTCAACTTGTTTTGAAATTAAGAATAGGACTTTAATTAGTTTTCTGTCCCAACTATTCCTATTTTAAGCAAGTTGGAGATCTAAACACAATCTTATATGCCTTAGTCAAAATGAGAAGTGAGCTTACTACCTTCAAGTATTGGTTATTCTGAATATTTTGACAAGATATTTATCTGTGTATATATTCATACTTATACATACATATGTATATATGTGTACATACCTATACACGTGTGCATACCCATACATATATTCATATGTCTGTATATATACATAATGTATACTTATGAAATATTATTACTCAGAAAATAGAATAGAATATGCAACAGAGCAGAGTTATTATTTCACAGTGCAACCTTGGAAAAACAGTAACTTCCCATAAATAACACTTGTCATTCTCCTCTAATTTTGTCTAGCCATGCTGACCAGTTTCATGTTTTTGTCCACTCCTACTGTCAAGGCCAATGAAACCAAACCTAGAGGCATATTCAAGGCCTGGAAATATCTAGAATGACAAAAAAAAAAAAAAAAAAAAAAAAGAAAGAGCAAACCCTAAGTTTCTAAAAATGTTTGAGGCAATCTTTCCTCCCAAAATTTTCCTTAAAGATACAACATGACTTATTAACCTAGTAAATTATTTGGAGATGTACTGTTTCACTGAACAGTGAAGTGTGAATGCTATGGCCCTGATTCTAAACTGTAGATGATGATATAATGGGCCATATTCTGAAATAAAGTTTTTAAAGCTAAATTCTATTGCTATTTTTTCTCATATCTATGGGCAAGCTTTGTACTCCTGATGAATGGCTGAAGATTTTTGCCAGGTTTCTACATTTTGGTCGTTTTCAAGATTAGTCCTGTTTGCAATCTCTTTGTCTTTAATTTAGCTAAATCCACTTTTGATACATAATGTATCTACATAATGTCACCCAGAACTTGATTAGTAATATTCCAGACAAGATCATCCAGTTATGTCCATTCAATATTATTATCATCCCAGATTAGAAGTTCTTCTACAGCCTCTGAACTTGACAATAATTATGCCACTTTCTGGTGGAAATCACTTATTTTGCCCTTAAAATTTTTTTTAAATCTCCATTTGCATCACTTTTTGCAAGTTATTCAATGAATCTTGTCATTTCCAGTTGATGTTACCCCACTGCCCTTATTATCAATGATGTATGCCAGAGGTTCTTAAATATTTTAGCCTCAGAGGTTTTTTGCTCCCTTAAAAATTTTTGAGACCCCCAAAGAGTTTTGTTTATATCGGTTACACCTATCAATATATAACTAACTCTAAAATTAAAACTAACTTTAAATATGTATTAATTGATTTGATAACAATAATAAACTAATTACATATTATACAGAATAATACATTTTAGATGTAGGAACTATTTTCCATAACAAAAACAGTGAGAACCATAACATTATTTTCCATTTTTTTTTCCATTTTTTAAATGTCTAGCTTATCTTCTTTAACATGCAGTCTCTTGCAGTATACTATTTTGGCTGACGTGTTTGGAGCAATCTGGCCTCACACAGATATATAACTGGGAAAGGGAAAAGTATTTTATTGGATTTTTCAGATAATTATGGATTTTGTTTTCTGATTTCATGTCTAATCGCAGCAGCTGGTAATATTTTGTTATAAACTTTTTAATTCTGAAATAATTTGAGATTTAGAGAAGAGTAACAAAGCTCGTACAGAGAATTCCCATACATCATGGTCCTAGGTTCCCTTATTGTTAAAATTTTACATATAGTACATTGATTAAAGCTATAAATTAACATTGCCACAATACTATTAACTAGGAAACTATTAACAGGATCTAAGCTGGTCACCATGTCTCCTTAGTCCCTGCAATCTGTAATAGTTTCTCTACTTTCCTACAATTTGCACTGGGAACTTGATAATGACACAAATACACAGGTAACTGAAATGATTCTGTGTCTGGGGGAGACAGTTATTGCAATAAAATCAGGTTTCTGGTATAGCAGTGAAAATTTTTTCTGGTAGCAGTAGCAATAGAAGATGCAGCACTATTAAGTTCCCATGGCAAATGTGTCAGTGAAACAAGTTATTATGTCTACTAGTTTCCTCCATGGACAAGTGGTGCAATCAGATTTTGGACTTTGTTCCTAATTGTGTTTTTAAGCCAGCCAGACTGTGGTATTTTCCGACGGTAGCCCTAGCAAATCAACACACTTGGATTCAGACTATGACCTGAAATTAGCTGGTTTCAGGCAATTAGTTTTTTTTATAGAACTAAAATACATGTTTTCCAGGTGTCAACTAGAATTTATCATGTCATTATTTTTCATAGCATGTTCATACTAGAGCTAAACTATCTCCAGATCTGTTCTCAAAACAAAAAAAATGATGCTTGCTTATATATTTTTTTCATTAAAATAATAAAAATTTAATATCTGCTGGCATAAAAATATAGTAAAGAAAAAATAGATTTTTAAAATCTGGGTTTTAAAATAAGCTTATTTTGGTTATATATGATAATTTAAGAAATATATTTGAGAATGTCAGGTAAATGTTGGTGTTCATCTCTGTATGGCAAAGGAATATGTTATTTTAAAATTTATTTTGAACTTTTTATGTTTCTGTAAGAAATATGCATTATTTATAAATTTGAAAAATGTAATTTATATTTTAAATGTTATATTTAGATTAGAACTCCAGGTGAGCTCTTCCGAATTAATTTTTTCAGGTTGCCCCACTAATCTACTTTGCATCTTTTGGATTTAAGATGTTTGTTGTTTTGTCTGATGATCCTTGTGAAAAGCAGTACATGAAGGCTAGTTACATTTGTCAATTTACACTACAGATAAAGCCAGTTTAATTTAACAGAACTTTATCCGTATAAGACGAAAGGAGAAAAGCCTCCTTTCATGTACCTAAAACTGAATAATAAGTAATTCACAAAGCAAGTGTTGGCAACACAGTTAAATTTGAAAATTTCAGAGCAAATAATAAAATCTATCTCAAAGGTTTGATATAGGGATTAAATGAGGCAATGAATATGAATGTGCTTTAACGTTGTACATTACCAGAAAAGTTTTGTCAAAGGGAGTCATTTTAGTTTGGGGTGGATTTTGCTGCTCTGCTCACAAAAGTAGTTCCAGAAGCTATGAGGAGGGTCCTTTGGTGTCATCTTTTTCTACAGCTTTATTTTAGAGATAATTAAACTGTGGCTTATAAAAGTTGAAATAAATATTAAGCATCATTTAAAAAAATAAGTGCATAGAACACAGTAATAAGTGAACACACCTAGCTTTTATTATTTCTGTAATTTACTTGGAAGGTGTTGCAGAATCAACACTTCATTAATTTCTTTCTGACTGAGAGATAAAGAGAAGGATAATTATTTGTAGTCTTCCCTCTCATGAAGCTGAAATTCTAGAGGGAAGACAGCTGTAAATACAGCCAAAATACGGTAAAATAATAAGAATATGTTAACGGTTGTGGCAGTCGGCATATTATATTTAAATTCACTTAATTCAGAGATATACTCTACCATATGTCCAAATATACTTTGTCTATGCTCATTTCTATCATTTTCAGTTAGGTAAAATCCTTCTTTCAATATTTAAGCTAGAAGTTCCCCATGCCACTACAATCACAGCCATCTATTTTGTATTTCATTGCTTACTCAAGGGCAGAAATCACTTAAAGCAAATTGCATTAGGAAAAAATAATGTTTCTAATTTTACTCTAATTTGCTGATCATATTTGCTTAAAAGATCACATTTGTCTACTATCAGTAATATCAGGCTCTAATAGTGATAGATTAGATTGCTTATAATCGTACTACTTGGAAATCTTTCAAAGTCTATATGAAGAGGTTTTCATACCTAGTAATTATATGTTTTACTTTAGTCAAAGGTTATAAGTTCTATTGATTCCACCCAAAATGCCAGGAATTTTCGAAAGACCAACATGGGTTGCTATACATTTTTTTTTTCTTTAGGGCACATAAAAGATTTTAGTATGTAAACAAGTTCTAACATATTTAATTCACGAATACCCTGGCCTTTTGTTTGTATTAAAAATCAATGAAAAACTGTTTATTTAGTAGAAAACTTTAAATATCAAACCAATCTCTTACTGGTTTATACACAATTGCCAACCTTGCTTTATCAAATGGATTGACCATGAAAGGAGTGAAGTTCCTAGATGTTTAGGATTTAGAAATTTAAGTAACTTAAAGGAAATGATGGAAGCTAAAGGAAAATTACCGGCGTACCTGAAAGAAATGTAGTGTTTTCTGTCGCAAATCAATGCACTTTTTTATTTGGCTGTTATGGCTATTTGAAAATAAATACCTTTTTTGTACATAATTATGGAAAATGATAGAAGGAAGTACTGTTCTTCACAGAGAAATTCCTGCATTATTTTTTCATGAATGAAATGCTTTATCTGATTCTAGTGGCTCACACCTGTTATCCCAAAACTTTGGGAAGCCAAGGCAGGAGGATTGTTTGAAGCCAGGAGTTCAAGACCAGCCTGAGTAACAGAGTGAGACCCCATCTCAGGAAATACATACATTTTTTTCTTTTAAAAAGAAAATGAAGTATTCATAAATCCCATACATTACAAACTTAAATGAATACTCTCAAAAGTTATTTTAACTTTTACAGAAATATTGATGATATTTGGGGAAACAATACATAGTACTAAATTCTATCATGATTGACTTATCCATGCACTTTTGGTCTCTTTTACTGTGTTGGGATTCCCTTGCTTTATTAGACCCAAGTACTGTACATGTCCAGCTTCATAAAACATACAGCTAAGAGAAATGGCATACTCCTTCTTTTGCTTAAGGGTGTTTCTCATAATTCAAGTATCTTTCATTTCCTCTTCCTCTGGTGGTTCTATGGAAGCAATTTTGACTATCAAGAAAGATTTATTCCCTCCTTCCTATCTTAACTCTTCTAATTGAGTCACAATCATGGCACACAGCAAAGGTACTGACTGGAGGGTGCTGTAAGAGCAGGAGGGTCTCAGAAGATCATCCGTATACAAGTCACACTAAGAAAATATCACAGATGATTTCAAGGAGAATGTGCTGAGACAGTTAATAGGAATTTCTGTTGAATGACAGCAGAGAGAACAGCATAGGCCAAAAAAGAGCTAGCGGAGACTAAGTATGGGACAATGAGTAGAAAGTGGTGAGTAACATAGAATAGGTTATCAGGAGTGGTCAGAAGGGACAGTTTATAAAATGTCAGGTATGTAAACTAATGATCCTTGAAGGTGGAGTACTGTACACACTGCAGGAATGTCCACAACTGCTTAAATGTTGTGCTACAGGCTGGAAACTTGCTACTTTTCCTTGAATATACTAGTAATCTGAGTGATTTAGTTAGGGAAAAGAGGACAGATAGGAAATGGTATAAGATATGAAAAATCAATTAATCAAACAATCTCTTCTGTGAGACCAGTGATAATAACCCTGAACTGAGGAATACAATTAATTTACACAAAACTCAAGTAAGAATATTTTGTGAAATTACAGCTATATAAAGGTTGTTTTGTTTTCTTCATTTTTCTGTTTGCCCTTCTTCTTTTGTCCCGTTTCTGGTCATATTCCTTTATCAAGGCACGCAATTGTTAAATACTTCAAGGTAAAACCCTAGGCCTTTTTTTCCTTTCACTCTATATTCTCCTTGCAGGAGATTATCACACAGAGATTCAATTATTATTTATATAAATTATACTCCAAACATATTTGCATTTCAGAAATTTGCTATGAACTATACACCTCTATGTCTACTTTTTGATTTTGAACTCCTACAGAGAAAGGTCCAATGCATAGTTTTGTTTTTCTTGGTTGGAGATTGTTTAACTACTTTTATGTATGTGTTTCATTGTTTTATTTTACTGTGGCTTATGGGTCTACATTAGGTTTTAAAATTTTTTCACCATTATTTTCTCAAATATTTTTCTGCCAACCCCATGTTTTCCCTAAGATTCCAATTACACATATTAGACCATGTGGTATTGTCCCAAAGCTTACTGACTCTGTGGATTTTTAATTTTTATATTTAAAAATTTTATATATATATATATGTTAGACAGCTTATTTGATAGATTTAGTCCTATTTCTGTATGTTCATTGATACTCTCTTTTGAAGTGTCCACATTCTGTTATGCCCACTTAGTGAACATTTTAACTCAGATATTTTGTTTTCTAGTCTAGAAGTTTTATTTAGTCTTTTTTTATGTTTTCAATATACTTCTTTGTTATGTCCATGTTTCCTTTTAAAATCTTGGCAAATTTATAATACCTGTTTTATAGTGTTTTTCTGCTAATTTCATCATGTCCGTCACTTTTGGATTCTGTTTCTATTTTCTGTTTGTTTTTTTTTTTTTCTCAGTTGAAGATCATTATCTTCCTGCTTCATTTGAGTCTAATAATTTTTTATTAGGTGAGTGCAAAAGTAATTGCAGTTTTTGCATTATTGAAATTTGCTGTTTGATATTGAAGTATGTTCTTAAATAAATGTGGTTGTGTTATACATTGTTTTAATGGCCATCTCTCGCTTTATGTATTTTTTTTGTTGATGACTTATTACTTGCTGTTTATTTTGTGTTTATTTTAGATTATGGAAATGATGTTAGACAAAAAGCAAATTCAAGCCATTTTCTTATTTGCGTTCAAAATGGGTCGTAATGGAGCAGAGACAACTTGCAACATCAACAACACATTTGGCCTAGGAACTGCTAATGAATGTACAGTGCAGTGGTGGTTCAAGAAGTTTTGCAAAGGAGATGACAGACTTGAAGGTGAAGATGAGGAGCACAGAGGCCGGCCATCAGAAGTTGACAACAACTAGTTAAGAGCAATAATGGAAGCGGATCCTCTTACAACTACATGAGAAGTTGCCAAAGAACTTAACGTTGATTTCTATGGTCGTTCGGCCTTTGAAATGAATTGGAAAGGTGAAAAAGCTCAATAAGCAGGTGCCTCGTGAGTTAAGTGAAAATAATAAAAAAAACGTCGTTTCAAAGTGAGATCTTCTCTTATTCTATGTAACAACAGCGAACCATTTATTGATTAGATTGTGACATGTGATGAAGAGTAGATTTTATACAACAACCACCGATGATGACCAGCTCAATGGTTGGTATGAGAAGAAGCTCCAAAACACTTCTCAAACCCAAACTTGCACCGAAGAAAGGTCATGGTCACTGTTAGGTGGTCTGCTGACAGTCTGATCCACTACAGCTTTCTGAATCTCAGCTAAACCATTACATCTGAGATGTATGCTCAGCAAATCAATAAGATTCACCAAAAACTGCAATACCTGCAGCTGACATTGGTCAACAGAAAGGGCCCAATTCTTCTCCACCAAAATGCCCGACTGCATGTCACACAACCAACGCTTCAAAAGTTGAACAAATTGGGCTCTATTTTGCCACATTTGTCATATTTACCTAACCTTCGACCAATCGATTACCATTTCTTCAAGCATCTCGACAACTTTTTGCAGGGAAAGCACTTCCACAACCAGCAGGATGCAGAAAATGCTTTCCAAGAGTTTGTCAAATCCGGAAGCATGGATTTTTATACTACAGGAATAAACAAATGTATTTCTTGTTGGCAAAAATGTGTTGGTTGTAATGGTTCCTATTTTGATGAATCAATATGTGTTTAAGAGTAGTTATAATGGTTTAACACTCATGGTCTAAAACCACAATTACTTTAGCACCAAGCTAATATTTATTACTAGATATTGAAATGATATGTTGTTGAGCATTTGAATTTTATTCTCTTTTTAAAAGGGTATTGTTTTGTTTTTCTCCTAACAATTAAGTTGTGCTTTGATCAACTTTCTATTTTCAAGGCTGGCTTTAAGCTTTTCTTTTTTTTTTTACATTTTTTAAAGTTTTTTTTATTATTATACTTTAGGTTTTAGGGTACATGTGCACAATGTGCAGGTTTGTTACATATGTATCCATGTACCGTGTTGGTTTGCTGCACCCATTAACTCGTCATTTAGCATTAGGTATATCTCCTAATGCTGTCCCTCCCCCCTCCCCCCAACCCATAACAGTCCACGGAGTGTGATGTTTCCCTTCGTGTGTCCATGAGTTCTCACTGTTCAAGACAAAAATGTCTTCTTTTGAGAAGTGTCTGTTCATGTCCTTCGCCCACTTTTTGATGGGGTTGTTTGTTTTTTTCTTGAAAATTTGTTTGAGTTCATTGTAGATTCTGCATATTAGCCCTTTGTCAGATGAGTAGGTTGCAAAAATTTTCTCCCATTCTGTAGGTTGCCTGTTCACTCTGATGGTAGTTTCTTTTGCTGTGCAGAAGCTCTTTAGTTTAATTAGATCCCATTTGTCAATTTTGGCTTTTGTTGCCATTGCTTTTGGTGTTTGAGACATGAAGTCCTTGCCCATGCCTATGTCCTGAATGGTATTGCCTAGGCTTTCTTCTAGGGTTTTTATGGTTTTAGGTCTAACATGTAAGTCTTTAATCCGTCTTGAATTAATGTTTGTATAAGGTGTAAGGAAGGGATCCAGTTTCAGCTTTCTACATATGGCTAGCCAGTTTTCCCAGCACCATTTATTAAATAGGGAATCCTTTCCCTATTGCTTGTTTTTGTCAGGTTTGTCAAAGATCAGATAGTTGTAGATATGCGGCATTATTTCTGAGGGCTCTGTTCTGTTCCATTGATCTATGTCTCTGTTGTGGTACCAGTACCATGCTGTTTTGGTTACTGTAGCCTTGAAGTATAGCTTGAAGTCAGGTAGCGTGATGCCTCCAGCTTTGTTCTTTTGGCTTAGGATTGACTTGGAGATGCGGGCTCTTTTTTGGTTCCATATGAGCTTGAAAGTAGTTTTTTCCAATTCTGTGAAGAAAGTCATTGGTAGCTTGATGGGGATGGCATTGAATCTATAAATTACCTTGGGCAGTATGGCCATTTTCACGATATTGATTCTTCCAACCCATGAGCATGGAATGTTCTTCCATTTGTTTGTATGGCTTTAAGCTTTTCTAGTGTGAGTATTAAGTAGCCCTTATTTATTCTGTGCAAAGTTTTATCTGGTACTAAGACTTGACCTTCCTGAGGTAATCTGCAAAGTATTCCAAGTGTATAATGAAGTTTCCTTCCTCTGTAAGGTCAGAAATTGAATGTGTCACAGCCATGTATGGGCTTTGGTAATTTTTCAGTTTATAGTTTTCTGGTAGTTGTTTTTGCCCAGTCCCATGACCTTTCTTTCTATACATATAGTTTATTGCTCAATAACAGATTCAGGATTACCTCCCTATGATTTCTGGAGCTCTTTATTTGTGTATCTTCTTTCTATATACAAGTTTCTGCCACCTTTACCTCCTGAAATTCTGAACTTTGTCTCCTTATCCTGGCAAAACTTTTGAGCTCTGTCTGGGTTTTTCCTTCCTATACGACAGCTGAGAAAACCAGGGTGATTATAGGGCTCATCTCAATAGTTTCTCTTCTTTTGTGATCACAGTCTTGTGTTGCCTTCTATTCAATGTCTGGATATAACTTTCTTCCATATGTTTTGACTATTTTTTTAATTGTTATAGCAAGAGTAAATTTCTGCTACTGGTTATAGCAGTAGGGGTGAAGTTTCCTGATTTAAATATATATTATATTTAGTTTAGATATTAGTTCCATTAGTACTAATAAGTAATATGTTGTTCAAGTTCTTGTAATTGTTTTACTTGTTAGTATTTGTCAGTGTCTATCTATTTTGGCATGCATAAGCCAAGTTCTCCTGGAAGTATTGCCTACTCAGTTTGCTAATGTGTAGTAGTGAGAAAGAGAAATTCAAATTTAGTCTGTGTTTAAGAAGATAATCAGGGGTAAACCATAAATAAAAGAACTGCTTCCCCTCAACCCCAAAAATAGGCAAAGTCTATAGTAAGAAATTCACCTTTAAACTTTTATAAAGAAGCATCATTGAAAGGTGGTAGTCTCTATAAATTTTCCAATAACACCCAGGGTGCTAGACAAAGGTTGAAGGAGGAAGGGCGGTTTGAAGCAGAAGGTTAGCTCACACGTATCCACCTAATTATATGAATCTCTCCCTTAAGTAGTGATTTTGTGCCACACTGACAATTCCCGTTCACACCATGATCTGGGAGGTCTTTCACCAACTTCTTTGCAAGGACGTCGGCAGAAGTTTTGTATGGAAAATAAAGGATAGAGGCTACAGCAAAGCATAAAGCTTATTGTATAATTCAGCATCACATTTCTGCCTCTGGTTGCCCTGATTTTTATTCTACAGCCAACTCCCTCACTTTCACCTGCACCTCACCACCAACATACTCAAATAAGTTAATGTCAGCTTTTAGTTTATACTTGTGTTTTGTGCAAGCTTTAAAATTTTGTTTGTTTACGTTGTTCATTATTTATTTGCTCCATGATTCTTTCTTGATCCTGAAATTTTTACCAGGCTGACTTTCAGGAGTATTTTATACTAGTTACCCTACCAGTCTGAATCTGAAACCTTTAAAAATTTCTTTTTTAGCTCTACTGACTTCAGAAATAGATTATTTATTACTTATATTATTTAGTGGGCTCTTATGGTCTACTTTTCTCTAAAACTAACTTTTATCACTCAGCAATATCTCATGGGAATCCTCTAATTCAACCAGTATAACTTTAAATAAACACTACATAGTATTCCACTGGGACGACAGAACCTTGATTAATAGGAATGCACTCTGTTTTCAGGTTTCCGTAATTTTGAACACTGCCTTGATTATATTATAATAGTCTTTATTACAGGCACTTTTGGTTCTATGAAGTAAAGCCTCAGGTATAAAGTTACTGGATCCAGGAATATAAATAAAGTTTAATAGATATTGCCAAAAAACTTTCCAAAAAGACTAATATTATTCATATTTCCACAAGCAATATAGGAGTATCTCTTCCTTACTTCCGCAGTGGTATTCCTCTATTTGAATTTTGAAAACTTGATGGATTTAAAGTACTACTTTATGATTATTAACTATCATTTTTTGAACTGCTAATAAGTTTTAGAATTTTCTCTTCATTTAGGGCTATTTGTATATGATTGTCTGTGAATTTCACATCTTGTATCCAAAGAATCTATTTAACACACATCAGCAAGGGGTCCAAGAGAAAAGTTTCCATTGAAAGACATTTTTTTTTTTTTTGTATTTTTTAGTAGAGACGGAGTTTCACCATGTTAGCCAGGATGGTCTTCATCTCCTGACCTTGTGATCCAGCCGACTTGGCCTCCCAAAATGCTAGGATTACAGGCATGAGCCACCGCGCCCAGATGAGCGACAAATTTTTATGGTGATTGCATTCAAAATTATTCACAATCTTAATCTCAACTGAATTGCCTCATCAACTAATAAAATAATATTCAATTTTATCATACATGTATGCCAAATAACGTGTGACATTTCTTTCTAAAAATACAGCATCTCTGTCTTTAGTCTTCAAAGATTCTAACTTTTAATAGATCTGGAATGGGGATCAGAAAGATGCATTTCTAATAAGAACTTCAGATGATTACAAATAAATTGGACTATAGGACACATTTAGAAAAAGTGACATAATTTTTAAAATGTTCTAAGTAGATATTTTACTCTTCAAAGTATTTTACTATTGATTTTTTAGAGGTACATACTTGCTATACTGTGACCAAATGAAATAAGACACCTGCTTCAATCTAATCACCAGGTTCTGCTTTATCAAATTTTTTTAAAAATTTATAATAATTCTTCAAGTGGGCATATAAAAAATAAAAATGTAATCTTGGAAAATGTTTAAATAATTCAATAATTCTCAAATTATATAATCAAGTCTTTGCTGAAAGTCATATAATTCATTATAACCCCCAAATATCATAATTTGAGAAATATTGAATTTGTAGTTTTTCATTTGTAGTCACCTGTAATAACCTGAAGTACATCCAAATGCATTTTAACCTCTATTTTTGCATAATTCTTCATATTTTAGGAGATGTTGCCCACTTTTATACTTATAGCTAAATGTACAAAACATTTTTTGCAAATTAATATAAATTTTGTATAGAAGCAATGTGTATTAGTCAAGGTTCTTTAAAGGGATAGAATTAACAGGATAGATGCATATATGATGGAGAGCTTATTAGCAGAATTGACACACAATCACAAGGTGAAGTCCCACAATAAGCCATTGGCAAGCTGAGGAGCTAGGAAGCCAGTCCAAGTCCCAAAACCTTAAAAGTAGGGAAGCTTATAGTGCAGCCTTCAGTCTGTGGCCAAAGGCCTGAGACCCCTTGGCAATTCACTACTGTAAGTTCAAGAGTCCAAAAACTTGGAGTCTGATGTTTGAGGGCAGGAAGCATCCAGCATGGGGGAAAGATGGAAGCCAGAAGACTCAGCCAGTCTAGTCCTTGCATGTTTCTCTGCCTGCTTTTAACCAAGCTGCCCTGGCAGCTGATTGGATGGTGCGAACCCAGATTGAGTGTGGGTGTGCCTCTCCCAGTCCACTGACTCAAATGTTAATTTCCTTTAGCAACACCCACACAGACACACCCACAAATAATACTTTGCATCCTTCAGTCCAATCAGGTTGACACTCTGTTAACCATCTCACGATGATTTTGAATCAATAGGTTTACATGAATGTATAAAAGTTATTTATCTTTAGATACAGAGATAAACAAACAGAACTTTGAATTCCAGTAACTCTACTACAATCAGTCCTGCATAACGTTCTCACATGCTTTCACAAATAAAATTTTACTTTTAGAGAAAACTTCTAAAATACTTATATATATGATTTGTTTGTCCTTAATACTATCCCAAAAAGAAAATGTTTTAAACCGATACCCAAAGCAGCGTCTTGCTTAAATCCATGCAGCTAAATTAGCTGATAGAGTTATGACTCAAACCTAGGCTTTCTGATCTCACATATGGTAGTGTGTATACCACAATGCTAGAGTAACATCCAAACAGCATTAGTTTACGGAGTTAATAAGAAGAATTTCATAAGTGAAAAAAAAAAAGACAGTGGAGTTCACGGTCAGAGAATTTGAGGATTTTAAATGATTTCTTTGAAGAAAAGTCTTCCAGAGTTTTTAAAAAGATGAGTCTGCATGATGAAAACACTTGTAGACATAATTCAGTAAACTTGTTTGATTAGGCCCTGGCATGTTATTAACATTGCAGGAAACCCAGGTTCCACTGAACTCAGTTTAAAAAATTCTGTTCTAATGAAAAAAAAAAAAAAAAGTGTGTCACCTAAATTTGAAATATTTGTATTTGCACAAGATTCTAAAAAAAAAAAAAAATCCAACATTCAAAGTTAGTTTTCTGCTGTATGTTGTGTGATTTTTGTTCCTCTTTGAAGTAATCAACATAAGACAGTGCAGGAACCCTACAAATCTCAAAGAGGACAAACACAATTGTATGCAATAAACATAAAAATAGGGCCTAAAAACAGGGACAGAAAATTTTCTTAGCTGGCGAGCTATCCCCCCAACCCAGCTTTTACACAGTAGGCTGATGATTCTCTAAAGGGCATCCTAAAATTTATGGTAGTTATAATTTTTATGCAGAGTAGCTGGGTCAGCTTTCTATAAACAACTTAAACCTAGAAACAAAAATGGAGTTTTGCCAAAAGTATTTTCACTTCCTACTCCTACTAATGAGACATCATCTATTTTGTTTACTTCATTGATTATTTCACTTGTAAATTTGTTATGCATTCATTCATTGATTCAACAAACATTAATTCCATTCTTTGTTCCAGTTACCATGTTCAAAGTGTTTCGTGTTTCTTGTAAGAGAAGGAATGAATGAATTGGATTGCCTGTCACATACATAAATGACCACCTTATAACAATTTCCTATGGCAGGAAAAATCAAGAACTTTAGTTATACAAGGAGAGGAAAGTGCTTCACTTGAAGCCATAAGACACAGGTTCAAGTTCTAAGTATGGTTTGCAGTGGCTATATGCCAACCTATATACCTCATTGGTTTTTTCATTGGTGAAATGGTAAAAATAATGCCTGTCCTGAAACACCAAAGGGTTGTTTTGAGAATTAAATAACAATACTAGGCAAAATATAAAGCAATATAGCCTTCAAAATGACATTAAATATGTTTTAACTTAAAATTTTTTTCATGATACCACAGTTGAGAAGTTTTGAAAGGTTGCCTCAAGTAAGTAAAATATACTCCCCTTCCAGTACATGATTTGCATCCATTCATATCAGTTTAAGCAACATTAAACCTCATAAAATGGGAAATAAATCTTGATTAGACTATCTCTTCTTGAAAAAGATATAAAATATTGTTTAAAGATATTTTTAGCATAAATATGGATTGCTTTGCTTTTGTGTTTCATCTTCTTTTATTCTAGCCCAGTAGTATTTTGATCATTTGAAAATCAAATGGCAAAACGTTTCCTTTCTTGCCTGAACAACTGCTCATCTAAAAAATATTTTTTCAAACACTGTCTAATCTTGAATCACACAACAGTAAGTTCCAAATCATAAATAGCTTATGTGGAGTAAGTAATTTTCTAGGTATTGGAATTTTCTTTCAAAGTATAATTTTCATGACAAATTCAAAATTCAATCTACTGGAAAAACAGTCACTGACAACAAACAAAGCAAAGCATTTCTATAAAACTGTGCATTGTTTTTGCACTAAATTCAAAGCTATGTAACCTGCAGTATCATCACCTTCAAGAAACATTTCATGGTAACAGCTATGTACAATATGTATGTGAAAACATATTTGCTTTTTCCGATTGGTATGTGTGAGTGTGTAAAACCAAAAAAAGTTGTACTGTAGAAGTATGACTATATTTCATAGTTTTAATGCTTAAAAGGGACAATATGGCAATTAAATTTAATTTATAATATTTGCCCAGCGTCACCATAACATGATGTAATAACATTAAAGAAAATTTAAAGTAAAATAATAAAAAGCAAAACCTACAAACTTTCAACTTCTAATCCAACAATATATTTGATGGACAGTGATACAATTTTGAATGAGCCTGAGATAATATGACATTTTACTCTCACTGGTAGTTCCTCAGTGTTCTTTAAATTAACATCTTCTTTAAAAATATTTTCTTTAATGTATGATATTGGGAAATTATTAAAAACACAAAAACTTTCTACCATAATCCCCCAACAGAAACATTGATTGTGATAACTATCTATTGACAAGACAACCTTTATGTAAGTTCAGGAGTCTACCAGAAAAGTGCTAGTATGCCATTCAACAAAAAGTCTAAGAGTAGATGCACTGCAGAGGGTGAGAATAGTTTGCCTATACCCATGTCACCTCTTCTCCAAAGAGGCACAATTTAATGCCAAGAGAGACTCTCTCAGCTGGCAATTTCTCCCATGGGGGAAAGTGAGAGCATAATGAGTGACCACTCAATACACCCCATCATCAAGGGACACTGCCCAGAATTATCTCTCTTTCTTTCCCTATCCAAAATACTGAAGTGATTGGCAAAACGCAGCAGTTAAGAGAAGCTGTAATCAGAAAAGAGAGGCTTTGTACTCTACTAATTCCTTTGAAGAGGTCATCAAGAAACCTTCCCATGAGCTAATATAAGATGACTCTGTGGATCCCACTCCCTTACCTGGTCCATAGGCACTCTAAACTTTCCATACACCTCATCTTTCCTTTCCCTAGGCTGGCTCCCAAGTATATATTCACTGAATGTGAGTGCAAAAATCTTGCAGAGATAGCTGTCTCAACTCTGAAGGATTGAGAGAAGACACACAAATGTGAGCATTTCAGACCACCACCTTAGAGAAAACAAATGTGTGGCTCTGAGCATCTGGCCCGGTTTTGTGTACAAACAGAAGACGTAAAACCTTAAGACATCTTCCCGAGAGGAAACAAAAAGTTTAGAGCAGCCATATTCATAGAAAAATCTGAGATAGCTTCAGAATCCTTAGCCAGGGTGATTGGTAAAGTTATTACTCTCTAAGTCAGTCACTAAATACTGGAAAAGTTGGCTACTTGTTTAAATGTAAAGAGAGAAATGTAAGACTTTAAAGACCAGGAAAAATTAAGGAAACATGACTCAACTAAATGAACATGGCTGGATCCTGATTCAAATAAGAAAAGCTTTAAAAAAAAGAACATGGTAAGATTTCAATAACCAATTCCAAGTAAATAAAAATCTATAAATTACCTGACAAATAATTCAAAATAATTGTCCTAAGGAAGTTTACTTAGCAACAAAAATCACAGATTTAAAAAAACTCGATGAATTGAGAAATCAAGACAAGGGTAAAATAGAATGTTCATAAACAGATAGATATTACTTTAAAAGTCAGCAGGAATTCTGGAACTGAGTAATATGATGAATAAATTAAAATGTAATAGAGAGTGTCAAAAGCAGACTTGATCAAGTAGAATAACCTGCAAACTAAAGAGGGGTCATTTGAAAATATCTAATGAAAGGAAAATAAAAGTAAAAAAAATAAAAAAGAATAATGAAAGCTCAGGGGATTTATGGGACACCTCAAGAAAGCTACCTTTCACATTATTATTGTCACAGAGAAGAGAGAAAGATAAAGGAGCAGAAGGCATAAACAGAATTTTGAAAGCAGCAAGAAGAAGGAAACTTGTCACATGGAAAGGAACTTACATGAGTCTATCATCAGATTTCTCACAGAAACTTTGCAAGCAAGAAGAGGAGCATGATATATTCAAAATGCTGAAGAAGAAAAATGCCAATTAGGAATACTTCATGTTGGAAATCTTCAGAAATGAAGAGGACATAAGGACTTTCTAAGGTGAACGATAACTGAGGAACTTCATCTTCACTAGACATGCTTTTAAGAAAAGCCAATGTAAGTTCTTCAAGCTAAAACAAAAAGGGCGCTTATTAGTAAAACAATATGAAAACATAAAACCACTAATAAAAGTATATAGTCCAACTGAGTCTAATACTGTAATCATGGAGTGTAAATCATTTAGAGCTATGGTATAAAGGGTAAAAGACTTAAAAATTAAAATAACTATAGCTACAATAATTTTTTTTGTTAATGGAACCACAATATGCAAAGATGTAAATTGTGACATCAAAAATAGAATATGGAGAGGGACGGTAAAAGTGGAGAATTTTGTATGTGATTTAAGTTTTTACCAGCTTAAAATAGACTGCTTTAACTATTTTATGTGTGCCTCATGGTAACCACAAAGCAAAAATCTATAGTAGACAGACAAAAGATACACAGAAAGGAATCAAAGCATATTATTACAGAAAATCATGAAATCACCAAAGAAGACAAGAGAGCAAGAAAAAGAATCTAGAAAACATTTGGCAACAGTCAATAACATGGCAATAGAAAGTCATAACTTATCAATAATTAAGTGGATTAAATTTTTAAATCTGAAGACCTAAGGTGACTGAATGTTTTTCTTTTTATAAGCTTCAACTGTAAGCTACATGTAAGATGCTTACTTCAGGGTTAAGGCCACACATAGACTGAAAGTAAAGTGTTGGAAAAGTAAATCTACTGTGTGCAAATATTAATGAAAAGAGAGCAGGAGAAGCTATACTTATTTATTCAAAATAGATGGTAAGTCAAAAACTATCATAAAAGACAAAGCAGGTCATTAGATAATTATGAATGGATAAGTTTATCAAGAGTATATAACAACTGTAACTATACATACACCTAGCATTAGAATACCATATAAAGCAAATATTAACAAATTTGAAGGAATAAATGATCAGCAATACAATAACAGTAGAGGACTTCAATACTCCACTTTCAACAATGGATACATCATGCAGACAGAAAATCAATAGGGATACATCAGACTTGAAAAACAATTTAGACCTAATGGACCCAACTGACATATACAGAACATTATATCCAATAGCACCAGAATATACATTTTTCTCAAGCACACATGGGATATTTATCAGGATAGATCATACGTTAGGCCGCAAACCAAGTCTTAACAAATTTAAGAAGATTGAAAACATCTTTGTATCCAAAATGGTATGAAACTAGAAGTCACTAACAGTAGGAAAACTGGAAAATTCACAAATACATGGAACATATTACTGAACCATCATAGGTCAAAAAAGAACTCAAACAGGTAAAAATCTAAAGAAAGGTGGAAATGTAAACAAAATATACCAAAATGTATGGGATACAGCAAGAACATCTCTAAAAGAGGGTTTCATAGCAGTAACTACCTGCACAAACAAATAAGGAAAATCACAAATTTTAAACCTAATTTTACACATTAACGAACTAGAAAAAAGAGCAAATTAAGCCCAAAGTTAGTTGAAGAAAGGAAGTGTCAAAGATCATAGCATAAATAAACAGTCTACAGAAAAAAATAGAAAAGATCACTGATACCAAGGGTCAGTTTTCGAAAAACCTTAGCTAGACAAGACACCAACAAATTGGATAACCAAGAGAAAACTGATAAATTTCTAAACAAAAAATACAACCTACAAACTGAATTATAAAGAATTAGAAAATATGAATTGACCACTAATAAGTAAGGAGATTGAATCAGTAACCAAAAATCTTCTATTGATAAAAAGTCTAGGACTTCATGGCTTGGGATTGAATCAGTAACCAAAAACCTTCTATTGAGCAAAAGTCTAGGACCACATGGCTTCTCTGGCGAATTATACCAATTTGAGAACTGATAGCAATCTTTCTCGAATTATTCATAAAATTGAAGAGAGGGGACTTCTCCAAACTCTTTTTATGAGGCTACCATTCCCCTGATGTCAAGGCCAGAGAAGGACAGTACAAAAAAAATTTACAAGCCAATACATGAACATATATGCAAAAATCCTCAAAAAAATAAATAGCAAACTGATTTAAACAGTAAATTTAAAAGATGATACTTTGATCTAGTGAAATGTATACCTGAGATGCTGAGAGGCCAGGATGGTCCAACCTACTGAAATCAGTAAATGTGATATACCACATTTAAAAAATAAAGGAAAAATGTGTAATCGCCTCAATGTGTGCAGAAAAAAAGCATTTTAGAAAGTACAATATCCTCTCATGATAAAAAAAAAAAGGTTAGGAAATAAGGTATAGAAGAAATGTACCTCAACACAGTAAAATATATATATGAGAAGCCGATAGCTAACATCATACTAATAGTGAATAGCTAACAGGTTTTCCTTAAAGAACAGAAACAAGACAATTTAGACCTAATGGACCCAGAATACATTTACAGAACATTATATCCAATAGCACCAGAATATACATTTTTCTCAAGTGCTCATGGAATATTTATCAGGATGGATCATATGTTAGGCCACAAATCAAGTCTTAACAAATTTGAGAAGATTAAAAACATCTTTGTATCCAAATGGTATGAAACTGGAAGTCACTGACGTGGGAAAATTGGGCAACTCGACTACTGTTGCCACTTCTATTCAACATATTACTGGAAATGCTGCTATAGTGATTGGGCAGGAAATACAATAAATAAAAGGCATCCAAATAAAAAAGGGAAAAGTAAAACTTTCTGTTTGCAGATAACATAATCTTATATATAGAAAGCTCTTAAAGAGTCAACCAAAAAATGATATAACTAATTTAAAAATTAGTAAAATTCCAGGATATATAATTTACACACAAAAATCAGTTGTGTTTATTAGATACTAATAATAAACTATTCATAAATTAAATTTAAAAATTACCCCATTTACAACAGCATCAACAAACCTTAGCAGTAAATTTAAACACTGAAGTGAAAAATATGTATAATAAAAAGTATAAGATATTGATTAGGAATTGAAGAAGACACACATAAATGAAAAAAATCCATGTTGATGAATGTGAATTAATATTGTTTAAATGTACCTATTACCCAAAGTGATTTACAAATTCAATGCATTTTCCATAGAAAATTTAAAGGCATATTTCACAGAAATAGAGAAAACAACCCTAAAAAATCACATGGAACAACAAAAGTTCCTGAATACCTTAAGTGACCTGAAGAAAGAAGAACAAAGTTGGAAGCCTCACAGTTCCTGATTTCAAATTATTTTATGAAGCTACAATAATCAATTATGGTACTGGCATAAAAATAGACATGTAGAAAACGTACAGAATAGAAAGTCTGGAAATAAACCTACAAACACTTAGTCAATTAATCTTTGACAAAGACACCAATAATACACAACGGAGAAAGCATAGTATTTTGAATAAATGACATTGGGAAAACTGAATATCCATACTGTCAGAAAGAAGAATGACATTAGACCTTTATCACACACCAAATAAAAAATCAGCTCAAAATGGATTAAAAACTTAAATGTAACACTGAAACTATAAAACTATTACAAGAAAACATAGGGTAAAAGCTACATGTCATTGGTTTGGGCACGACTTTTGAATACAATACCAAAAGCACAAGAAAAAAAAGCAAAAATGAGCAGGTGGAACTACATTAAACTAAAAATTTCTGCACAGCAAAGGAAATAATTAGCAAAGTAAAAAGGCAACCTACAGCCTGTGAAAAAAATATTTTTAAACCATGTATGTGATAAGGGTTTAATATCCAAAATATACCAGAAATTCATATAACTATATAGAAAAATAAATAAATAACCTGCTTAACAGTAAGGGACATGAAGACAGGTTTTTCCAAAGGAGACATATGAGTAGCCAACAGATTTATAAAAAGGTGATCAACATCACGAATCATTAGCAAAATGTAATCAAAACCACAATGCAATAATTATTTCACACATCTTACTATGTCTATTATCAAAAAGTAAGAGTTAACAATTGTTGTTGAGAATGCATTCAAAAAGGAACTCTTGTACATTTATTCTAAAAGGCCATATAGAAAAACAATATGGGGATTTTTCAAAAAATTAGCAATTAAACTACTATATGACCCAGCAATTCTTCTTTTGGGTGTATATACAAAGGCAATAAAGTCATTATCACAAAAGAAATAGCTGCACTCCTATGTTCATTGCTGTATTATTCACAATAGCCAAGATATGGAATAATCTAGTATCTGCAAGTGGATGAATGGAGAAAGAAAATGCAATATATATAAACTGAATATTTCTCAGCCTTAAGAGAAGGTAATCCTGTTTTTTGTAACAGCATGAATGAACCTAGAAGACATGCTATTAAAACAAGTCAAAAACAGAAAGACAAATACAGCATAATCTCACTTACAGGTGAAATCTAAAAAAGTTAAATCATAGAAATAGAGTAGAATAATGACTACCTGAGATTGGGTGGGGGGAAATAGGAAGATGTTGGTTAAAACACACAACATTTTAATTATGAGTAAGTTCTGGAGATCTAATATGATTATATTTAATAATAATGTATTGTACACTTGAAATTTACAAAAAGAGTATATTGTAAGTAGTCTTACTACTCACGTAAAGAACAATTACTATATGAGATAATGGACATGCTAATTACGTTGATTATGGTGATCATTTCACAATGTATATGTATATCAAAATATCATGTTGTACATCTTAAATACATACAATTTTTGTAAGTTATACCTCAGTAATTATGGGGTAAACCCATTTAAACAAATTTGACATTATATTTAAATAAATCATTACTATGGTCTTATTGTAGCTTTTTAAAATTCCTCCCAAATTCATATTTCAAGATCTAATTACTGTGATGGTATTAGAAGGTGGGCCTTTGGAAGGTGATTAGGTTATGAGGACAGACTTCTCGTGGTTCTTAGACTTCATAGTCTCCAGAACTGTGAGAAATAAATTTCTGTTGTTTATAAGCTACTTACTTCTTGGTATTTTGTTATAACAGACTGAATGGACTAAAACATACATTTTACCTTGCATTTAATTATGTGTTTTCCTAAAATTAATAAAAGTTTTTTATAAAAAGTTTGTAATGACTGTCTAGATCAATTTGTATATACATATCAAATGTATTTAATTATTAAATTATTCATAAGACATTTATTACATTTTAATTTTTTTCTTTCTTTTTTTTTTTTTTTTTTGAGACCGCCTCTTGCTCTGTCACCCAGGCTGGAGTTCAGTGGCGTGATTTTGGCTCACTGCAACCTCTGCCTCCCAGGTTTGAGTGATTCTCCTGCCTCAGCCTCCTGAGTAGCTGGGATTACAGGTGCCCACCACCATGCCTGGTTATTTTTGTATTTTTAGTGGAGACAGGGTTTCACCATGTTGGCCAGGCTGGTCTTGAACTCCTGACCTAAGGTGATCCGCCTGCCTCGGCCTCCCAAAGTGCTGAGATTACAGGCTTAAGTCACCGAGCCCAGCAATTTTTTTTTTTATTTCATAAATAGTGCTAGTATGTGTGCTCAAGTTAAGATATTGTCTAATGCTTCATAGAATTGTATTTATGAGAAATATGGAATTTATATTTTCAGATCTTTTTTTAATGCAGATGCAGATCAGGAATATATTATATACAAATTTCAAAAGCTATTATAGCAACAACAAAAGCAAAAAAGCACTCCTGAATTGTGTGAACTGGAAATGTCTTCAAAGTAATAAGTGAGGTTTCTTTTTTTTTTTTTTCTGTAATTCCTGACCTCTACCTGTAAGCTTCCCAGGTTGAAAGGGATAAAGTCAGCACTACCTGCACATCAACAACTGTAAAGGATTTAAGCAAAAATGTAGCTTTTAAAATGTATTTTTCAAATAAATTACTTCCCCTCAAATACTAATACAGAGGAGAATAAAACTTGAGTACCAATAGGGAGGAACGACTTATGAAATCATGACATTTGGGGAGTAAGGAAAGAGAGTGAACCTCCATTTAACCTCCTTTCTGGCTCTCACGTGCCTTTAAAAAAAATTGCCAAGGCAGTTTCATTTAACCAGCTGATTTTAAATTGCTCCTTGGGGCTGATTTTGTAAAACTTCTTTGATATTTTATGGTTCTACAGTTTTATGAGCACCATAAATGCCAGAAACCTTAGAAATGGCATAGCATTTCAACAGGAACATCTTTTCTTAGAATCAGGGTGAAGCTAAGTTACTCACTTCTGAAATCTATTAACAGTCTCACTCCAGTTTAAATTTCACCAGGCTATCGAACATGGTCATTGGTTTAGTGTAACATTACCCTGAGTACTTTTATTATAGATCTTCATTACTTAAATGTTCCTTTTTTTCTTGAGCAAATAATCTATGACTTACACGGAGTATAGCACTTTCAGGTGTCTGTCTACTAAATTAAAACTTTAGCAATACATCTATGAGCACAGTGAAGTTACTCTTCAGAAGGCACTAATCACACAAGTATTGAGGATTGATAACCCAAGGAGACAGCATTTAATTTTTTTTTGTACCAGGATACCAAGTAATTTAAAAAATTAAAATTTTTTAACACTGGGGTATAAGAAAGGCCAGTAGTTAAATGTGAACATCAGATAACACAGGTAGAATAGAATGGACCCAAGTGGCTGTCTCTAACGTGTTCTGGTATATTTAATGTTTCATAACTAAAAGCCCTTAGAAAAAGATATTAAAAGGGCAAAATTTTTATTCTTATTCTTGAAAAAAATAACCAAGATTCTGCTATTTTCCACATTTTAAAAAAGTTATTTTAATCAAGTTCCTTTTTCTACATCCTATATTTTTAAAGGAATTATAGCAAGGCAAGTGATCATAATAGATACTATGTTCTTTATTATAAGTGAAATCAATCAAGCTGAGCTCTTAAGGACTTTTCAGTTCTTCTGGTTTTGATGAGAGGGCAAAAATTGATTATCCTAAACCTAAATATTGCTACACAGGACAAGAAAACAGTCTCCAGATAACCCTGCAATGCTTTTGCCAAATTTAACTTTTAAAACATGATAAAGATTTCACAAATACATTATTGCAGTTTGCATAAGTGGAAAGCTCTCACAAAAGACTGAAGAGAGAACCATTTTAACCTCAAGAATAAAGCTATTAATATCTGTATCCAAGATTCCAAATAAATAATATACAAGATAAAACAGCACTAGTGGAGATAGTAACACATATTTCAGATTAGCTTTCAAGATCTAGATGTTTAAAGAGTAAAAATAATGAACTGGAGCCACATTCTATAAATTCCAAAAAAGTTATCTCCACCATTAGTCAATATAAGTACAATAGAGCAATGGGAAGGGGTGCTTTTAAGTTGATAACAAAAAATTATTTGTCCTTATATACATTGAAGCAACGTGTAGCTTTCCATTTTGCATTAGTGAAGCAGAGAAATAAGGAGTAACACACAAGATAGTGGATATTGTCTAGCCTTTTTCTACTTGTCCAGAAACATATGACTGAAGTGTCATTCTTATAAATTGATAAATATTAGCTAAATATTTTTCAAAAGTGCAAGACAACAAAAAGTGTTTGTGGGTGAGTAATAACAATACTAGCAACCATAATCACAGACAAAGGCAACAACAATGCCTATATCTATTGAGAGGCAGTCATTAAGAATTAACTATCTCATTTAATCACCTGAGTAACTACAGAGCAATATTATTGTCATCACATAATGGGTTCATCTTGCCTGCTCTCCAGAAAAAAGCCAATGCACTAAGAAAAGCAGATTTGTGCAGCACAGAAAGAGTTTAATTAACACAGGCTAGCCAAGCATTAGACTGAGTTTATTAGGTAAATCAGCCTCCCTGAGAACTCAGAGGCCAGGGTTTTACAGATAATTTGGTGGTCAAGGGGGCTAGGGAATGGGTGCTGCTGATTGGTTGAGCATGAAGGCATAGGGGTGTGGAAAATGGTCCTCATATCCTGAATTAGCCTCTGGATGGGGACCACAGGGTCAGCTGAGTCATGAGTCACACGTCTGGGGGGTGTAGTCAGTCAGTCTCCAGAATGCAGAAGTCTAAAAAATATCTCCAAAGACTGATCTCATGTTCTACAACAGTGAAGTATCTATAGGATTAATTGGAGAAGTCACAAATTTTGTGACCTCTGGCCACAAGACTCCCCAACTGTAAGGGATTATAGAAAAGCAAGCTAGGGAACAATGGCTAATCATCCTTCAAATATGCCTACATTTTAGCAGAATTCAGGTCCCTCCCATAATCCTAACCTTGTGGCTTTTCATTAGTTTTACAAAGGCAGTTTCAATCCCTGAACAAGGAGGGGTCAGTTTTAGAGAGGTACTGTTGTCACCCTTGCTTTAAAGTTAAATGATAAAATCAATTCCTCCTATGGTTAGCTTGGTTTAGGCTAAGAATTAGTGAGGACAGCCAGCCTGTGAGGATAGAAGCAAGATGGAGTCAGCCATGCTAGACTTCTTTGTGGTCATACTCTTTGCAAAGGTGGTTTCATTATTAACCACATTTTACAGATAAAATCAATAGGTTGAATAACATACTCACACTGATTTTAAAAGCTGGTAAGTGACTGTAGTCAAGATTACACCATGAGCCAGTTTTATTATAACTTCTTTTTAATCTAAGCACACCAAACTTTTTTTAATGTTAGCATTTGTATCAAGCACACAATGTATTTTCCCAATTAATCTGATAAGTACTCAAACCTGTGAGATAAGCAATAATTATTCTTCTTATTTCAGAAATGATACAAGAGAGATTTAATAAGTTTGAACTGATAGACACTGCCACAAAACTGGTGATAACCTGAGATAGGGTTTATATTCAGGCTTTCTGATTCCAGATATAATGTTGTTCCAAATATTCCACCATAAAGAATGCTTTAGAAAAACGGTTCTCAACTTTTCTTTAATACACCTATTGTAATGCAAAGGCCTAGGACCACCATGATAGAAACAAAAGATACAAATTGTTTTATAAAATACTTTTTTACTTGCTGACATTTTGATAATATATTTACTATTTGTGACAGCATTTTATGATATAAAACTCACAATAGTGTTGGTAATGCTTCTTATTGCTATGACTTTAAGGTGTTGTATATTCTAATATACAGTTCCATACTTAACTATGTAATAATACCATTAAGTATTTCTTATAATAATGTAGAATATTCTCAATAGTTGAATGCTTATATGTTAGTTATAAGATAAAGTACAAAAATAAGTACAATTATTTATAAGATATGTGTTATTATAGCTATAAGATATAATACTTATTATATCTTATAAATAATTGTACTTACTTTTTGTTTCATCTTATAATTTATCATGTTTAGTATTGATATCCCCATTTCACAAAATTGTTTTAAAACAATTTAAAATTATGATTTAAACATCATGCTATACTATCAAAGATTATAAATATGTGTGTGTGCATGCACATGTGTATGTATGTGTATGAATATGTATATGTATATAGAAATTATGCTTCACTAGAAAAAACTTGGAAAGGGTGATAACTAAAACAAAGAATGTAAACTTCAAAGGAAAAGTGGGTAGCTATTCAAGAGTAGCAATATTAGCCTTGCTGAATAGAGATAAGCAAAAGATGCAATAGAAGATTGTGTAGCATGAAACTCCATTTATTAAATCTACTGATTTACAACTCAGTCTATGCTTATTTGCAGAATATGACTCTTACTATCAGGGTCCAAATCCAGCTTACTTGAATCTTCATTCATTCTCAGGAACCAATCTCTCTTTCCTCCTAGGATCATAATTTCCAGCCACCTGCTAAACATAGCATCAATTTGCTTGATGTGATCATATTTTGTAGCACAATGCATGTCGTCACTACTTTTCTAAAAGTATCATTTTATCACATAAACATTTTGACCTAGAGAAATATTTTACACAGTACAGTGTTTCTCCCATGATACAAAGTCAATTAATGGTAAAATATGATTAAATTAGTAGAAATTTGCTTTGCAACTCACTTTGCAATAGTTGCTATTTAAAAGAAATATTTGAGATGCTGAAATTTTCTAATTATACATAATATATAATATAAAAATACATTTTATATGCTGTAAATGCGCATATGTGTAAGAAACAAGAAAGACGGAGAATACTTATGACAAAACTTGACTAAAAGTCATAAATTTAAGATAAATTTATTTAAAAATCTATTTTTTACCAAATTATAGATTTGATATAATTTTTCTTACACTTTCAGGCAAACTAGTAGGGAAGTGCTGATAGAGTGGAAGAAATTTTAAAATGTTTATGTTATTTTGATAAAATAGAGTCAAGAATATCCAGATACATTTTAAACAAGAAGAGTTGTGCCCTATTAGTCATCAAAATGTATAAAGTGAGGAAACAGCAGGACCTAGACTGAACTCCTGGTGTTTCAGTAACATTAACAATGTTCCTTTGGCAGGTATGCTAACTTTTGCTTTTGACTCAATAGGCAATGAGCGATTCACAAGTTTATGCTTTATTGTGAGAAATTTACACACACATAATCAAACATTCACAATACAATTATTAAAGGCAATAGTTAGGGTGTAATGAACCACAGCAGAGGCTCAGGAGACCAATCCACTTAGAGAGGAACTCAAGCAAGTATGGCAGTCTCTCCTGGGTGCTGATCAGTGGTAGGCAAAGCTGCTCTTCTGTGGGCAGTCCTTCCCACAGTCAGGAGAAAGCTTTCAGATTTCTCACAGGCCAAGATTCCAAAATCCCCTCCGAAATTCCCTGTCCCTTGTTCTTTTATGATTCTCCGCAGGTGTGCTCACTGTCTCACTGTTCTTATTTCAGCCCCTGGGTCTCAACTGGCATTGAGCCACAGCAGGTGTTATCTCATAACCTGGGTCTATTATACATATGCTTATCATGGGGAGTAGGCACACCACATGGCCATAAGAGAAGCAAGAGAGAGATGGGGGAGATGCCACCCACTTTTCAATGACCAGATCTTGCAAGAAGTCACTCACTATCTGGAGGACAGCACCAAGGAGATAATTTTAAACCATTCATGGGAAATCCACCCTCATGATCAAATCACCTTCCACCAGGCCCCACTTCCAACATTGGGGATACAATTGACCATAAGATTTGGATGGAGACACAAATCTAAACCATATCAGCCATTAAAAAGTCCTGTAAGCTTTCCAAGAGTAGATATTCTTAAGAGAAAAAGGGAAAGGAGGGAAATATGATATATCCTGATATATAAGTAGATACAGCTATATGTTTATTTAATCTGGATATAAAGATTTTGATCTGGACTATTCAACCAGGATATTAAAAGTTCAGGCTCACTGTCCTAGATACTGCTGTATCTAGAAAATAATGTACATATAGTAATTGTACATCACTGACAGTGCAGTGACAGCACAATGTCTTTTTATCTGTAAAATGTCAGTCTGTATAAAAACAACATTCAGTTGCCAATACTTTAGCGTTTATCTTCCTTAATGTAAAATTAATATTTCAAAGTAAACTAATTGCACTTTACATTAACTAACAAAAACATCTTGTCTTTTCAAGTGACTTAGAAATAAAAGGGTGTTCAAGAGCAATCCAGCTATGAGTAAATGCTAATTGGACTGATAGCAATTTATGAAATTTTTACATGAAATGGGTGATTGAATTGATTCTTCCTATGCATGAGGATGGAATACTTTTTCATTTGTTTGTGTCCTCTCTTATTTCCTTGAATGGTGGTTTGTAGTTCTACTTGAAGAGGTCCTTCACCTCCCTTGTTAGCTGTCTTCCTAGGTATTTTATTTGTTTTATCCCGAATCAATATCATGAAAATGGTCATGCTGCCCAAAGTAGTTTATAGATTCCATGCTATTCCCATCAAACTACCATTGACATTCTTCATAGAATTAGAATAACTGTTTTACATTTTATATGGAATCAAAGAATACCCCGTATATCCAACACAATCCTAAGCAAAAAGAACAAAGCTGGAGGCATCATGCTGCATGACTTCTAACTATAATACAAGGCTACAGTAACAAAAATAACATGGTGCTGTACCAAATTAGATATATAGACCAATAGAGCAAACAGAGACCTCAGAAATAACACCAAATATGTTCAACCATCTGATCTTTGACAAACTTGACAAAAACAAGCAACAGGAATAGGATCTCCTATTCAGTACATGGTTCTGGGAAAACAGGCTAGCCATATGCAGAAAACAGAAAGTGGACCCCTTCCTTACCCCTTATACAAAAATTAACACAAAATGGATTAAATACTTAAATGTGAAACCCCAAACCATAAAAACTCTAGAAGAAAACCTAGGCAGTACCATTCAGGACACAGGCATGGGCAAAAACTTCATGACAAAAATGCCAAAAGCAATTACAACAAAAGCCAAATTTGACAAACTTGATCTAATTAAACTAAAGAGCTTCTGCACAACAAAGAAACTAGCATCAGAATGAACAGGCAACCTACAGAATGGGAGAAAATTTTTGTAATCTACTCATCTGACAATGGTCTAATATCCAGAATATCAAAGGCCTTTTCTGCATCTATTGACATAATCATGTGTTTTTTAAACTTGGTTCTCTTTATTTGATGGATTAAGTTTATTGATTTGCATATGTTGAACTAGCCTTGCATCCCAGGGATGAAGTAGACTTGATCATGGTGGATAAGCTTTTTGATGTGCTGCTGGATTTGGTTTGTTAGTATTTTATTGAGGATTTTCACATCGATGTTCATCAGTAATATTGGCCTGAAGTTTTCTTTTCTTGTTGTGTCTTTTCCCAGTTTTGGTATTAGGATGATGCTGTCTTCATAAAATGAGTTAGGGAGGAGTCCCTCCTTTTCAATTGTTTGGAATAGTTTCAGAAGGAATGGTACCAGCTCATCATTGTATTTCTGGTAGAATTCAGCTGTGAATCTGTCTGGTCCTGTGCTTTTTCTTGGTTGGTAGGCTATTAATTACTGCCTCAATTTCAGAGCTCGTTATTGGTCTATTCAGGGATTCAATTTCTTACTGGTTTAGTCTTGGTAGGGTGCATGCATCCAGGAATTTATTCATTTTTTCTAGATTTTCTACTTCATTTGTTTAGAGGTGTTTATAGTATTCTCCGATGATTGTTTGTGTTTCTGTGGGGTCAGTGGTGATATCCCCTTTATCATTTTTCAGAGTCTATTTGATTCTTCTCTCTCTTCTTTATTAGTCTAGCTAGCAGTCTATTTTTGTTAACTTATTCAAAATCCATCTCTTGGATTCATTGATTTTTTGGAGGCTTTTTCGTGTCTCTATTTCCTTCTGTTCTTCTCAGGTCTTAGTTTTTCTTGTCTTCTGCTAGCTTTTGTATTAGTTTGCTCTTGTCTCTCTATCTGTTTTAATTATGACGCTAGGGTGTCGATTTGAGATCTTTCGAGCTTTTTGATGGGGCATTTAGTGCTACAAATGTCCCTCTTAACACTGCTTTAGGTGTGTCCCAGAGATTCTAATATGCTGTCTCTTTGTTCTCAATTATTTCAAAGAACTTCTTGATTTCTGCCTTCATTTCATTATTTACCCAGGAGTTATTCAGGAGCAGGTTGTTTAACTTCCACAAAATTGTGTGGTTTTGATTGACTTTCTTAATCCTGATTTCTAATTTGATTGCACTGTGGTCTGACAGACAGTTTGCTATGATTTCAGTACATTTGCATTTGCAGAGACATGTTTTATTTTCAATTATCTGGTCAATTTTGGAATAAGTGCCATGTGGCACTGGGAAGAATATATATTCTATTGATTTGGGGTACAGAGTTCTGTATACATCTACTAGGTCCACTTGATCTAGAGCTGAGTTCAAGTCCTGAATATCCTTGTTAATTTTCTGTCTCATTGATCTGTCTAATATTGACAGTGGGGTGTTAAAGTCTCCCACTGTTATTGTGTAGGAGTGTAAGTCTCTTTGTAGGTCTCCAAAAATTTGTTGGATGAATCTGGGTGCTCCTATATTGGGTGTATACATATTTAGAATAGTTAGCTCTTCTTGTTTAATTGTTCCCTTTACCATTATTTAATACCTTTTTTTGTCTTTTTTGATCTTTGTTGGTTTAAAATCGGTTTTGTCAGAGAATAGGATTACAACCTCTGCTTTCTATTATTATTATTATTCTTTTGCTTACCATTTGCTTGGAAATTTTCCTCCATCTCTTTATTTTGAGCCTGTATTTGTGTTTGTATGTAAGATGGGTCTCCTGAATATAGCGCATCAATTGTTCTTGCCTCTTTATCAGATTTGCCAGTCTGTGTCTTTTAATTGGGGTATTCTGCCCATTTACACTAGAGGTTAGTATTGTTATATTTGAATTTAGTGCTGTCATCATGATGCTATTTGGTTATTTTGCACAGTAGTTGATACAGTTGCTTCATAGTGACATTGGTCTTTATATTTTGGTGTGTTTTTGCAGTGGCTGGTATTGGTTTTCTCTTTCCATATTTAGTGTTTCTTTCAGGAGTTCTTGCAGGGTAGGCATGGTGGCAATGAAATTCCTCAGCATTTGCTTGTCTGGAAAGGATTTTATTTCTCCATTGCTTATGAAGCTTAGTGTAGTTGGATATGAAATTCTGGGTTGAAAACACTTTTTTTAAGAATGTTGAATATTGGCCCCCAGTCTTTTCTGGCTTGTAGAGTTTCTGCTGAGAGGTCTGCTATTAGTCTGATGGACTTCCCTTTTTATGTGAAATGGCCTTTCTCTCTGGCTGCCCTGAACAATTTTTTCCCTCATTTCAACCTTGGAGAATCTGATCATTTTGTGTCCTGGGGTTGATCTTCTCATGGAGTATCTTAATGGTGTTCTCTATATTTCCTGAATTTGCATGTTGGCCTGTCTTGCTATGTTGGGGATGTTCTCCTGGGTAATATCCTGAAGTGTGTTTTCCAGCTTGTTTCCATTTTCCCTGTCTCCCTCTGGTACTCCAGTCAATTGTAGGTTCAGTCTTTTTATGAAGTCCTACATTTCGTGGAGGTTTGTTCATTCCTTTTCATTCTTTTTTCTCTATTCTTGTCTGCAAGTCTTATTTCAGTAAGGTCTTCAGATTCTGATATTTTTACTTCCACTCAGTCTACTCAGCTGTTGATACTTGTGTATGCTTCACGAAGTTCTCAAGCTGTGATTTTCATCTCCATCAGGTCATTTATGTTCCTCTCAGAACTGATTATTCTAGTTAGAAATTCCTCTAACCTTTTATCAAGGTTCTTAGTTTCTTGGCATTGGGTTAGAACATGCTCTTTTAGCTCAGTGTAGTTTTTTATTACCCATCTTCTGTCAGTTGGTCCATGTGATCCCTTATCCAGTTCTGCACCCTTAATGGAGAGACACTGCTATCATTTGGAGAAGAGGCACTCTGACCTTTTGGGTTTTCAGTATATTTTTGTTGATTCTTTCTCATCTTCATGAGTTTGTCTGGTTTCAGTCTTTGAGGTTGTCAACACTTAGGGTTTTCGTGGGGGCCTTTTTGCTGTTATTGTTGTTGTTGTTGTTGTTGATGATGATGCTGTTGTTGTTGCTTTCTGCTTGTTTTTCTTTCAATAGTCAGGTCCCTCTTCTGTAGGGCTGCTGCAGTTTGCTGGGGGTTCACTTCAGGCCCTATTCATCTGATTCTCTCCAGTGCCTGAAGATGTCACTCAAGGAGGCTGGACAGCAGCAAAGATGGATGCCTACTCTTTCTTCTAGGACCTCTGACCTCGAGGGCCACCAACCTGATGCCAGTAGGATTGCTCCGGTATAGGCTGTCTGACAACCCCTGTAGGGGGGTCTCACCCAGTTGGGTGGCACGGGGAGCAGAACCCGTTTAATGAAACACTTTGTCCCTTAGTTGAGAGGGTGTGTTTCGCTGGGGGCAAACCCACTTGTCTGGACTGCCCAGATTCCTCAGAACTACCAGGAGGTGATCCACAGAGACTGCAGCCACCCCTTCCCCTAGGAGCTCAGGCCCAGGGAGTTCGGAATTCTGTCTCTGAGCCTCTGGCTGGAGTTATTGGAGACCCTGCAGGGAAGCCCCGCCTACTGAGGAAGGATGGGTCAAGGCTAGACCTGAAGAGGCACTCCAGCTGCAGACTGCCACAGCTGGTGTGTTGGGCTGTGGGGACAAGCCTTGGGACCAAGCCGTCCAGCAGCAGAAAAGCACAGCCTGGAGCTATAGAAATGTGTGCCACCCTTTCCTCATCCAGGGATCTTAGCATGTTAAGCAGTTCCAACTCCCAGTGCTGGCTGCTGCCCCTCCCCCAAGGATCTCAAAAGGCTTAGACAGCAGGCAACTGCAGCCAGTGCTGGTTGCCCCTCCCCCCTGGGGAGTTGGCTAGGGGGAAGGGGCTCTCCTCTGTATGGCTCTCAGTTGGGCTGCTGCACCACACTGCTCTTCCTTCTCTCCATGGGTCACGTCAGACTGTAGTCAATTTTAATGAGAGAACCTGGACGCCTTGGTTGCCGCGAAGGATTCACATGCTTATTATGTTTTTATTCTGTGGGAACTTCTGAATGGTGCTGCTTCTAGTCAGTCATCTTGGCTCCATCCCCAAGCTTCTTCCTTTATAAAGACCTCCTCACAAACCCTCAACCTCACTACCCATCTATGTATTTGGGTTCATGGACAGATGCAGGGAAATTTTCAGATCTGAAAATCTTCCAAATAGAATAGTCTCCACTAAAATCTGAACAGACTTCAGAATTTATGCACAATTTAAACAAATATTCAAACAACAATATGGAATTTTCTGATTTTCTTTGATTAAAAAAAGAGAAAATATCTCTTTCTCCCTTGCATGTAGGAAATTACCTATATCAGCTTCTTATTGCTGCTATTAACAAATCACCACAAATTTAGTGGCTTAAAAATGTGAATGTGTTGTTTTATAGTTCTTGTGGTCAGAAGTTCAAAGCAAGTCTCACCAGGCTAAGATGTCATCAGGACTGCATTCCTTTCTGGAGACTCTAGTGGAGAATCAATATCCTTGTCTTTTCTGGTCTCTGGAGTCTGCCTATATACCTTGGTTCATGGTTCCCCCATCTTAGGTCTTCAAGGTCAGCAACGTTGCATTCTCTAACTCTTCTCCCATAGTCACATACCCTCTGACCAGAACCAGGGAGGGCTCTCTCCATTTTTAAGTGCTAGTGTGATTGTGGCCACCTGGGTAATCCAGGATTATCTCTCATCTTAATTTTCTTAATCTTAAATGCTTCTGCAGAGTCCCTTTTGCCATGCAAGAGAACATATTCATAGGTTCCAGGGAATAGGGTGTGGAAATTTTATTTATTTATTTAAATGGGGAATCATTGTTCTATCGAAACTTTTTTTCTTTTTTTAAAAACTATATTTCTTGAAAATTGTTTTTGCTGCTTATAAATCAGAAACATCCAGGGAACTTCTGCATACTTCACAGATTTTCTTTCACTCTAAAATGTGTACATGGCAAAGGAATAAAGAGTACTTCAAAATATGACCCTAAGAAACCCAGTTATCTGCCATCACTGTTCTTGGAGAAGATAAAAATTATTTTGGTACCATTCTAATCTCAAGCTAGCGTTTCTCAAGGACAGAAATTACGTATAGAACCATAGATGAATGTGACTCTGGGAAATGTAGTTTCAAAACCTCCAACCCATGTTAAAAAATAAAAAGAGAGAGAAAGAATAGAAAAATAGAGAGATAAATACTCATTACTGTAAGAAAGCATATCCCTAGCAATTGAAATAAATTTAAATCACAAATGTGAATATAAGTCAAGCCTCAAACTGTAAATTTAAGAAATGATATTTATTTCAGTTACGTTTGCAATATAAAATGTTTCAGGTGTTAAGTGGTTAATGTGCTGCAAATTTTTAAAATATCAGTGTAGATAGACAGCGTGTGTGCATATATATATATATATTATATATATATAGTACGTGTGTATGTGTGTTTGTGCTTATCAATTTCTTTTAAATAATCCATATTTGTGAAGCTTTGTTTTTGAGAACTATACTTCCTTGAGGAATTGTGGCATAAACAATGCTATGAATTTACCAAACCATTTCATTTTCCTAGACATAGAACTAAGCTGTAGTTTTGAACCACATTGCATCTTGGTGGGCTAATGTCTTTAATTCTCAAGATTAGAAGGTAAACAAGATGTATTATTTCTTGTCTGAATTACATTTAGTAAATGAAAGTGATATTTGCATATTGTTTTTACCTTTCATGACAAGTTACAGACCCATTTGTTCACATAGGACAGTTTCAAAAGGGAGGAGGGCTGCTTAACCTGAATTTGACTTCAAATGAAAGAAAAATAAAAGTTTTTATTCTTAAATCATTACTAGTTGAGAAATTTACCTGATACCACATGGTAGCTTACTCTTTTCTGACTATAGTAGAAATATTTTCAGATTTTTAAGCAATAAATAGTACAGAAATATGTTGATTGGTAACAAATATATTTAACACTTGCCATTTCACACACTTTCTATATTTTTCTCTTTACTTTCTATTTTGTGCAGGACATTGTGCTAAGCACCAATGTACCATATTAGAAACTGACCTCTCAGAAATTACACATTTTTATAATTACCTAATATAACACTGCCCTGGTGCTGTGGCATTATGTATTTTACACATATGATTAGCTAAGACATTTGTCATGGGAACCTCACATAGTTTCAAAAGAAATGATTTACTAATTCCTTCAGTATGAATGTTAGAGTGGCAAGATCATAATCCTCATTTTATAGATAGTTCTATGGAAGCACAGAGAGATTAAAATATTGTCTAACAATGATGACTGAAGAGGATCTAAGTCCCCATTTCTGATCCTCACACGCTTTCTATTTGTCACCTTGTATATGTTCTTTCTCTGGTATACATTTGATATCTTGGAAATGAGAGAAAATCATCTCCCGTGGGAGCAAAATGACATTGATAAACTTGGCAGAAATTTGACTGCCATTTCTGCAATTTGAAAGACTTTTTCTTCCTGACACAGAAAATGAAGTAGCTACAAGTGAAAAAAAAAAAAAAAAAAAAAAAAAAAACTTAAAAGAATATTTCTTCAAAGTGAAATAACGTCTTATTTTAAAAATTAGAAGAATCATAAGAAACATAGGGTCATCAAAATTACTAAGAAGAAAAGAGAATTTTCTTTTTTTACTCTCCTTTTTAAAAAAGTAAACAAATGTGAGTTGTCTCTAAAGGCATAATTAACTGAGATGGAAAAAGTAACACTGAACCAAACTAAAAGTAGGTCAGCTCATTTGAGGTTCTTGGCTGCACAAGCTCTGACAGCTGGCTGAATATTTCTCTCTCTATATATATAGAAGATACACGGGTTCTAGTGATTTATTGGTCTTTCTTTTCCTTATGCACGTTATATAAAAACATAGAAAAGAAAACCTATAGTTTTTCCTTCTTGCTCAGGAAAAACCTACATTGGGGACTTGAGTGTAATTATGAAATGGAGTTAGCTATACCCAACTGCACAAAACACATTGCTAATTACATTCAAACACAGAGGAACTATGATTGATGAAATAAAGTTTTGGTACTTTCTGGCCCTACAGATATTTTATGTAAATTTTACTTCATATTCATATATCAATTAATTTGTATACTTTAAAAATTAAACATATATTTTCTCCTCACTACACACCCATAAACAAGTAAATATTTACATTCTTTCATTTAAAAAATTCTTTTAAAATTTTGCAAGCAATGAAATTCTAGGAAAGTCAAAATGCCCCTCTTTCAGACACTAGAAAATCTTACCATACTTGATTCATGAGACTCATTTGTCCCATTTCAAGGACATACAGAACAATTCATCACACATGCCTCTTTAAGTAACCGATTGTGCACACTGTCTGTTGGGGAAAGCATGCTTAACTGTATCCTCCATTCTGGCAAACCCAATCCTGTACCCAAAATATATTGGAAATCTTTTTGTCTTTGAAGCTTGGCTTATAAATTTTGAGTATTTTTCCCTATGCCTGCTATTCTATTCTCAAGTCCTCCTTCTTCCAAGAACTTTTACAATCCACTTCTATTTTGAATGGTTTCTCTTCTTTTTCTTATTTCATATCACTCTTTGCAGAGCCAGTTTCATATGAAACTACCACTTCTGCACAATATCATTTCTACCTCAAACCTCTGAAAATTGGCTTCTATTCCTACAACCCCAACAATGACCTCAATAAACTTATTTGCTAAGTCCAACAAAAAATATGGCCCATATATTACTTAAACTTAGCCAGAGGTGAGACTATTATACTGTTTCTCATTCATTACTCTTTCTCCTTATATGGTTTCCAATAAATTGCATTTTGAATCATCCTTCTTTACCTTTGTTCAGAGCTCTTATTCCCCAGAAAATTTATCCAGAAAAGCTGCAAATCATGATTTTTTTTTTCACATTTCCTAACACTTGCTGAAAGTTTTATGTGAAAACTATAGGCTGGTGACTATTAAATTTATATATTTAAATATACACACATACATAAACTTAGTCCTTAACCATCATTACGTTATATACATATCAAGCTCAACATGTTAATACTTGAGTTTATATTTGTTAAAAAAACTAAATTTTTTCATAGTGAAGTTGTTAACTGTATGAACTTCATGATCAGTCACACCAGATTTAAATTCTAGCTTTGCCACTAATGAGTATAATCCCATAATACCTGCTTCATACTGTTGCAATTTTATGAAAATTAAAGAAGTACATACCAGACAGCATATAGGAAATGCTTAAATATGTTATTGTTGCTAATATAATTTTTAAACAAATTATATCCTGTTTAATTTTCCCTCTAAATGTCTTTGAAATCTACCACAGTTTGTCAGTCTCACTAACATTGCTTTAGTCTAAGTCCTTATAATTTCTTGCTAGTATTGCTGAAATAGACTTCTAATAGGTTCCAAACCTTTCCAATTCCGTTCTTCAAATACCATTAAAATAGCCTTCTGAAAAAACAAAATTAGTCATAATACTTCTGTATCTAAGATCATTCGTGATTCTGCTTATATTTACTAAGTACTTTTAAACTTCTGAGTAAAGCAGTCAATGTTTTTTCCTACTTCTCCAGGCTTACCTCTCATCATTATACCTCTTGCATTCTATGCTACAACCATATTCTGTCAGTTTTAGTATTCCTGATGGATCATTCTCACTGTCACGTTTAGACCGTTTTACATAAAGCACTTCTATCCTGCCTCAAGTTTATCTTAGTTTGCATAGCACATTATTATCTTACTTCAAAATTCAGACAAGGCCACCACTCCAGCTTTCCCTGACCCTCAGACTAAATTTCTTGTTCTCTTTTCTGTACTTCAGTAGTATTCTGAGCATTTCTCTATTGGAGTGCATAATAATCTGGTGCATCATAGGCAGCAAGGGATGACAGAGCATACAAGTGATATAGAATCCAAGAGTCAACAATTTTAATCTAAGGTCTTTGAGGGTAAGAATTATATTTTAGACTTTCTTTTATTCTTTATGGGACATAAGTCAATAATAATTTATTAATCTTTATACATTGCTGTTTTTAAGTCATTCTTTCTTTCTTTTTTTCATGAAAAACGAGGTCTAGCAGGTAGCAACAGTGATATGACCTGTGATGATATCATGCTTAGGAAGTGGTCTTGTTGAGGGGTGGGAGAGTCCTGTTCCTCCCTCCCAAGAGTAGTATAGCATTGCCTTCCAGTGTTTGTCTCACTATCATTAATTCTCCTAATCACAAACAGTACCACATTGAACAGGATCAACCAAAAATTGTAGAATAGTTGCTTGTCTTGGTGAACTAAAGACTTAGGTCAATAAGAATATTCACAAACTTAAATACACATCAATTTTGTTAGATTCTTCAAAACTCTATTTTGATATTCTATCTAATTGACACAAGCCAGTTTTTAATTCTGGCTCTAGCAAGACTTAAGTAGTATTAAAGAAAATAACCAAAATATTCCAAAAAGTCACAATAAAGTTTACAAGTAGGTTTACTCTTATTAAATTCCTCATCAGAGATCTCCTAAGCCTTATGTCTACATTCTGGGAAAACAAACAAACAAACCAACAAAAACCAGTTGAAGTATAGCAAGTAAGGAAAGAATTGGGGCAGTTTTTGGCAGTAGCTTCACAAAGGATCTGTCTGAATAAGCAAGAAATTGCCCAAAAACTAATTCAAAATTTCAAATGGCCTTTGTTTTTTAAAGGAATTATCCAAAGGTCAATTGTCCTTAGTATTGTCCAAAGGTCTCAGATATTACATTCATATGGCGCAAAATAGGATACTTTTCATGCCCTTACTACAGAAAATAAAATTATTTTGAAGGACATTTTAAGAAAATATGTCCCTATATGTATTTAAACTTCCCAAAGGTTTAAGATCTAAAGTGACCATGAAAGTTGTATTGTCCATTACAGATATTCAAGACATTCTTTAACTCACTTGTCAGCAAACTATGACCCATAGAACAAATATGGTTCATCACTTGTTTTTATAAATAAATTCTACTAGATTACAGACATGCCCATTTATCTGCATTGTCTGTGGTTGCTTTTGCACTATGATCAAACGATTAGTGGTTGCTAAAGAGATCACAGGACCCCCAAAGCCTGAAAAACATTTCAGTGGAAGTACTATCTGGCACGTAGAAGAAAAAAAATGTGCTGAGCCCTACTGAAACTCTTCTAATAATTTATATCTGATCAAATTATAAAAAAGTCTTCCCAAACCACAACACTCAGCTACTATTGATGTACAAACATTTTGAAATGGACACACACATATACAATAAATATATACATACACAAACACATAAATATGTATATAATATTTTTAAATATAGACACATCTAACAATTTTTACCATGAAATAACAAATCTTCATGTTTCTTTGTACGACATTGAGAAAAGCCACATGAGATATTCAGGAACTGATACCCTTTGGATAGACATGACAGGGTTGTCTTAGCTTATAAAATTAAGAAGCTAGTATTTGTTTAGTCAGTGCAAGAAAAGCATTAGATAATTTAGCCCACTAATTTTTTTAAATAGATATGGAATAAGAAAATTTAGGAGGCTAGGAAAAGGGAAAATGAGATAGGGGACAATATCAGACCAAGATGGAGTAACAACAGACCCTGAACCTGAAGAATGACAGTACATTTTAGTTTGCAAAAACCTTAAAAAAATGGATAAAATATAAGCAGTAATAGATCTCAGTAAGGTATGTATCAGACAGAAAAGCACTATGATCCTTAAGAGGTAAACTACAAAGGTTAAGGTCATCAATTTTTGCAGCTTGCTGCCTGAATAGAGTCTTGTGATTATTGCACAGGATGAACAAATCCAGGCCAAGCTTAGCAGTCTTCATGAGTGCCAGAATGAGGCTGGGCTTTTGTGGAAGATAAGGCAGCTAGTCATACAGTAGAGGACGGAAGGGGAGCGCTACATAGGAGAGAACTCTAGAGAACTTTACAGGTTCTTCTTTGAGTATTCAGCTTAATACTGGTCAGCTCATGTGTGTGAGGCAACTACCCAAGGTTGCAGAAAAGAAAACCCCAAGAGGATTAGAGAGGAAACTCTTGGAGCTCACCAAAGGCACCACTAATGGCTATTCTCACTAGCCAAAGTAGAACTTTCATAATTTATTAACATTGGGTAGAATATTCAGAAGGGTATAGCTTGGTAGTAGAGAAAAATTAGAACTAGACCAAAAGCTGCTCAGGTCCCACCTAAAAGTGCTTAAAAGCAAAACTCTAAGACATTAGAATATTTTCAAATAACTCAATGATGTTCCAGAACAAAACTCAAAAATATTTAGATAAACACAATACCCAAACTCCAAGAAAGTGAAATTCAAAATGCCTGATGACTAAAAAATATTTCAAGGCCTTATAAAAGCTGAAATATAAATTTATAAGAAGAAAACAAAAGATATGGATATTAAGCAGTTATTAAAAATACTTTTCCATGTTAAAAATTAGAGAAAAGGTGGTACATGTTAAATATAGGTATAGAAAATATGTATAAAGTCCCAAATCAAACTTTTGATTATAGAATTTATAATATCTGTGATGAAAAGTACTCTAGATGGGGTTAATGCTGATTAGATATTGCGGAAGAAAATATTAATAAAGACACTGGAATATAACCTATCTAAAATGAAACGCAGAAAGAAAAAGACTTAGAAACAAGAGCATCAGAAGTGGAGGAGCTGCACAAACTATTTAAATAAACAACAATAAAAAATTCCCAAATTTTATAAGAAGTACAAATCTATAGACCTCAAAAGTTAAATAAATTGCAAGCAGAAGATAAATGAGGAAAACTAAATAAAGGCATATATTAATCAATTTTCTTGAAATTGGTGATTTAGAGAAAATATTAAAAGAAGTCCAAAGAAACAAAGACACATTATATACAGAGGAGTTATATTAAGAAACACAACTGATTTCTGATTGGAAGACAGTGGAGCTATGTATACAAAGCACTGAAAAAATAGGTCAACCTGGAAATCCCTATGAATCAAGAAGTATGATTCAATAATACTGAGGAAAAAATAATATTTAGACACACAAAAGCTGAAAGTATTCGTCTTTGGCCATACCAAACTAAAAGAAATGATAAAGGCAGTCTTTAAGCAGAAGAAAAATAATACCAAATAAAATACGAGCTAAATAAAGGAATGAAGAACATCACAAATAGTAACTGTGGGGATAAATATAAAGAGTTTTTCCATATTGTTTAATTTTTTAAAAATATAATTATTTAAAGGAAAAAGACAATGTACTGCATGGTTTTTCACATAGGTAGAAGTATAATGAATGACTATAATAGCTGAAAGTCAGGAAATATATTGTTTTAAGATTCTTATACTGTACATATAGTGGTATGATATCATATGAAGGTAGACTGTGATAAAATATATGAGATAAGCAATCAACAAAATATAACAATAAAAACTTAGAGATATAAACTAAGACGTCAAAACAGGAAATCAAATAAAAATATAAAAATTAGGCATTAAACATAAAAATTCTTTTGTATAAACAAAAGAAATCAGAAAAAGAAGGAAAACAGGATAGATGAGAGAGATGAAAAACAAAAAGAACATAGACTTAAATCCAATTATTTCAATGATTACATTAAATATAAAGAATTAAAATACCTCATTTGAAAGGCAAATACTTTGATAATGAATATAAATGCAAGACCAATTCCATACTCTTTAACAGAAACCCACATTAAGTATAAAATCACAAGCAGATTTAAAATTTAAAATATAAAGGAAGATTTGCCATGGCTAGAATGGCTATATTCATAACAGGGAAAGTAAATTTCACATAAAATATTACCAAGAATAAAAAATATTTACATATTGATATAGGGGATAATTTGCCAAGGAAGCATATGTATCCAAAATTAGTATACACATAATAACAGAAATTCAAAATCATTGAAGCAAGATTGACATAACTGCAAAGAGAAATAGACAATTTTCAAAGCACATTAAGATATTTTAAAAACCTTTTCTCAATTATTAATAGAAAGGAACAAAATCAGTAAAGATATACAAGATTTGAAAGGCTCAATCAACTTTGTACAATTGATATATGTGTGTGTGTGTGTGTGCGCGTGTGTGTATCACTCAATCCTCAAACCAATAATAGCATAAAGTGAGTCTCAAATATAGAATGATTAAAATTATATGAACTATATTTTTCTAATTAATAAAATAAATAATAGAAAAACACCTGGAAAATTTCAAAATATAAGAAAACTAAATAACATAGTTATAAGTAACATAAAGGTCAGGGAAAAATTACAATGAAAATTAGTAATTAATTTCAAGAAAAAAACACAATATACCAAAGTCTGTGTAATGTTACTAAGACAATTGTTAGCAGAATATGTGTAAAAGTAAGCCCTATGTTAGAAAGGAACTAAGGTTTCAAACAATACCCTCAGTTTCTACCTTGAGAAAATAAATAAAGTAAAAGCAAATGAAATAGGATGTAAGCAGAAAAAAAGAAAAAGAAAAAAGATAGGCATAGAATGTCAAGAAGGAGAAAACAAACAAAAATAGACAAAATTATACCAAAAACTAATTCTTTCACAAGATAAACTAAATTGATTGTCTAGAAAAGGAGATGAGATATAAGTCACAACATCAGGAATTAAAGAGGTATAATCAGTACAGTATCTACATATTTTACAATTAGAATAATTGAATATTATGCAAACTTTATGCCAAAAAAAAGATACCCTGGATAATTTCCTCGAAAAATACAAAACAACAACTGAAGAAGAAATTGGTATTTCTCAATAATACTGAATACATTGACTTAAAAGACAAACAAAACACACTTTAGAGAAAAATAACTTCTGGCCTAGATGGCTTCACTGAAGAATTCTATCAAACACTCAAGGGAGAAACACTAATAAATTTACTTAACATTTACCTGAATATTAAAGGTAAGTAAATCTTTCCCAACTAATTCTATGAAGTTAGCATTACTCTTATATATGAAACAGAGAAAGACATCATAACAGTAGAAAAATACAAATGACTATACCACATTACCAGGAGCATATAAGCAAAATTATTAATAAAATATTACCAAATTGAACCAAACAATGCATTATGACTAAATTTTCTTTATCTTGAAAATACAAGATTGAATTTACTTTCCAATACTATTCAATGCATTTCGCCATAGCAACTGATGAAAAAAAAAAAGCATGCAATCAATTCAATTGATGCAAAAGTGCACTTGGTGAAATTCAACATCCATTTCTGATGAGATCTCAGAACCTGAGACTAGAAAGGGAACCCTATCTACCTCAAAACAGTACATTTACAAAAATAGTACCGCTAGCATTGTATTTGATGGTGAACAATTGAAGGCATTCCTCCTGAAATCAAGTACAAGGCAAGGATGTCCACATTCATCACTTCTCTTCAACATTGTCTGGGAGGTTATATTCATTGCAATGGGGCAAATGAAAGAAATAAAAGGAATCCAGATTATAAACTAAGAAGCAAAAATGTTATTCATAGATAACAAGATTATCTGTATAGAAAAGGATCCTAAGAAATTCTACTAGAAATAGTAGAGTTTATCAAGTTTACAGAATACAAGATCTATATATAAACATCAATTATTTTTCTATACACTAAAAACAATTAGAAGTTGAAATAAATACAATAACATTTAAAATGGTATCAAAAGTGAAATACTTAATGACAAACAACAGATAATATACAAGACTCATGTCTTGAAAGCTACAGAACATTGTTAAGATAAATTAAATGTTTATGGACCAGAAAAATCCAGTATTGTTATCATGTGAGTTCTCTCTAGATTTGTCTACAGACTCCAGCTTGGTTTTGTATAAATTGACCTGGTGATTCTTAAATTCATATGTATCTATTTGCGTGTGTGTGTGTGTGTGTGTGTAAGCACCTTGAATTCTGAAATCAACTTTCTACAAGAACAAAGGTGTGTAAACACCTTGATTTCCAAAATTAACTTTGTAAAAGAACAAGGTTGAGAAATTTACACTAGTTGACATCATGTCATTATTATAATGCTACCATAATCAAGCTAATTTAGCTTTGGTATCAAGAGGCACCTATATCAATAGAAAGAAATGTCAAGTCCAGAAGTAGACATCCATCCATTATTGTTAATTAATTTTTGACATGGTATAGAGAAAAGTCACTGGAGAATTTCTTCTTTCAAAAAAGGGCTAGAAAAAAATGGTATATCCATACAGAAAAAATAATATATACTGAAATCCATACCTTGAGCCAAATTTAAAAAGTGGAAATCAAAATAGACTGCAAGCATAAATGTAAAAACAAAAGTATAAATGTTCTAGAAAAAAATAGTAGAAAATTTCTGTGACCTTGGATTAGGCAGATATTTCTTAGATAAAAAATTAAAGTATTATTCAAAAAGATAATCTAATAAATTTTATTTTATGAAATTTAAAGTTTTTTTCTGAGAAAGATACTATTACAAAAAAGAAAATATTAGTGCAGACTCAGATAAAATATTTGTAGATCACATGTGATTAAAGACTTCTGTCTAGATTGTATAAAGAACCCTCAAAACTCAACAAGTAAATAAAATAAATGAGCAAATACAAATGAGAAAAAATTAAATCCACATTTTATCAAAGAGGATATACAGCTATCAAATAATCACAGATAAAGATATTTAATACCATTAGCCATTAGAGAAATGCAAATTAGAGTCACAAGTAAATATTCCTAAATATCTATTGAATTGGTAAAAATAAAAATAATGACTATACTGGTTTCTGATGAGGATATAATGCAAATTAATTTCTCATATATTTCTGGTATAAATGTAATATTGTTCAGCCATACTGAAAATGAGTTTGTATTTTCTTACAAAGAATACACTTAACATGTAACCTAGAAATAATTTGCTTGAGATTTCTCTTAGAAAACTAAAATGTTAAAATGACAGAAAAAATTCTATGTTTTAAGTCTGTTCCATAAGAGTTATTTAAATAGGCAAAAACTAGAAAAAATATCAAATGATTAAATGATGGCACAAACAGAATAGATTATTCAACAATAAAAGTTAAAAATCTATAGATACATGCAAGAAGTTGGATGGATTTTAACAGCATTATGTTAAGTAAAAAAAAAAAAATTATCCACAAAAGGTTACATACTGTATTTACACAATTCTTAAAACGACAAAATTATAGTGTTGGAGAAAATATCAGTATTTGCCAAGAGTTAGGTAGGAGGCGAGAATGTGACCTTAACAAAGACAACTTGAGCAAGTTTCTCTGTGGTGACAGACCAATACTGCATCCTAATTTTGGTAATGGCTACCTGTGATGTAATTTCATAGCACTATAACCTAATTTTTTAAAACAATGAGTGTATTTAAAAATGTGACATCCAAGTCATATGATGTTTTTAAAATAGTATTGTGTCAATATAAATTTCCTGATTTTGATAAATATTATGGTTATGCAAGTTGCTATTATTATTAGAAGTTGGCTAAGGGGTACTGAGAACTCCCTGAACTATTTTTCAGCTTCTTGTGAATCTAAAATTATTTCAAATTAAGAAGTTAAAAAAATCAGTTTCCAAATCTTCTATTAACTGGATTGGATATCGATACGTAATATTTGTTTCTCTGTAGTCCTCCATTTATTTATAATATAGTGTAAATATTTTAAATCAGAAGCTCCATTTCTGACTTTTCATTTGTAATTATTTTCAAAGCCACTCTTCCAAGTACATAAGCACAATATTTGTAATCACATAAACACACATGCACTCAAAACGTACTTAGCAAAAGCCTTGTTTTAGCATATTGGGCTATATATTTTCTCCCAAAGAAAGAGCTTTAGATTTCCTTGAGTTGGTACTACGTTTTTGTCATTCATGGTTAAATTTGAATATTCCTGACATTTCTACTTTATAAAAGTCTTATTGACTTCAACTCTGAGGCACATAAACATAGAATTATATAACATCTTTCTATTTGAAGACTTCTTATTCTTTATTTACAATGACTCACAATAGTTTAGTAGATCCCCTTGCTGGAAGTATGGGTCTAAGACGCATTTTATCGTAATTGATTCTAGAATCAAATGCTAGATTTATATTGATTATTACCATGTAGCCATTCATGATCATTGTGAATCCTATAACATGGTGGTTGATTTTGTATGGCATTTTATGGTAACCTAGAATAATAAAAAGTGACAGCCTGTTTGGCTGGTGTTTTACCTCCCAATACAGTGAAAAATAACAGTTGTCACCACTGTAGCAAAATTAGGTAATACTGCAGAACGAAGGAGTTTGGATTAAACCAGTCTACAGGTCAAAGTCAGAACTTGCTAATAGAATGGTAAATCATGTATTATGTCTAATCTAATTAATTATAACTAAAATGGCATTTAACATATAACTGCTTATTAATTTCTGAAAAATTACAGACATTGATAGTTTTTTGGTGTTGTTTTATGACTGTCTAATGATTCCCAGGTGGTTGAAATGGTGATTATCAAAGTAGGTATTTGCATATGTGTTCAACATGGATAATGTACATTTTTAGATGTGGGATGATAATTTCTTAGTAAAGATTAATAACATTAGTAAAGATTAATAAAATAGGCCAATGCCTAATTCTCAAACAAAAGTATCTTGTAGTTTAGATGTTGATTATAGCATAAATTAAAAACTTTAAAATCCTGATATACTAACCCCTGAGAGATACCAGCATAACTGATCTCAGGCATAATTGCTTCTTTGTAGGACTCCCTTAGGCCCTCAAACAAAAATAGGACTCCTGACTCTTTGCTCCCATGCTACTCTTTCAGATTAAGTTAAATTGTTTTGAAACTGCTTAATTGTCTATCTTCCATACTTATCTGAGATGCCCTTGAGAAAAGAGATTTTGCGCTGGTTTGTTAAATGTTCACAACGCTTTGCACAATATCTGGGACAGCATGACCACTGGGGGCATAAAAAAGCTTCTCTGTAACAGGTAAAAATATCTAGAATCTACCAATGGGCATGGAAAGAGTAAAATAATTCTGAAGGGAGTGAAAAAGGCAACACTAAAATTATCATTCTATAAGTAATTGAGAACAGCTAGAAGGGGTACAGTGAGGGCATTTTCTGATTAGTATATGTAGTCAGAGTATTCAAACTGATAATGTAAGTTCACACAATGCATCGCTTTTAGAAATGATTATGTTTAGAAACACAAAAAAATTTAAAAAGTGAAAATTGGAAACCTTTATTACTTAAACATAAAGTCAGGAATACCTGTTTGTCTCAGGTGTAAAATGGTATAAGAGAATGTCTTCCACTGTAGTAATGAGAACAAGCCAGATAATCTATAGAATCATAACTTTTTGAGTCCAACAGGCATCTGAGGTCTCTAGATAACCATAATTTACTGAATTCTAAAAGTTGAGTAAGTCCTCTATTGAAGACTGGATTCATAAACTATTACACATTTGCCAAGGTATGGAAAGAAGAGGGGTCCACCATAAAAGATAGTGAAATAAAAAAAGCTGATTAGAAAAAAAAAATCTGGAGTGAAACAGCATGATACTTTAGAATCACTGGAAGCCCTGAATACAAAGCAAGTCTGCAGTCTCTCATTTTTTTTCCAAGGTCTCCAAGAAGTGCTCATGAGAAACAGTGGGTCCATGGCTGGAGATGATAAAGTATCTGCCCTCCATGGCACAAGTATGAAGGGCCTGCCTAGATTGTAAAAAGGGCAGAAGAACCAGAAGATTTCTAGAAGCATTCTAGATCCTATGCGAGTTCAAGTTATTTGCCTGGTACTAGGCAGAATATTTACTAGTTCACTGGTCCTTCTCCGGCATAAAGCAAAGAACATATTTTGTGGGAAGAGAAGTGGAAAAGAAGCCTATATTTCTGAATTTTTACTGACAGCAGGCAGATGTAGGCTGCCTCTGTGGGAGGGACAGAAAGTCTGCCAGCACTAGTTTTGGCAATGAATAGGGGAGTAGAGATTATTTGACATTATGGGAAAGAAAACAATGAGAAAGTCCTATCCCCAAGATACAGGGACAAAGAGCAAATATAAGACAGAAAAATAAACAAATAAATAAAAAAGAAATCTTGATTCCCTTGCTTCCACTATAAGACTTCAGGACAGTGACAAACAATTGTAATCTGTTCTCAGAGAGGGGCAAGAATGCAGAGTGACCCACCCCTGTGATTCAGGTATACTGAAATCTCAGGAGCAAAAAATTTGAAATAAACCATATGGCAGTCTTGGCTTTATACTAAGTGCAAAGCGGTGGCTGTTCATCACTGTAAGAATTTGAAGCATGTTGTGCGCTTAAGCTAACTATAGCAACAAAGATATCCAGACCCAGGTCAACTACAGTCTAGATTGACTGAAACCTCACAGTAATGCCCTTACAAAAAAGAAAAGTAAATTTACTGTCATAAATATTATTTATGCCAGGTTACACTGTTCTTTTACATACAATGTCTGTTTTTCAATAATAATAATAATAGTAATAATAATATAACAGACCTCTGGTCTCAGCTACAACATGTTGAGTTTGGAAATTATCACTCTCGTCCTTACAACAAGAAAGAGCTGAACAGATTGAAAATAAAGGACTCTCCTTTAACCCCTTAGAAAACCTCGTTCAATGGGAAAACCACTGCCCCCAAGTTGGAAGAAACAGGTGAATGCAGAGTTATAAGCAAGATCTGCTTACTGGAGCAGAAGCTGCTGGGGCCAATAACTGGTAGGAACACTGAGGTGGTAATTTTGGCGAGTTGCTATAGGCAAAGAAAGAATGAAATAGTAAGAGATAAAATTTTCTGGTAGTTTTAGGAATGAGCAAGTCTGCACATTTGCGTGGGTTTTATTTCTAGGAGCCCCATCGAGTTCACGTGATGAAAAGCCAAGAAAGATATTCTTAATAGCTCTCCTACAGGAAGGGAAAAATTAACACTTGTGAAATACCCTCAAGGCCTTCTTCAAACAAAGAACTACTCTTCAGGAGAAAAGATTGCTCCCAAGCCTTATCCCACCAGGTGAAAGGGTATTTCTTTCATTTTAGCTCACATGTAACTTCCTGTCTTACCTATGTGGATGAGGAGCTAAAAAACACTTATGAAACAGCCTTGAGACATAGGACCATGGAAAGACTGAAATGTAATTAAATGATTATAGATTGCATCCCTGCTTTCATACCTTATCACCAAACCAACATGACTCCATTATAACACAGTGAATTAAAAATAAAAGAGCTGCAAAACAGAGTTACTTGAAGAAGATTACATCGGAAAGCTTTGTCAAAAAGAAAGACAAAAAAAAATGAAACTAGAGGAATTTGAACCCTCTTGCACCAACAACTATAGAAAATATTTTTTAAAAAGCAGACCAAATTTTGGCCATACTTAGATAAAACCTCACACTATAGACCTATTTAACTTCAGTTTTGACTACTTAGTACATCAAGTCTAGCTTTCAACAACAACAAAAAATTACAAGCCATTCTAAAAGGCAACTAAAATGCAGTCTGAAGAAATAGGACATTAGAATCATACTCTTATATGCCAGTGACAGTGGAATTATCATGAATATCATAAATTATGTGTTAAAGGCTCTAAAATATACAACATGCAAGAATAAATAGGTTATCTAATCAAAGAAATGAAAGCTCAAAAAAAATCAAAAGAGAATACTAGAAATTAAAAAAAAACCTACTTAAACAGAAATGAAGAATGTTTGGATATAGGTTAATAGAAACATTTCAAACTGAAATGCAAAGAGAGAAAACAAAAATTAATTATTAACAGAATGTCCCAAACCTGAGGTATAATTTAAAAGCTGTAGCATATACACAAATGAAATACTAAAAGGAAAAGAGAGACAATAGGGCAGAAGAGATACTGGAAGAAATAGTGGCTAGGGATTTTCCAAAATAAATGAAAGACATCACACTACAGATCTAGAAAGCTCAAAAAATACCAAGCAGTGATATGGGCAGGAGACAGGGAAATACTGGGTAGAAGAGGACGGTTCCCTGGCAAAGACCCCACCCTCAAACCTGGAAACCCCTGGCACTAAATAGGAATAGCCATTCCTGTTTTCACACCCAAAAGTTACCTTTTGGCCTGCCATACCCCGCTATCCTGTATATATAAAAACCCCAGACCTCAGGCTCCAGAAGGAGACAAGGAGGCAAACAGAAGAGCAGAAAAAATGGCAGAACAGCACAGGAGAGAGAAGAGAAGGAGTCTCTAAACACAGAGAGGAGTTCTGCCGGGAGTGGTTGCAGAAGAGATCTGCTGCTGGACAGCCAAACTCCAGGGGAAGATCACCTTCCCAATGTATCCCCCTTCCAGCTTCCCATCTATCATGCTGACAGCCACCTCCACCACTCAATAAAACCCCCACATTCATCCCTCAAGTACGTGTGTGACATGACTCTTTCAGGATGCTGGAAAAAGACCTGGGTACCAAGAGGGCACTGAGCTGGTTAACACTTAATCCAACTGCAGACTGCAAAGCTAAAAGAATGCACTGTAACACATGCCCACTTGGGCTTTGAGAGTCACAGGCACCCACCCCTAGACACCACTGTGGGGCCGGAGCCCCAAAGCACTTTCCCCAGCTCCTGCACCTGCCAACCTGTGTGCTCCCCCTCTCACAAGGGGTTTGAGTAGGTGCCACAGACAAACAGGTGAGCCACACCCCTGTTACGTGTCCTGAGAGGGGGCTCAGGAATGCTTCCATTTCAGCAGGATAAGAAAAAGACAAATCTACAACTAAGCATATGTAAAGGAAAATAAAATATTAGGACCTCCAAGCTCCTTATGTCAAAGGGAAAATTAAGCCTAGAAGCTGAGACACTATACAGCCATCTTCTTTCCAGATGAGTAACTGTTCCTTTACAACTTTGTGAAGTAACATTATACATTAGCCAGACTCTCATGGAAAGGGAAAAGATCTTAGGAATTTCCTCAGGATTATCTCCACAAAATCACTCATAAGTTAATTATTTGCTGTCTTCAACATTTTCAAAATGTATGTATCCCTTCTTAAACCAAGGAAATGTCAATTGTAACTGTAGATCTGCAATCTTAATATGGCTCCTGAAACTAACATCTGTTCAATTCCATACTGATAATATCTATTATAGCTCATCTTCCAAGTTTCAGAACAAAGGCAAGATGGGATGAATCATTCCTTCATCCACCCTGAGAAGTTTACACAATTGTTTCTTCCTGTACTTACTTTTTCTTCAGATGTTCACCTTATCTTTGCAAAATGTAGATTTCCTATGAACTAACTAAATTCTCACAAGAATGTAACCATTTGCCTCACTGTTATGGAAACTGAATAGATGACTTTAAGAAGAATTTTTAGGGTGGCAAACCTTTCTATATGTTACTGTGGTGGTGCAAACACTACAAGAGAAACTTGCCAAACCTACAAAATTTACAAAGCACAGAGTAAAATTTAATGTATGCAGACTTAAAACAAATATTTAGGATCTTAGGAGATCTCATGATAAAATGTGAAATGCTATAAATTAATCTAATTATGCTACAAATGCATGAAAAATCTTCATGTAAGTGAGTGTGGTATGAAATTTGCTAAGTAACATTAAAAATGCTTGGAATATGCAAGACTAAACATAAAAGAAACTGCGTAAGAATTGTCTTCTAGATGATAAAATTTTCTGGTCCATGATGACATGGGTTAAGGCTATACCACTGCTGAAATTGGAGTTTCAACACCAGCAATGTAAAGAGGCTAGAACTATCTACATAGTAATGGATTAGAACTGAAGATATCAGTATAAACTCATTCCTAGTTTAATATGATGTTTCTATCTAGATACCCATCTAGATGGCATACACATATGTATTTCCCTTCTCTGAGAGCTGAGATACTCTAGAATCAATAGTACCTCAGAAACAACAAACAATAATACAACAAACAACAATAATATCTTGCTTTATATTATCATTCTCCAGTACAAGGAAACAGAACTCTTTGGAGAAATGGTTAATTCTAATACTGGTCAAAAAATCTGGAAGGTGAGACTGGAGAAACTTATAATGTCAGAAAGTAATAAAGTACTGAACCACCACCATCACCATCACCACCAACAGCAAAATCCAAAAGGATGGAACTAATGATGGGGGAAGCTAAAAGGGAGTCACGCACCAATTGAAAGAGCTCCAAATGACAAAAGCTGGAATATTTTAAATCACAAAATCACTTTAGTACTACTAGACTTTATCCCGAACATACAATAAATATCTGGCTCCATACTGATACATTTAGATCATTGAACAAATAAATGGAGGGTAAAAACTTATCTCCCTTGCAGAAAATTCCAAACAATTTAAGTAGGTACTCCACCATTAAGGAGGTGAATCCCTCTCTTTAGATGTGGACTTTAGATGGAAAAATCCTTTAGATAGGTGTGGACTATACATAGAAAATTTCTTTCAGATAGTTTACTTTAGGTAGTATAAAAATGGGAACAAGGAGTAGCCTTATCATGGAGAAACCTGACAAACACTCCAGCTAGGTGATCAAGATCAACATCAGTTGTAAGTCATATTGGTAGTATCATGTGCTGAAAATGGCCTTTTACTATATCATCCTTCTTGCAAAAACGTATACCTCCAGTCTAATCATAAGAAAAATACAAGACAAATTCTAGTTGAGGGATTTACTTTCTACAAAATGCCCAAATAATATTTCTTAGAACTTTCAAGGTCATCAAAAACAAGAAATCTCTAGGTAACTGTTACAACTTGGAGAAGCCTAAAGAAACATACCAAATAAACTGAATGTGATATGTTACATGAACTACTGGGACAGAAAAAGAACATCAGGTAAAAATAATGGAATTATGGATAAAATATAAATTTAATCACAATAACGTTAATATTTGTACATTAATATAAACAAATGTAACATAGTAATCTACGATTTTAATTAGGGAAATTGAGTGTGGAGTATATAAGAATGTTCTGTAGTATCTTTGTAGTTTATCTGTAAATTTAACTCTGTTCTAAAATAAAATTTTCTAAAATAAGGTTGAAATACAGATTTTTTCAGATGTAAGCAGAGATAATTTCTTGCCAGAAGACATGCACCACACGAGATTTTAATCTAATTTGTGAAGGTTTATTATAGGTGTATTTTTAGAATATTTGAAATCAAGAGCAAAAAGAACATTTTTATATAAAAATATGTTAATGTGTATTAACACATCTTAACAGTTCAAGTTCTTTTATGCTTTTGTATTTTAACTTCTATAAGTTGAATTAAAATTTACTTACACACCACTATTACAGTATTATATTATTTTGTATTTGTCTATATATTTACCTTTACAAGAGAGGTTTATACTCAAATACACTTTTGTGCTGCTTTTCAATATCTTTTCATTTCAGAATCTCATTTTAGAATTTTTAGTAAAATAGGCCTAGTGGTGATGAACTCCCTCAACTTTTGTTTAAATGCTAGTTCCTTATCTCTTCTTCATTTTAAAAAGACAATTTTGCCAAATTTGGTATTATTGGTTGACTGGGTTTTTTGTTGTTATTGTTGCTTTTGTTTTTGTTTTTGTTGTTGTTGCTGTTGTTAGGTTGCTTTGTTGTGACACTTTAACTATACACCCCACTTCCTTTTGGCCTCCAAGATTTTTGCTGAGAAATCTGCTGATAGTCTTAGCATGTTTCTCTTGTATGTGACAAGTCCTTTTAATCTTGCTTCTTTCGAAATTCTCTCTTTTTCTTTTACTTTTGACAATTTTATTACTAAGTGTCTTTGTGTTTTAGGATACACATAAGCTGACAGTGAGGGATGGATAAAAATATTTCATTCAAACAGTAACCAAAAGAGAGCAGGATGAACATATTTATATCAAACAAAGTAGACTTTAGATAAAAAACTCACAAGAGACAAAAAAAGATACTATAATAATAAAATATCACCAGAGAAATATAACAACTATGAGAGTACAGATACCAAACATTGGAGCATCTAAATATATGAAGCAAATATTGACAAGACTCAAGTGACAAATAGCAACTAAAATAATATTAGATTTTAATAACCTACTTTCAATAATAGATAAAATATTCAAATAGAAGATCAATAAGGGAATAGGGGACTTGAACAACACTATAAAGCAAATGGACCTAACAGCATAAACAGAGTATTTCACCCCAATGCTACAGAATACTTATTTTTCTCAAGTACACATAGGACATTCTCAATGATGGACCACATGTTAGGTCACCAAAAAAAGAAAAAAAAAAAGTCTTAACAAATTTAAGAAGATTAAAATTCTACCTAGTATTTTTTTAAACTAAAATTAACAGAGGACCAAGTGTGGTGGCATGTACCTCTACTCTCAATTACTTGAGAGGCTGAGGAATGAGGATAGCTTGAGTTCAGGAGTTTGAGGCTGTAGCGTGCTATAACTACACCTGTGAATAGGCACTGAACTTCAGTCTGGGCAAAAAAGTGAAGCCCCCATCTCTAAAAATATATGAAAATAAAAAGAAACTAAAAAGAAACTAAAAATCAACTGCAAAAGGAAAACTGGACAATTCACAAGTATATGGAAATTAAACCATTTGCTCTTAAACAATGAAACAGTCCAAGAAGAAATTTAAGGAAAAATTAGAAAATATATTGTATCAAACTAAAGAGAATGCACAATATAACAAAACTCATGGAATACAGAAAAAAAAAACTACTAAGAAATGTATAGCAATAAATGCCTACATTAAATTAAAAAAAACTCAAATAATCAATCTAACACTATACCACTAATAACTAGCGAAAGAGGAACAAACTTAACCCTAAATTAGCAGAAGAGGAAAATAATATTAAAAAAGAACAGAAATAGAGAAACATAATAAAAGAAAAGGTATATAAAATCATTGAAACTAAGAATTGATTTTTTAAAAGATCAACAAAAGTGACAAGCTTTTAGTAAAACTAAGAAAAATTTAGAGAAGATTTAAATAAATAAAATCATAAATTAAAGAGGCGCCATTGCAACAGACAACAGAAACATTTTTAAAAAAAAGGATTATGAGGCTGGGCATGGTGGCTCACATCTGTAATCCCAGCACTTTGGGAGGCCAAGGTGGGTGGATCACCTGAGCTCAGGAGTTTCAGATCAGCCTGGCCAACATGGAGAAACCCCTCCTTTACTAAAAATACAAAAATTCGCTGGGTGTAGTGGTGCATGCCTGTAATCTCAGCTATTCAGGAGACTGAGGCAGGAGAATCACTTGAAACCAGGAGGCAAAGGTTGCAATGAGCCGAGATTGCACCACTGTACTCCAGCCTGGGCAACTGAGCGAGACATCATCTCAAAAAAAAAAAAAAAAGAAAAAAAAGAAAAAAGAAAAGATTATGAGAGTACTGTAAGAAATTATACACTAACAAACTGAACAACCTGGAATAAGTCTTATGAATTGAAAAATACAAAATGTCGCTGATAGAAATTAAAGAAGACACAAATAAACTACATTCCATATTCATGGACATCCCATGTCCGTGTTCATATTGTTCATATTGTTAAGATACTACCAAAAACAATCTACAGATGCAACGTTATCTCTATCAAAATTCCATTGTATTTTTTTATAAAAATAGAAACAAACTTCTAAACTTGATGTAAAACACAACTGACCCTAAATAGTAAAAGTAATCTTTAGAAAGAACAAAGATGAAGGCATCACACTTCAAAATACATCTAATTCATCATATTTCAAAACACATCTAATCTATTGAAATATGATTTCAAAACATATTTCAAAGGTATAGTAATCAAAACAATATGGTACAAGCATAACAAAAGATTTATAGACCAATAGAAGAAAATAGAGAGGGCAGGAATAAAATAATGCACATAGAATCAACTAATCTTTAACAACAGTGCCATGAATATACAATGGAGAAAAGAGAATATGTTCATATTTTCAACAGTTGGTGTTGCAATAACTGGATTTCTACATGCAGAAGAATGAGATTGGAAGCTTTTTTTTACACCAAACACCCAAAAAACTCAACATAAATTAAAGACTTAAATGTAAAACCTGAAACTATAAAACTATAGGAAGAAAACTTAGGGAAAAAGTCTACTTGATATTGACCTTGGCTATGATTTCATGAATATACCAAAAGTACAGACAACAAAAGCAGAAATAGACGAGAGGGCTCTATCAAAATAAAAAGCTCTGCACAGCAAAGAAAATGATCAAAATACTGAAAAGACAATACATGGAATGTGAGAAAAAATTGCAAACCTGACATATGATAAATGGTTAGTATCCAAAATAAATAATACATAAGAAACTCCTATAACTCAGAAAGAAAAAAAGTAAATAGCTTGATTAAAAAATGGGCAAAAGACTTAGACATTTCTCCAAAGAAAACATATAAATGGCTCACAGGTATATGAAAAGTTGCTCACCATTGCTAATAATCAGGGAAATGCAAATAAAACCACAATATGATATAATCTCATAACTGTTAGGACTGACATTATAAAACAGATGCAAAATAAGTGTTAGTGAAGACTGGAGATATTGGAACTTCTGTGCACAGTATAAGCATTCCTCAAATAATTAAAAATGAAACTACCATGTAATCCAACAATCCCATTTCTGGGTATTTATGCAAAATGAATGAAATAGGGATCTCAAAGATATATTTGCACTCCCTTGTTCATTGCATAATTATTCATAATAGGCAAGTTATGGAAACAACCTAATGTCCATTGATGGATGAATGAATAAATAAAATGTAGTGTATGCATACAATAAAAATACTATTCAGCTTTAAAAAAGAAAACAAATTTTGTTGTATAATATAAGTTACATGAACCTCAGTGACATTTTGCTAAGTGAAATGCTAAGGAGAAGTAAAATGGTAGTCTCCAGAGGGCAGGAAGAGGGTCTGAAAAAGTACTGGGGATGTGCTTTTCAATGGACATAAAGTTTCCATAATACAAGATGAAAATTTCTAGAGATCTGCTATACAACATTATACTTATAGTTAACAATACTGTACCATTCATTTCTAATTTTGCCAAGAGGGTAGATCTTATATGTTTTGTAACAATTTTTAAAATGTAAAATATTAGTGAAAAAAGGTATAACCTCTATTTGTATTAAGCATGAGACAGCTGGTAAGGTCATGTTAATTATAGACAAACTAAAATTACTAAAATAGTTACAGACATAAAAAGGGTAATTGTATAATATTAAAAGGATCAGCCCATGAAGAATACTTAATAATACTAAACACAAATATATTTAATAAACATTACTTCAAAACACATCTAATTCAATTTCCCCACACAAAAGAAACCACCTTCTATCCTCTATATTCTTAGTTATGCATGATAGTAAAAATCATATAAATGACACTATAAAGTTATTCTATAAAGATTGTTCCAATATTAAACAATAATCAAATGTAATTTATCACACATTACCATATCCTATTTTAAGTATATAAATTTATAAATTTTGAAAAATGCATATGATCTACATCATCATAACGATAAATTTAACTTATATTAAGCATACTACTCATTAATCACTGTTCTGAAAATGTTTTTCATATTCAGTGTTTTTCAATTATGTGTGTATGTGTATAACTATTATATTAATAATTTATATTTCTTTATTATTTGTTATACATTTAAAGTTATAGGAGTATGCAATATAAAATGTAAGCAGTCCTTTAGTCTACTTCCTGTTCTGTTCTATAGTTATCATTTGAAAAATGAAATTCTCAGACACATTACATCGTTTTAAGATAAGTGGTATTGAATTACATGTATTCAGATTAAATGTTTGGTTATATAATCTACTTTATATATACACGTATAGATTAATGCATAAAGGGATACGTAGATAGATCTATTTGCTCTAGCTGCAGTGAATATATGTAGTTTCTTGAAGAGATACATTGATTTTCTTATTCATGCCCTTTTTTTGTTCCTATAGCATGGAAACGTATTTTCTCCTAATTGTTTGGTATAAAACAAAACTAAATTTGCCTTAGTTTTTATTTCTATATTCTAAGGGAATGCACTCCATTCAAGTATATGATAATATTTAATAATTTTTTTGTCCCCTTACTTTGTAAATTACTTTTTTGGAGTCTTTTTTCAGGAAGTATTTTATTATTCTTTATATCCTCCAAACCTAGAACTGTTACAAAAATAAACATGTGTTAAATGAATGTTAACTAATATGTAAGAGTAAACTCTGGCCATTTTTTTCTTTTTCTTTTTTTTTTTTTTTTGAGACGGAGTCTTGCCCTGTCACCCAGGCTGGAGTGCAGTGGCACCATCTCTGCTCTGCTCACTGCAAGCTCCGCCTACCAGGTCCACGCCATTCTCCTGTCTCAGCCTCCCGAGTAGCTGGGACTACAGATGCCCACCACCACACCTGGCTAATTGTGTGTGTGTATTTAGTAGAGACGGGGTTTCACCATGTTAGCCAGGATGGTCTTGATCTCCTGACCTGGTGATCCACCCACCTCGGCCTCCCAAAGTGCTGGGATTACAGGCGTCTCGAGCCACCGCGCCTGGCCCATTTTTTTCTTTATATAAATAGGTTTGGCCTCACATTGGAGACCTTCTAAAATTACGATAAATTTACTATTTTTTGATTTAAAAAATCTGAATAAACTGATTTATATCCTAATTCCACAAATACATTTCTAGAGCACATCTAAAGTTTTAAAGCATAAAAAGGTAACAACAATCGTAATTGTCATATGACACTAAAGTGAAAAGTTACAGAAAAAATTTTGGAAATAATGAAAATGAGAAACTTACAGGATGGGGAAAGATAAAAAATGACTCTTGGAACTAACACTGATAAATTTTGATAACAGGGAAAGCTTTTTTACGTTTTTGAAGAAAAGTGATTTTATCAAAGTGAAATATGAAAAAATGTGGACATTAGAGAAATAATTAACTTTTTGCCACTAGTTTTACATACTACACATTCACTTGCATAAAAATAATTATTTGTTTCCAAGAAAGGTTCATTTCACAAAGAGTTTCACAAGATTTTACCCTGTGTACTGAAGCTTAGGTGAGGAATAAACTCTATTAAATAGATTGAGCAGGGTCATTATTATTCTGTGTAGTTGCAATTGGGTGGAAAAGATAACCCATTTGTAGGGAGAGAAGCAAGAATTAAACCTGTAAACAGCCTAAATACAGTTAAGCACCAAATGGACAGGAAAAATAATAAATCTTTTTAACATTATTTCTCTTCTTCAGCTGCAGAAATTTAGAATGAGTTTACAGTACATGCTTAAGTGATATCAATAAAAGCTAGCTATAGGAAAAGAAGATAAATTTGATATAAGCAAATTTTGGGAAAGTACAGCTTTCCTTCCACCTTGCAGTTCTACAGTTCATTAAGTTTGAATACTGAACAAATTCCAGATTTAAATATAAACATTACTTCTGCATAGTCTTTTTAAATTATATCATATATCACATTTAAAATGTTTTCGATTTAATTGTAATTGGTTTACTTAAACATAGCTCAGCATATGAGGCTGTAAGTTCATTCTCAATTAGTTGATGAAATTTGTGTTCCCATTTCCCTGTTATCATACAGTTGGATTACAATTAGACAACTTCTGCTCTAATCATACCAATTTGACTAGATACTTAGGTTTTTTTGTAATTAAAGATTTAGAATATCTATAAGTAAGGATGTTAATTTTAGTGGAAAAATACAGTCTATAAAATATATGATAAAATGGACAGAATTTTCCTCGGACTACATGTCTAAGTAAATTTTACATGAGTATTTCTTATTCAAAAATATATTGAGTAAGTTCTCAGGAATACAGTTTGCAGATTTTAGAAAACAGATAATTTGAGCCTTCTTTCAAATTTTTCATTTTCCTAAAGTACTAATTTGTGCACCTTTTAAACTAAATCTCAGTTAAGAAGCTTTAAAAATTAGAGTAGTTGCTGCCTTTGCAATGTTTCATTTTACCTATGGCAGCTCCAGTTAAAAAAGTATTAACAAGAACTTTGCTGTTTTTAAAATATATATATCATGTTATAAAAATAAGCAATTATATAAAATGTTGGTAAAATTGCAAGTAGAAGTAATGTATTTCAAAATATAACAATAATACTTCAAATTAGTCATTTTATATGAAAATTAAATGAAAGATGAACTTCAAAATTTTTGTTCCTAATTATAAACTCTAAACTTAAAGAAATATTATTTATAGTGTATCTTCATTTTTTTCATTTCTCAAAACTTTGTTAATTCATTTATGTTTTAAAGTAAAATTCTGTTAATTACATATGCAAAAATGCAAAAATGAACATCAAAATTTTGCCATTTAAGAAAATGAACAGAAATTATTTATTTATATGCTTATAGGTATTTGGAAAATAAAAACGTCTCAGGATGGTTGTGCTTAGTTCTAATTTCTGAACTTGCTTCTTCTATATGCTAAATTTAATTTCAATTATATTGACATAAATTGTATCGTGCACGCCCTAGTTCATCTAGTTCAATACTCTGAGTTACTGTATTACATTTTTCCCATCATAGGAAACTATGCATTAGTGAATCAAAGCATTTCCTGAAGAAGTTCTAATTTACTATTCCCTCTGGTAATTTTACCCTCGGTTGCAAAAGAAAGAGCAATCTTAAAATGTTATTTAGAATAATAAGCTGAAGCAATTATGAATTCATTTTACCAAAATTACAATTCTGGAAATGAGTGTGCTGATATCCCATCTTTATCATTTGCATCACTGGTGTCTCAAATACTTTGCCAAATGAATAATTTCCCTACTTACATTAATACCCATAATTTTGCTCTCTGGAATATCAGGTTATTAAGTTTCACCAATTCCCATATGCCTTGTATGCAAATTTAAATTGTAATGTGGAAAACATGTTTACCAGCCTTTGACAAATGTCCAGCATTGTATGGACATTGTATTGTAATCATTTGCAATTTGCTGGTAAAGTTCATATCCAAGGTGAAACACTGTCATAACCTCTTTGACCTTCTTCCCTTGAGTGGCAGAAGACCAGACCTTAGATGTTATAGTGGAGAGTCTGTCAAAAGTAATGTCCAACTTGCTTTATATTCATAGTTAGTTCTGTAACTGAAACATGTAGTGAGACATTTTTACTTATAAAGTGAGACACACCTGTACTTGTAATCCATCAGATACCTTGATTATAAATATCAGGGTAAACTATTAGAATAAAATATAGTTATACTTTCATATAACATGTGATTGGCCAACTGCACCTCTAAATTATAACCTAATAATATTTATTCTATTAAGAAAGAGTATAAGGTTCAAAAAGCAAAATGCAATACAACTTTCGCCTTCAGTTTTTTTTTGTTTAAAGTACATAATTGCAGTTTTATGCATAAACTCATAATAGGAATAACCTGGTTTTATAGTGAGGTGGTTAAAAAATTACTCTGCATCCATATAATTAAATATAGTAAACTTATTTTATAATATATGAGTTAAATTAACTACTTTGATGTGGAAAATAATATTATTATATGACACCATTGATATAAACATGAGATAGTTTTTAAAGGATGAATACAAGAAACTTACACTGAACCTTTGAGGATAGAACCTTGGAATTTGGGAGGAAATAACTTTTTTCTCTAGAGTTTATACATGGTTATTCTGCTTGGATATGCATGTATAACTTTTGTTTACGAAGAAACTCAGTAAATTTTATCTGAACAGTGTTCATAGAAATGCTTATTTTTATTTTTAAAATTGTCTAAATTTAAAACTCAGTATATGCCACAATTTAAATAGTACATAATTCAAAAACACAATCTCATTTCTGTCTCTATTTGTCGGTAAAAAACTAAAATTTTATACTGTAACACTGTCACTAGCCAAAATGACCAACAGACAAGATCAGATACCTGTCAACTGATATATTATTGTCGAATTTCAATTTATATATTATTGTTAATTTAAGTTTACTGAAGTTGACTTGTGTTATAAGAAAGTCTGCTTCTGGAAAAAATATTATGATGATGAGTCATCCACTGTAAAACCTCATATATATGTGTGTATATATACCTATATATATACACACATATATATTTTACCATATTTTATTTCTCTATATAGAATATATTGTATTTATTGTATTTTTAAATATAATATATTTATATATATAGAAATAAAAATATATTATTTCCATATGTATATAGAGAAATAAAATTAGGTAAACCTTAGTGGAACTGTAGATTTTTTCTCCTCTTTATATTTCTCTAAGTACATGAAATGAAATGAGACTTTTTTATATAAAAATAAAACATTAACACTATTATATAAAAAGGAATTTCTGAGATATTTAAAACGATTTATTGATTTTACTAGGAACATTAAAAAATATATTTAAAGCAAAACTTACAATTTAAAATAGTATTATTTACATTTTAATAATTTTTATAATTTTTAATTGTCCCATAATTTTTGCACATATTTATGGAATACAGCATGCATGGAATACTACTCAACCATAAAAAATAATGAAAATCTCTCATTGGCAGCAACGTGAATGAGCCTGCCGGGTATCATGTTAAGTGAAAGAAGCCAGGCAGAGAAAGATAAATACTGCATGTTCTCATGCATATGTGGAAGGAAAAAGATGTAAAAGAAGTAGAGAAAATAGTATTTACTAGAGGATGGGAAGGGGAAAAGGTAGGGAGGGATAAAGAGAGATTGGTTAACAGATACAAAATTATAGTTAGATGAAAGGGTGACTGTAGTTAATTTATTGCACATTTTCAAATAGCTGGGAGAGATTTTGAATGTTCTCAGCACAAATAAATTATAAATAATTGAGGTGATAAATTTTCTAATTACCCTGATTTGATCTCATGAACCTTTTTTGGCACGTGGGCTTTGGGGTACAGGTTCACTCTGGGTGGCAGGGTGAGTTGTAGGCTGCCCACAAAGCCAATATCTGTGACTCTGAAGCACCCCTAGAGGCTTCAACTAGGGGTCTAGCTTGTAGCTTTGGTTCTTCCCTTGGAGGCAGGGCACACAGCCCTGGCCCAATTCTGGAGAAGAAGGGGTGCTGTGCTGGTTTGAAAGCAGGGAGCAGGGTATGGTTGCAATTCAGGAAGCTGAGACAATAGGGCTCAGAGGCAACTCCAATATCAGGTTATGAGGCACCCTGTTGTAGTGACTCTAGACCCTATTATGGTGGGATTTGGCAATACCCCAGACTCTGAGGCCAGGTGCACTGACAGCAAGCACCCTAAAATGACAAAGCACCATTGTTATATGGGCCCTCAGGGAGCCGGGAATAGCACAGAGATGATTCTTACTACCCTGCTGACCTTTCACCCCCTCCCCCAGCATCCCATTGCAGAAGGAGGTATATCTCAGCAGCTGAGACTCTAGGGAGCTAGTCCAGCCCCAGTGAAGTAGGTTGTTTGTCTTGTTTGGTGAGGTCTCTTAGCTTAGCCACTGATCTGTTTCCCTAGGATGTGGGGTACTATTTCAATTCAGCCCTGGAATGTGCAGCTGCTCTGCTTGTTGAGGGCACTGCTTCCCCGAGGAGTGATGTGTCACTCCAGCTTAGGCTTGGGGAATGACTGTTCTGGAAGAACCAGGCACTGTTTCCCTGGTATGCAGGGTGCTGCTTCAACTTAGGCAATGGGGGGGGGGCATGACTGTTTTGAGCAGCCAAGGTACTGTTTCCCCAGGAGGCAGGATACCACTTCAGCTCCAGCACAGGGAATGTAGAGAAGGGTAGGTGAGGCAGCTCCATCTCTAGTTGGCCACACAGGAAATGATATAAGCAGCTTTTAGCTTGGCTTGAGAATGTCAGGCTGCTGGACTGGGGTGGCTGGCAGCAGCTTAGCCTCAGAGATGATGAGGATCCATGCATACTCACCTCCAGGGCAAGACACAGTTCAGCCATACTTCCAGTTTCAAGATGGTGTAACACAGTATCTGTGCAGGGGGCAGGTACCCACAGAGGGAGGATAATGTTGGCTCTTTCTTTGTGAGGAGCACAGTTATGTGGATTCTAGGCAGCTTCCTTACCTGGATTTAGTGCCTGTTAGGAACACAGGGGAATCCCGTGTCGAGGTCTGTAGTTGTCTAGGGTATTGATGGAAGATAGTGGAGTCCTTTTGCTTATCTTTTTACTATAGGGAGAAATTTCTCCTGGTTCCCAGCTAATCCCAGTTGCAAGATAGGGTGTTGGAGGACCGGCATTTTCTTTCATTATGTGGCTATTCTGAGTTTTAGGACTCACCACCGTTTTTTTGTAATTTCTTTGATGTACTCCAGCATTCATCATCAGTCATTTTCATTAAGATGTAGTCGATTATTTATTGTTTTGGCTATCTTTGTGAAGGACACTAGTGCTAGAGATTTCTAGTCAGCCATTTTGCTTATATCGCTCAGTATTACATATATCAAACAATGAACATATAGCTAATTTCACTAAAAAATACACGTTTTAATCATTATAAATGAAACAGCATTACTCTTTTTCTGTTGTCTATTGATGTCTAATAAAAGAGGAACAGGAAGAATTTTCACCAAATTAGAAGACATATTTTGAACGGGCTTACCTAATAATAAACGTATAGTTATAGAAAGAAAATTGACTTGAGGGAAATATCAAATAGTTAGCAAGCCATATTTCAGAGTAGACAACATTAAAATATGAGAGCCAAAGTACCCCATTTAACAAAAGTAATTAGATTGAGGCATCAAATAAAAATGAAAATAAAAAGGCACAACTGCAGACATAAAATTGCATATTGAGTTACTTTTTGTATAGGCAACTCTATGAGACATGTTCCAGGATGAGTAGCATTAAAACATCTCCAGGTGATTGTTAAAAAATAGTCCTGACTATACGATCATATGAACTTTGTAAACAGATTCTGATCTTATAACAATATATAAATATATAGCAAACCATAATGTAATGGATTAGCATTGTGCTGGTCATATACTTTTTGCTAAGTTATGTCTTGAAGCTATGATCTATTTTTCAAGCATATTTTGCCATGGAAATATATGAAATGGCAAAAGTATTTGATAATATTTTTATAAGTTTAAATAAAAACAAAACACTGGCGGTGCTTTTACCAAAGTATCAAATAAATATAATAATTTAACAGTTTGAATTTCTAAGTGTTGCCTTATTTGCAGGGCAAAAGTAAAGTAGATAGATAGCTAAAAAGATTGTTAAATTATTTCTTTACATTGGAATATACAACTAGAATGCATAAACAAATTTGAAGTAACATTTTAAAATACTGATTGATGAGTCCACCAAGAGAATCCAGTTATAGCATTTATAAACATAATTTGGCTACAGAGTATTTACTTCAGTGTGAATCTATTGCAGGAAATGTAAATCAACATAATGCTTTAGTAATCAGCTATATTTAACACTAAACAATTTGCAAAATGCCAAAATCTACTCTGTAAAATTGGCTATGATAGGTTTATTTAAAGATGCTATATAGAGCTATATATAATAGATTGAGCAAATAAAATAATTTTCTTTTCAAGTAAATGTGTTATAAATTATTTAAACTTTATATATTACAAAGGAGTTCTCTATTTTAAAATTTTTAAACATAATAAATTTCAATATATGCAGATAAGTTGTTTAAAATAAGTCAAGAATAAAATAAGGGAAATTAAAAACTAGACTGGAAGGAATTTTAAAATCTTTAATTTTAGCTTTCTTAATTTTTCCAGCTTCGAGTAGTAGAATTCTCAGACCAATAAGTTATATAGAAGCAAATAAAAGGGAAAAAGATCTTTGCATCTTTGCATATGCAAGATATCCATTCTGTAAATTCTTAAATCTAGATTACATTCAACTTCAATCTGTTTTCAGGACATAATTACTCTAGACTTTGATGGTACAGCAAATATTTATTTATCATATCCAAAATGCAAGACAATCCATTTGTAATCTTACCCTCAATGTGGTGACTTTCACTTTGTTAAGAACAGAAAAAAATGTTTTCAACTCTATTTTTTTCTTTAACTCATAATCCTTTCCCCTCTCGTATCTACAATATCCACATATGATCATTGTAGCCATATTGTTTTCTGGAATTCATATATCTACGTGGCTGTAATTTTTTGTTTTTAACCTTTCTGTGTGAATATACAGTTTTGCATTTTGAAATATTTTATTTGCTAAATTTTTGGTCAAACATCTCTATCTAAGAGATGGTATGTAGCAGCCTAAGTCTCATAGGTAAGAGATATATAAGTATAGTAAGCTATGTAAGTGTTCCACCCATATCCCTGTTCATGTGTATGAGGCCAAATTTCAGATGACAGCATATGCATGATTCTTTTCCTGATGTTTCTCTGCCTGCCAAAGTCCACCATGCTTGCCTGAAGGGTAGCCTAAAGAGCTCTGAATTAATGGTCTTTATTTCCCAATGACTGATAGAAGCTGAGGAATAAATATACCAGCTTCTGCATCACTCCAGTAAGGTAAGTGTAAGCCACATTTGTACACATTACTCTGAATTATCCAGTGTGATTAAGCTCTAGTTGCCCATAAGCTAACTTGATGTATTGGCTTTTAACTGTGCTTCCTCATCTTTCCACTCCCTTATAGTCATTTATTGGAAAAACCTTTCTGATAAATGAAAGAATCCTCAGCTGAGAATCTGTTTCAGGGGAAATTTAAAGAGATAAACATTATTTCCAGACCAAACTCATTTTCCTCAAGGATAAGATGAAAAACAATAAATAGAGTCTCAAATAAAAAATATAATTCAGGGCAAAATAAGAATTTATTTAAATAAATTGAAAAAAAAAATTGCCCAGCAGCAGAGGATCCTCTCTGAAAGGAATCTGAATTACAACATCTAATGGTGAGCAAAATATTGTAAATATGAGGAAGCAGCTGATGCTGGAGATATAATCCTTTTAATCTGCAGCTACCTGATCCTGTCACAATGTCTGGAAAATTTCATGTAACTTGCTAGATTTCTATATCAAATATCTTCCTTATATCTCTTTGTTTGGATGCCTTGGGGTTTTCTCCAAAGCTTTAGGAAGTCATTTCCTCACACTCATTGACAAACTGAATGTGCAATAGAGTTAATGCCCCTGGGAATTCTCTCAATTAAAGAGTGTCAGTTCTAAGTGGACAAATGATTCAATCCCCTAACCATTGGAGGAATAATGCTAGAGGGCTCTTAGTGGGTTAACAGCATGACTGGACCCCTGTGGCCACAATGTTAGCTAGCCTATTAATCCTTTCTCTTTTTACATCTGATTTTCCCATTTCCATACTCATGCTTCCTGGGATTACCACTCAGATAAATTACTGGAGTTCACATCTTTGTTCTGGCTCTAATATGGAGAAAGCAAAAATTAAAACAATGGACAAACTCTCCTTTGCTCATGCCCTGCCACCAAAAAAACATTGCTTATAAGGACTGCCTATAAAGAGTGATATTAAAATGTCTAAATAGGGTAGAAATGGGCTAGAAAAATAGTGGAAATCAATAGCAGGTGACTTGGAAATGGAGTAATGAAACTTTACATATTTTAGGTCCATTTATTTTATTTATTTTAATTTTTATTTTTATGAGTACATAGTAGGTGTATATATTTATGAAGTACATATTTTGATACAGACACACAATGTGAAATAATCACATCAAGGTGAATGAGGTATCCCTCACCTCAAGCATTCATCATTTATTTGTTATAAATATTCCATTTCTACTTCCTCAGTCCTTCTAAAGTATACAAATTATTGCTGATTGTAGTCACCTTATTGTGCTATGAAATGCTAGACCTTATTCATTCTAACTATATTTTTTACTTATTAATATTAACCATCCCACTTCTCACCCAACCCACTACTCTTTGCTGCCTCTGATAATGATTATTCTATTCTCTATCTCCACAAGCTCCATTATTTTACTTTTTAGCTCTCACAAATGAGTGAGAACATGTGAAGTTAGTCTTTCTGTGCCTGGCGTATTTCACTTAACATAATGTCCTCCAGTTCTATCCATGTTGTTGCAAATAACAAGATCTCATTCTTTCTTATGGCTGAAGATGAAGAGCACTCAATTGCATATATCTGCCATATTTTCTTTACCCATTCATCTGTTGATGGACACTTAGATTTTTCCTCCAAATCTTGGTTACTGTAAGTAGTGCTGCAATACACATGGGAGTGTAGATATCTCTTCAATGTACTGATTTCCTATCTTTTGGCCATGTAACTAGCAGCAGGATTACTAGATCACATGGTGGCTCTATTTTTAGTTTTTTGAGGAACCTCCATACTGCTCTTCATAGTGGCTGTACGAATTTGAATTGCCATCAACAGTGTATGAGGGTTCCCTTTCCTACGTATCCTCACCAGCTTTCATTATTGCTTGTCATTTGAATAAAAGGGAGTCAACAGGGTGAGATGATATCTCATTGTAGTTTTGACTTACAATTCTTTGACAATCAACGATGTTGAGCACTTTTTTATATACCTGTTTGCTATTTGTATGTGTTCTTTTGATACTTATCTATTCAGATCTTTTGCCAATTTTCAAATCAGATTATTAGAATATTTTTTCCAACTGAGTTGGTAGACTTCCTTATAAATTCTGATAACAAGTGAATTAATAACGTGTGTAATTTCCAAGTCAGTAGGACGGCAATATAAAATGAGAGAAAAAAATGAATTTTAAAAATGCAATAAAGAAAAGACAAACAAAAAAGGGAAATTTTTTTTTTTTGGACGGAGTCTCACTGTCTCCCAGGCTGGAGTGCAGTGGCATGATCTCGGCTCACTGCAAGCTCTGCCTCTTGGGTTCACGCCATTCTCCTGCCTCAGCCTCCCAAATAGCTAGGACTACAGGTGCCCGCCACCACGCCCGGCTAATTTTTTGTATTTTTAGTAGAGACAGGGTTTCACCATGGTCTCGATCTCCTGACCTCGTGATCCGCCCGCCTCAGCCTCCGAAAGTGCTGGGATTACAGGCGTGAGCCACGAAGCCCGGCCAAGAAAGGGAAAATATTTTTATATAGAAAAATATACAAAATAAACACAAGTTAGAAATAAGTCCAAATATTTCAAGAAATATACTAAATACAAAAGGACTTAACTCATGGGTTTAAAAGTTACTTATGACATTACATAATTTTGCTCAATGCTATTACAAGAGATCAACATAAAACATAAAAAAAAAACCCAGAATGCTTAAAAGGTAAATTATATGCAAAGACATACCAGGCAAAAAGTAATCAATATAAATCTGTTGGTTATATTGCTGTCAGTCAAATAGGCTTTAAGGTGAAGAAATATCCCAAAATGATGATAAAGATGATCACTATATAATAACGAAAGTTTTTATGAAATGGAAAGATACAATTTTAAAATAGTGTGTTCTTAATATATAGTCTTTCATATAATGAAAAATGTATTGACAAATCACTATCATCATTAACAGATTAAGCAAAAATTATGATAAAACATAGAAGGAATTAACAGTAAATAACCAATCATTGTTATATAAATACCTTATGTAGAAACTATTACAGATAACCGAAAGATTTTCAAGAATATAAAAGTAAATCTCATGTTCTTGGATTAAGACACGACATCATAACAATAGAAATTGTTTGCCATACACTCAATTCACTTTCAATAAAAATCTTGTTAATTTTTATTTTTGTTTTTATACGTTTATAGATTGTGAATAGGGTGAACCTACTTGTCTAGATATCGTGACATATTCAAAGCTATGGGAATTAAAATGTCATGCCATACAAGTATGGAACATGGATAAGAATAGGCAAAACAGAAACAGAAACGTGCATTTATGTAAACCAAGTCAATAAAAAAAGCATATGTAAAACCAGTTCTATAAAATTGTTAGAAACAATGTAAGACATTTTATTTGTTGCTCTGAGGTAGCCCTATGCTTTGAAGAAAATGTAGCAAATTTACCTATACATTTTAAGAAAGTCTTGAAAAAAATAAAAAAGAAGCAAAACCATAAGCCACATATTGGGGTGATATTTTTTACAATATAATTGGCAAAATATTAATATTCAGAATATACAATGATCACCAACAAAGCATTAAAAAAACAAATATTCTCTCAGAAATAATGCCACATATCTACAACTATCTGATCCTTGACAAACCTGACAAAAACAAGAAATAGGGAAAGGATTCCCTATTTAATAAATGGTGCTGGCGAAACTGGCTAGCCATATGTAGAAAGCTGAAACTGGATCCCTTCCTTACACCTTATACAAAAATTAATTCACAATGGAATAAAGACTTACATGTTAGACCTAAAACCATAAAAACCCTAGAAGAAAGCCTAGGCATTACCATTCAGGACATATGCATGGGCAAGGACTTCATGTCTCAAACACCAAAAGCAATGGCAACAAAAGCCAAAATTGACAAATGGGATCTAATTAAACTAAAGAGCTTCTGCACAGCAAAAGAAACTACCATCAGAGTGAACAGGCAACCTACAGAACGGGAGAAAATGTTTGCAATCTACTCATCTGACAAAAGGCTAATATCCAGAATCTACAATCAACTCAAACAAATTTACAAGAAAAAAACAACCCCATCAACAAATGGGCGAAGGATATGAACAGACACTTCTCAAAAGAAGACATTTATGCAGCCAAAAGATACATGAGAAAATGCTCATCATCACTGGCCAGCAGAGAAATGCAAATCAAAACCACAATGAGATACCATCTCACACCAGTTAGAATGGCCATCATTAAAAAGTCAGGAAACAACAGGTGCTGGAGAGGATGTGGAGAAATAGGAACAATTTTACACTGTTGGTGGGACTGTAAACTAGTTCAACCATTGTGGAAGTCAGTGTGGCGATTCCTCAGGGACCTAGAACTAGAAATACCATTTGACCCAGCCATCCTATTACTGGGTATATACCCAAAGGACTATAAATCATGCTACTATAAAGACACATGCACATGCATGTTTATTGTGGCACTATTCACAATAGCAAATACTTGGAACCAACCCAAATGTCCAACAAGGATAGACTGGATTAAGAAAATGTGGCACATATACACCATGGAATACTATGCAGCCATAAAAAAGGATGAGTTCATGTCCTTTGTAGGGATGTGGATGAAACTGGAAACCATCATTCTCAGCAAACTATCGCAAGGACAAAAAACCAAACACTGCATGTTCTCACTCATAGGTGGGAACTGAACAATCAGAACACATGGACACAGGAAGGGGAACATCACACACGGGGGCCTGTTGTGGGGTGGGGTGAGGGGGGAGGGATAGCATTAGGAGATATACCTAATGTTAAATGATGAGTTGATGGGTGCAGCACACCAACATGGCACATGTATACATATGTAACAAACCTGCAAGTTGTGCACATGTACCCTAAAATTTAAAGTATAATAAAAAAATAAAAAAGAAAAAAAAGAAAATGCCAATTTGTTTGTAATATTGCTAAATTTCAATCAATGAGGATAAAATGAAAAAGACAATACCAAGTTTGGTGAGGATATGGACAAATAGATTCTCTGCTTTGTAGTACCTACTAAAGCTGAATTTATGCATACTTTATTACCAGCTTCCATTCTTGGATATATACACAACATAAATGAGCACGTGTTCATCAATACATATGTACAAGAATGGTCATGGAAGCATTATTTATAATGACTAAAACCTGTAAACAACTTAAGTATTCATTAACAAGGTAATGGGTGAATAAATTATGGCACATTCATGCAATGAAATAACATACAGCAATAATAATCTATAAATTTAAACAGAAACATCAATTGTCTTACTCTGGTCAATCTGCCGTAACAATATATTACAGGTTGTGTTGCATAAACAACAGAAATTTATTTCTCACATTTCTGGGGGCTAGAAAGTCCAAGAGCAAGATTCAGCAGGGTTCTATTTCTGAAAAAGCATCCCTGCCTGGCTTGCAGATGATGGCCTTCTCATATCCGAAACAGAGAGAAAGAGAGAGAGAGAGAGAGAGCTAGTTAAGTGAGCTCGAGCTCTGGTGTCTTTCCGTATAGGGACACTAATACTATCAAATTAGGGCCCCCTTTTTATGACCACACTTAACCTTAAGTACCTCCTAAAGGGTCTGCTTCCAAATACAGTTACATTGTAGGATAGGGCTTGAACATACGAACTTCAGGGGCACACAAACATTCGGCCTATAACATGAATGCATCTCAAAAACATAATATTGAACAACAGAAAGTAAACACAAAAGAGTATATACTATATAATTCTATAAACATAAAGTATAAAGTAAGGCAAAAGTTTCTACCATTAGAAGTTAGGATAGTGGGTATATGAACTATTCCTGCAGCTAGTAATACCCCATGTCCTAATATTGGAGCATATTGCACAGGTATTTTTTAATAAAAATTCATCAACACCCATATTACAGTGTATGCATTTTCTACATGTGATTTCTTTCAATAAAATGTTTATGAAACTTATTTCAGCTGTTTGATGAAATGCATGTACACATACTAACTCATACCATTTTTAAACAAGGTGCATACAAGACTGTTGTTAAATAAACACAATACATTTCCTCCTATAAGAAAATCTAGGAAATACCACTCTAGACATCAGCCTTGGCAAAAAATTTATGATTAAATTCTCAACAGCAATTGCAACAAAAATAAAAATTGACAAACAGAACCTAATTAAACCAGAGAACTTCTGCATAGCAAAAGAAACTATCAAGTAAACAGATACCTACAGAATGGGAAAAAATATTTGCAACCTACGTATCCAAAAAATGTTTAACATCCAGAATCTATAAGGAAATTAAACAGTTCAACAAGCAAAAACCAATAATGCCATTAGCAAGTTGGCAAGGACATGAATAGACAATTCTCAAAATAACACATACACATGGCCAACAAACACATGAATAAATGTTCAACGTCACTAATCATCAGAGAAATGCAAATTAAAACCACAATGAGATACCACTTCATGCCAGTCAGAACGGGTATTACTAAAAAGTCAAAAACTAACAGACTTTGGCAAGTCTTCAGAGAAAAGGGAGTGCTTATACAACGCTAGGTGGGAGTGTAAATTAGTTCAGCCATTGTGGAAAGTAGTTTGGAAATTTCCCAAAGAAGTTAAAACAGTACTCCCATTTGATCTGTTATCCCATTACCGGGTATTTACCCAAAGGAAAATAAATCGTTCTACCAAAAAGGCACATGAACTTGTATGTTAATTGCAGCACTATTCACAGTAGCAAAAACACGGAATCAACCTTTGTGCCCCTCCCCAGTTGACTGGTAAAGAAAGTGTTGTACATATACACCATAGAATACCACACAGCCATAGAAAAGAATGAAATCATGCCCTTTGCAGCAACGTGGATGCAGCTGGAGGCTATTATCCTAAGTGAATTAATGCAGGAACAGAAAATCAAAAAGCACACATTCTCATTTGTGAATGGGAGCTAAATATTAGGTACACATGCAGTTAAAGATGGGAACAATAGCGCCACTGCAGTCCTGCCTGGGCAAAAGAGAGAGACTGTGTCAAAAAAAAAAAAAAAAAAAAAAAAAAAAGGGAACAATAGACTCTGGAGACTACCGAAGTGGGAGAGAGGAGGGGAACAAGGGTTGAAAATCATTTACTGGGTACTATTATCACTACCTAGGTGATGGGATCATGCATACCTCAAACCTCAGCATCACACAATATACTTATGGAACAAACTTGTCATGTACTCCCGGAATCTAAAATAAAAGCTGAAATATTTTAAAAATATGTAAAACAATGTAGAAAGCTTGAGAATAAATACATTAAAAATAAAACAGATAAATATCAAAATAAGACTAATGTAGCAAATTTAATATTAGACAGAATAGAATCAAATGGTAGAAGTATAAATAATCATAAATGTAACCACAGAAAAACAGCTACCAAGCAAAATAAATGACAAACTAGCTCTTTTATGTTGTCAATGATAGTCTTTGAACATGGCAATCAAGAAGTGGCAAAATCACAATAAGAAACTAGCAAATCTGTAGGCATCGTGAAAGATTTTAATATGTTTACACTAGAACATGACAGAACCTGTTGACTGAAAAATAAATTGTCACTATATTAAATATTTTAATAAAAAGGTATTTTGCTTTTTTACCAAGCTATTTAATAAAAACATGTCTACAAAAAATCTCTGCAAAAAGAATCAGGACCATTATCTTCAAATGAATGTAGAATATTTACAAAATCTGTCACCTACTATTCCTCAGTGAAAGTCATAAATATAAAGGAAAAGTCTGCAAATTTATTCTGTGAAAGATAGCAAAAGAGAACATGGTTTAAAACCAACAAAAAATGAAATAGAAAACCAATAAATTAGAGTGTGGAAAAAAACAAAGTTCCATCACAAGAGGCTAATGATACTGTACAGATTTTGCTTACTTAGAAAGAGTAGATGTATATGGGCCAGAAAGAATAGAGATGCTTGCAAGTCATCTTTTTAGAAGACACAGGATCCAAATTATGGGCCTCCCACTCTTTAAGTTGTAACTCTCTGATTATCGAATACAATAAAAAATTATATTTAATTAAAATAAGTTATATATATATAAATAAAACATAACCTCCTGGTAATTCTTATTAATACTAATTATATATAAGTATATTTTGCTTTAAATCACAAGAACATTATTCAATATTACTTATTTTTTTCAATATTACTAATGTAGTTACACATAATTAATGGACACTCAAATGATCAAAATATTATTTAAATATTCACATCAAAATCACTATCAATAAAAAGTATGTTTATATTATAACCCATTGTCTACCAACTTACCAAACTTTTATAGATTAGGTATTATTGAATTAATTTCATTATTTTATTAAAATGGGTTAAATTTTGTAATTATAGGTTCAAGTGACTTGCCATTTCATCCAAATGAATATGTTAAAATTTGCAACCTGGATTAGAAATCGACATCAAAACTCATTGAGAGCCAAGTTATTTCACTGTCAAATATAAAACTTAAAAAGGACAGAAAAAAATATTCTATTGTGTGACAATGAGTTCCTTTTACAAACTCACATATCTTAGTAAGCTCCACTCCTTCCTTCCTCAGACTTCTAACTGTCCAACGTCATCATTAATCTGCTATAGGTTTTGGCCATCTAGAAACATAATCCAAGTTTACATCCTTTATGCTGAGAGACTGTATTAATCACTTCCTTTCCTCTAAAGAAAAATGCTTATATTTCCCCTCAGATTAAATGGCATCCATGACACAAAAAACTCATTATTATATCATCTCTTATTCTAAAATGTGCATTCCGCTAAATAGTAGACTCTAAAATATCTGTGCATGTAAATGAACAATGTGTCTAATTGGTAACATGGAGAGTGTCTACTGTCCAAATAAGATACTTTCTTTAAAAAACTTTCCACACTTATAATGATTGACAACTAGGAAGAACTATTAACTTTTATACTCATTATAAAACCAACACAATTATCTTAATAAAACCTCCAAACCCACTGTAGATTAATAAGAGCACAACCAATTCATTTGACTATCATTAAAATATAAGTTGTACATGTCATTCTTGGCTTGTTAAAGACTCAAAAATAATTATGCAAGTAACTTTTATTATGCCATTAATAATATCATTATTAAATATTGATTAAATGCTGCTGAGGCAAAAGGTTGAAAAAAGTAACTGAAAAAAGTAACAGCAAATAAATGCATTTTTAAAATGAAAAATATCCCACATCACATTAAAGAAAATAACAAGGAAGCTTATGTACATGTATTAGAAAAGTTGCAGCTTTGAAAAACCTGTAAAAAGAAAATGTTAAACTTCTGTATGAGAGGCTAAGATCTGATAATTATCTTGACAAGTAGACCAATTCTACTACAAATAGATTTATAGATTTAAGTTTTGGTTATCAACAGTCAGAACTTTTTGTCTTTTGCTTTACCAAAATCAGTTGAAATATTATTCAAAATATTACATAGGTTACAAAGAGGTACATATATAAAAATTAATAGTATTCAAAATTGTATTATTTCATAGGAAAAATTCATCAATAAATTTAGAAAGCTTTACTAAAAATATATAGTATCAAAAGTGTCTAAGTTTTATATCTGCATTGGTGTTGTAGAAATGAGTAATTAAAATGGTAGAATTCTTACTGTAGTACAATTTTTTAAATGCCAGACACTATGCAATGTTTTTTATACTTCATTAATTTTATCTTTCATACTTCTAAAAACTCCCTTAACAAACCTACGTATATAATTTTCTCAATGTATATTTGAAATTCTTGTAATTTGTTTTTGGTTTTAAGTTTGAGTTTAGCATTTTATCTCAGAAGATAAAATTATTATTTCTATCATATAAATGCACACACACATTCCTTTAGATATGCCAAGTGGTATACCACATGGCTCTGCTCTGCAAGTTATGGTTTCATTCATAAGTATTTAAACAGGGTGACAGCCATGTGTCTATGCGTTGAGGTTTATTTGAAGAACAGAGTTATATTTTCATATTTAACAGTTGTAAGTATCTAGATGGGGCCTGAATTTTAAATATAAAGTAGTAAATTTATTAATATGTTATATAGAGACAGGGAGACAAACAAAAGAAGTGGCTTAAAGTATCTCTGGGACACAGTTACATATGGGAGGGAAACAAGAACAAAGGAAAGATATATGAAATAATTTGTGTAATTTTGGTGCAAATACAAATTAAAGAAACATGGTGGTACACATAGGTACATCAATTATTAAATGTATGTTAGTTTTCTGAGAATGCAATTTTTCTTGTATTAACAATTATATACAAAGAGCAATCACTTGTGAAGAGCTATTCTTCTATTACTTTAGTTTTCCACAACAGCTACCATGAGTAGTTTGATTTTTAATGAGTTTTCATGTTTCCAAATGTTACCCTCTTTTTAAAAGGAGTCAGCAGTTTGTTCTTGTCTATGCACTGAAGCTGAAAAGATCATGAGAGACGTTCTTTTTGTTAGCTAAAAAAATTGATGAAAATTGATGAGTATTTAATATAAACCAGTGAAGATAGCAGATCAAAGCATTATATAGCACATATGTACCCAATTTATGAGCTCTGCTCTTCCAAAATAAGCAAAACATATGCAGTAAAGCTGTAAATTCTGCAGTAATAGCATCTGATGTTCTTTTTCTCTCCTAGTTTTTGTTCTGACGTACCTCCCTTTCACTTCAGTGGCCCATGAATATTCTTTCTGGATGAAGATCCTCCCCATATTCGTATAGTATATTTAGTAAAATTATCATTAGTTCAAGCTAATTTGAAAGTCCACCTTTTCTATGTTAGGAGTGCATCCCTCTTATACTCAGAAGGCAAGCACTGCAAACATTTTTGAAATCTGAGCCATAAAGGCCCATCAATATCTTACAATCACTTCTTTTTTTTTCATTTGGCTATCAACATTGATGTGACTTTTCATCATTGTAGTACAAATCTCACATCATTTTTCAATTTAAAGATAAACATTAAAAAGTTCTTATGCCTAGCTTTATTTCAATGGATTTTTTATTTACGAATTTAATCTTGCTATGCATTTTCTCTTTGTGAGTATTTCTTAAAGCATTGCATGTGATTTAGAATAAAACTCAAAATGAAAACAAAATTGTCAGCTCAAGTGTCTCAGTTTCAGGGAAAACTAAGCTCATTATTCCTTGAAGGAAAAGAACATAGGAACAGTTACATCATACTTTTGATGTTGCACATGTTGTTGTTCATTTGAAAAAGTACACTTAAATTATTGTTTTATACATTTTTCCTCCTTTAGGCTCACAAGTTTCTTGATAATTCTGTTGAAACTTAAATAACACCAATTTGTTTATAAAATAGTATTTATCTTAGCACACACTACGCCCCCACTCATTGTAATTGCCTTTAAGTAGGATGCACTTAGAAAATGTTAAATATGTCTTAAGATAAATCCCCAAATATCTTCAATTCTTCTGAATTCTTGGAATGAAATTATATTTCTGTTCTAACAGTTCAGATTGTCTCAAAGAACATAATTAAGGCACAAATATGTTTTCAATTTTAAAGTCATCATTACAGATCTATAAAAATTACCTATATTATTTCTTAACCCAGATACTCATGATGGCATGTCATTGATGTAAATATTATTACAGTCAGAAGTTTTTTAAATTCCTAAAGAATTTTTATAATTAGAAAAAGTTAAAATTAAAAGTTAAATTGAAAAATTAAAATTAGAAAAGTCTACACACTAGACTTTATCACACTTTTACACACAAGACTTCTGCCACACTCCAAACTAACATAACTTAAAGATAAGAAAATTTAAAAAATAGACCATAGATAGTTATGTGATATCCAAGACTTTTTCTAAGTTTCTGTTTTGTTACAAGAAAGAGGTCAGGAGATCGAGACCATCCTGGCTAAAATGGTGAAACCCCATCTTTACTAAAAATACAAAAAATTAGCCGGGCGTGGTGGCGGGTGCCTGTAGTCCCAGCTACTCAGGAGGCTGAGGCAGGAGAATGGTGTGAACCCAGGAGGTGGAGCTTGCAGTGAGCCAAGATCGTGCCCCTGCACTCCAGCCTGGGTGACAGAGGGAGGCTCCGTCTCAAAAAAACAAACAAAAAAAAAGGGAAGTAATATATAATATCTAACTGCTATTTCAAATCACTTCCCAGCTCTTAAAGCATAGGTAACTCTGAAATATATTAAAATACTGAATAAGAAAAAAAAAAAGATTGAGTTTGAGTGTACTTTGGTTCTGATTACTACATATAACATAGATTTATAAAATTTTATAATTTAAAAAGTTTACGATGAATGAGGTTACTAATAAGCGGTTATTTGTATGTATAGATTAGGCAACATTGTGAAACTAGTACTACAGTAGCAACAACATGCAGAATTATGTTTTAAGAACAGTAAAAAAGCGATAACATTCTGTTTGCCATAGTCGGCCCTCCCATTGAGATCAGTCTACAGAGAACACAAACCGCAGTCTGTATTTGGCTATTGCATTACAGGTGAAAATGTTTATTTCAATGCAATGTTTCCAAAGGCATTATTTTTCTCAGAATAACTTGAAGAACAGGAGAATTTCATTAACTAAAAATTAATTGCAGCCCCACTGTGAGAATTATGAATAAATTGTTAAAGTGACCTAGCATTATTTCTGATGTGTATGTTCAGTATTCAACTCTTGTCATTATTAGTATTATTATTACCATGATTCTTTCAGAACTTTGCACAGGGCTTCTATCTCTATTGCTCTACACTACCCCTGATACTAAGATCAGGAAATGTCTGCTGATAAAACTAGCTCGAATATGCCTTGGAACAAGGAATATAAGGGGAATTACTTAAGACATATTTGTTTATTTAGTGTGTATACTTAGGGGCTAGATGAATGCTGATTAATTCTTACCAATAAGAAGGTAAGGCAAGTGTGAGAAAACAGGAAAAAAAATTACTCTAGTTGGTTCTATGTTCAAAAGACCTGTTTGCACAGGTGAATGATCATTTTTCCCATACTTAAAAGCAATCTAATACTGTAAGGTAATACTGTCATATGCTGTTCTTTCATTTCTTCTTAATAAAAATGAAGCAGAAAAAAAAGAAACTTAAAAAGAAATTGATCAATATGACCAATAGCGATAGGAATATTCAGCATTCCATTTTTTCTTAGACTCTGAATTCCAGTTTGGGATTTGTTTTGTTTGTTTGTTTTTCAGCATTTGCATAGGGAGGAAGAGACATTTTTTAAACCTATGAAAACAGATTTTTTTATTTGGTCTTGTTAGCATGTGTGCAGTCTATGCAAAGATGTTCATTGATTTAGAAATGAAAACAAATGAGTTTTTTATTGATGTTCAATCCCCAATGATTTCATGAGCTTAGAAATGCCATTCAATTGCTTTGTTGCACTTTTCTCTATTTCTAAAATTAGAATATAATCCTTTTTACCTCCAAGACTTGCTGTGCAGATTAAAAGAGACAATGATCGTGAAAACATTTATAAAATAGATAACATATAGATAAATGACCTCATGAACATTTTAAAGTATTATTAGGTCTTTTTAATGGTAACTTCAAGCCCATAATTTGTTTTTTCAGGTTTATAGTGTTGGCAAGAAACCAAGATAAATCCTCATGAAACACTAGCAAAAAAAAAGAGAAATATCTCATGCTCTGAGTTTTAACTTTGCATCATGCTATCTTTAATTGATCTTACTATTTACAATAAATCCCTCTCTTAACTATCCCTCTAAGCATCTTAAAAAATATGAGAAAATTCACTTCATGCAGGCTTTTCAAGTGTGAGAATTATGCATTGTAATGAGTTGTAATGTTATGTTTCCCTTCTGATTTTACAAGAGACTTAACACTCCTCTAAAGTTAACATGATGTCTGACAGTGTGTAGACTGCTGCTGCTTTGTTTAGCATCACTTAATTGGTAGATTTCCTATATTGTTCATCTCTGCACAAGCACATTCAAGTTAGTACAGTCATTACAGTTCAGACAAAAGGTTTGTAAAGCATACATAGGAAATAACAAATACAATGATATTGACATTTCATTTTTCCTTCATTGGTTCAGGATTTGGATCTTTTAATGAAACATGTGAAAAAAAGTTATAACCCACCTACTCAGAAGAAAGACTATAAGGAGCCACATAGTAAAATGCACAAACTTAATAGATCTTAAAGCCAATCAAATAAGAATAAAAAAAACAAAAATCTAAATCAGGAAAGTTTTTGGTTGGTAAGAAACAAAATATGTCTACTGGAAAATTTAGACTTTGAATGTATTGTCTACATATTCACTTTTGTATTGACTTTAGCTATTCTTATCAAGCCCTGAATTTGGTGTGTGATCTATGTTTGTTGCAAAAATAATTATAAGGGAACTTCAAATAAACATTAGATTTACGTCTGTTTTTCCTGATAGAGAAAAATAAAAACACGGTAGGTATGTGCACCACTTTTACAGGAAGAAAGGGAAAAACAATCTGATTTTTATTTCATATAGATAGATTGAACTGATTGTTACAGAAGTTGGAATTATAGACTAGAGTTTTATTTTCATCTATTTGTGGAAATATTAGGCACAGCACCATTGACCAAAGTATTTTTCTATCTTGTTTTGGCCTCCAAGGTGATTAATTAGATTTCCTCTGTAGCTGAACTAACTCGATGGAGAAGAGAATGGTTTGAATATTGTACTTGAATGCATACAGGCACGGTGTGTGTCTCAGTACAATCAAATGGTGTTGGGAAAAAAATTATCAGATTAAGTGACTAGATGATGGAGGGGAATTAGTAATTGTGCACCATTCATCATTTGATTTATGTTTCCCAGAAGAAAAATAAGTCTTTTAAAGGATGACATTTGTCCTAAAGCAATTCTATCTCCTAATTTAAACTTGTTATTTCTTAACATCATATTAAGTAGTCATTACAAACTCTGCTGACTCAGGCACCGCCTGGAAAGATATTTCCACTTCATTAAGTTCCTGTCTGGTGATAAACTAATTTAACCTAACATAATTCACATACTTGCTGGACCTAATTATCCTACCACTGCAATCTGTAGATATAAACACCTGCAGTGTTATAATTAGAAAAAAACATCATCAACTAATTCAATAAGAAAAATTTTCCCTTCATTACACAGTAACTGTCTTTGTTAACTAATCATGGTGTGGTTTAAGGTACTTCTAAAAATATTAATACAATTGAATTTTTATGCTCCTATGACTTGAACATGGAATATGAGGACTATGAGTCTTGCTATTTGGGAACATAAGTTATCTATGTTAGCTAGAGAATAATGGAAGCTCTGGGAAGCAAACACTCCGCATTCTTAATGAGCAACCATTAAAAAGGAACAGGACATATGAATGGGCAGCAAGATGAGATGATTAGGAAAGTATATTTTTATTTTCCTAATGAAAACATAATTTAATTACTTTTTTTTCTTTATCCTGCTATCAATAATTATGGGAGTAGCATGGCCTGGACATTATTTAGTTAAGCTTAGCCAGTGTGTTTGAAGAGGCATTTTCAGAGAACATATATCAGGTAGTCTTTTTAGCACTATAGAAAGGAAGCATTTTCCAATGGACTTATTCTGCTCAGTGTTTGGTTTTTATCCAGATGTGCAATCTTTAGTGGAGTATGTAAGTTGGGGTCTGGTTTGCCTTGCGAGTGAATGTTACCACCTATTTTATAAGAGGCTCTTTGGTATGTTCCCTGGTGAGCAAAGAAACGAGCAAGAGAAACTACGTCTTTTCTCTACACTTGTTGGCATTCTATCTTACTATACAATATTTTTTCTTTAGACTTCCTTTAGGGAAGCTGTGGATTGACTCCGAACGAATTCTTTTAAAAATACTGATCATGTGTGGCACGCACCTGTAGTCTCAGCTACTTGGGAGGCTGAGGCAGGAGAATTGCTTGCACCTGTGAGGCGGAGGTTGCAGTGAGCCAACATCGCGCCACTGCACTCCAGCTTGGGTGACAGAGCGAGACTCCGTCTCAAAAGAAAAAAATAAATACTGATTATGTTTAGTTTGAACAGAAATAATATTCTGTATAATTGTGAAAATTTGTTCTAGCTCTATTATCAACTATTAGTAAAGTTCTGAGAATGTTACATACAATTCTAGATGCTTTTATTTTCCCCTCTGAAAAATACGAATTGTTCTTGCAAATAGCTCACTCTTTAAAGACGCTTAAAGAAGAAATCGTAATGAGAGTAAAAATACTGACAGAACATTCTGTCTACTTATTATCTATATCTATCTATCTATGTATCTACCTATCTGTCGTCTATCATGTCATCCAGTCAAAACGTTAAATTGCTATTTCTTCAGATTTTATCAATGACTCATGGGATAAGCATTCATATAAATTTAGAAACATTCTGCTATTTTGGCAGTAAGGATGTAATAAAATGTTTATTCTTTCTTTAGTGTCTGTGAATTCTTTCTATTTAAAATTCTTCTTATTTAAAATGCTGGATACAACAATCTGCCCTGGATACCACCTGCCACCAACTCTCTCTGCCTGCTGGCTAAAGAATAACTTGGCTGTGTGTAAAATAAATAGTTATGTGAGACAGAAAAAAATCGCAAAATCAACAAACAGGCAAAAGAGTATAATGGCAGGAAAACATTACTGGATGCTACAAATATTCAGGATCAGTAATATTTAAATCAAAGCATTTTACTTTATATGCAATACAATTCACGTGTAATATTTCATTTAATATTCACAATAATACTGTGAAGAAGATATGGCTCAGTGATGTATTGGAAACTTACCAGAATTTGATTAGTGGTAAATTATGAAACTGCTTCTTAAATTTAACTCACCTAATTCCAAAATCTATACTTTTCTCCTTGCATCTCGCAGCCTCATATCATATATTTGCAAATTCCTGATAAGACCTTGTATTATGTAAATTAATACTTATCTGCTCACAGACATTTTATTTGCTTATACATGTACATATAGATGAACAAACATAAATATATACACACCTAAACATGTACTCACACAAATTATTCCTTAACTTTTCAAAGAGATTCAGATGCAGTTCTTTTACTTGTCATTTGTAATGTTGCATATATTTTTCAATAGAAGAAAATCAGACAGGTTTTCATGCTAGCTACTAATTTAAATATTCATAGTGCTAAATTATATATTTTTAATTAGTTGATAATACAGAATTTTTATTTTTATGAGACATTATAACATAGTTATACACATTGAAAGTACATTTTAAAATGGTGCAATACAGCATGTGGCAAGTCGTATAATCTGTATACAGATGAAATTTTTTTTTTTTTTCTTTGAGATAGAGTCTCGCTGTCCCCCAGGCTGGAGTGCAGTGGCGCTATCTTGGCTCACTGCAGGCTCCGCCCCGCTGGGGTTCATGCCATTCTCCTGCCTCAGTCTCCTGAGTATCTGGTACTACAGGCGCCCACCACCTCGCCCGGCTAATTTTTTGTATTTTTAGTAGAGCTGGGGTTTCACTGTGTTAGCCAGGATGGTCTCGATCTGCTGACCTCGAGATCCGCCCGCCTCAGCCTCCCAAAGTGCTGGGATTACAGGCGTGAGTGAGCCACCGCGCCCGGCCTAGATGAAATTTTTAAAATAATATCATTCAATGAAAAAGTGTTCTGTCTTTACCTATAAAATTGATGATGCTTGGTTTAGATAGAGGAAGAGGAGAAGAGTAAAGATAGTATTGACAGAGCTCTGGGAGTAATTCTGCAAAAGAGTTGCAGACTTTAATAAAAATTGGCCTCTTTTGAGTGAGACTTAAGGACTTCTTATTTTTATTTTTTATTTTTTGCTGTAAAGGGCTAATGCTTCTCAGAAATATTTTTTAACATATGAAGAGATGTATACTTCTTCCAATCGAAAGACAATATTCTCAACACATTAAGCTAAACTTTTCTCTCATTTCTCCGCAATACTTATTTTTTGTTTAGTCTCAGTTTCTTACATAGTCCAAGTAGAATCCAGATATTCCAAATCAACTTAAACCAAAATCAAAATCCTGTCATATCAATCACAAACAAAATTTCTATAAGATAGTTAACTACTCTTATCTTTAGTTCCCTCATTTTACACAAGAGATGTAATGCTTCACATGACAATGTACATTTTCTCAAGCTGAGTGTGAAGGACAAATGCGGGACATTTAGCTTTATTAAAAGAGTTGCAACTCTAAATCAAGGAAAAATTATCAAATTCTACTGTTTGTAGATCAGAAAAATGTATTTTTATCCCTCTGATTTTAGTGTGGATTGGCATATACTTGAGAATGCATTCAGTTTATAAGAATAAAATATTAACTATGGACCAGGGAAGTTGAGTAAGGTATTTTTTCATGGTTACATGATACGTTTATAGCAAGAAGGATAGTGCTGAAGTATTGATATAAGCAGGAAAGATTTTGAAGCAAGACAAACTTGACTTACATTTTAAGCTCAACAATTTATTAGCTATTTTTCATTGGTAAGCTACTAAATATCTCTTAGAATGAGTATCTTCAAATACGTTCTAAATTAATTTAGTACCACTTTATTCCACAGTGTGTTCGTAAGCCCTAAATAATAATAGTTGAAATAATAGTATTCTCTACTTACCTATGCACAACCACACAAACATACATATAATTTAGGCCTTTCCTCATAGCACAAGCATTGTGGTTATTTTTAATAAGTAAGGCATTATTACTCATGAACGTTCCATGAAATTTGAAAAGACTATCATTCTCTGTCATTTATAACAATTTTTCCATGCACATTTTGAAAAATCATGAGGAATAACTATTGTTAAACATTTGATATTTTGATGGCAAGAAACATTATCTTTCCTAATAGCCTAATTATACTTGCCAAAAAGTAAAGCCATCTCTCATTTTTATTTTCTTTTTATATAATTTTATTTGTAAGAAAAGGGAATATGAAAATTCTCAGATGTCATAAATTTAATTAATCTTTAAAATGCATACTATTTGTCCTTCCAAAAATACTCTTAAAAAGTTTGGATAAAGAAGCCTGTCCACACTATCCTTTTTTATATATCTAATTTAAAGTGACACTCAAGATTTCCAGGCACAAAAAACAAATGTATGGATTATTATGTTCTTTTCTTATTATTTACAAAGTCAGAAAATCTCTGAATTTTTATTAGGTTGGTGCAAAAGTAATTGTTGTTTTTGCCATTACTTTTGCATGAACCTAATACTTAAAGAACACCATAAAAAAGCAGCCATCTAATGCTGAAGTATTTTCTATGGTATTCTCAAATAGTAGTGAAAATGTTTATGGTTGGACAACCGATGTAGGACAAATGAATTTACATGGTCATATTTATTTCAATGAAATACAAATACATTCCTTTTACTGAATTGAAAGAGAGGAACACAATCTGAAGATTTATTTTTCTTCATTAAATAACATTTATCATTTAACTGCACTCTTTTTCAGAATTATAAATTATATTTTTACCTTGTCATGAAATGTTTCTTATCATGGAAACATGGTCTGTGCCTCACAATTTTTACAACCATCTTCTTTACTAAAATACTTTACATTCCATCATATTTGAGGACTTTTAATTCTTTCTGTCTAGTGTGGGTGGAGGCATTGATACAAGTGTGAGGTTTGCTGGGGAATTCCAGTTCCAGTCATGGTGTAACTGTATCTCTTGAAATAACTCTTCTGCCAGAAACAATAGTAAAAGCTGAAAATGTTTTTAAAGTAAATATTTGGAGGCACCAGGGAACAAAAAGAGCGGGCAGAGGGTATATTAACCTTGAAAGAATGGAAGCTTTGGCTCTGAGGCACTATTTAATCAGTTCACCTGAACCTCATAAGTAGAGCTTATAGCAATTTTGATACATTGTATCCCAAAAATAAATACAATTATTATGCATCAATTAAAAATAAAATGAAAGACAGATCAAAGAGAAAACATAAACTGACTGGAATGAGGAAAGACCAAAGATAGGTGCTGGAAATTAGAGAATTGTGCTCTGTACCGGGTGACACATTGGGGATGCCTCAAAATATGCATATGAGTCAGTTGCTCCCCAAACTCCTAAGCATCATCAGAGGGAGATGGCAATGAGCTCACTTGGAAAGAAGGAGACGGATGGTTAAAATGCTGGGTAGATATTTACACAGGTCCATTGTTCGAAAGAAATAGACTTTAGAACATTAGATGGGGTGGTTCAAAAATAATGTTGTTATACACTGTAAGAATAAGGGGAAAATCTATTATTAATAATTTATATAAACATTTATAATTATTAATCTATAATAAAAATATGTAATTAATACAAATCTATAATTTATAATGAAAACTATATTTCAACAGAAAAAATGTGATTGTCATTTTATTAAACATCAGAAATAAAAATCTCTTAGGAAAAGAATAACATCCTTCAAAGCTAAATATCAGAATTAAATTTCCACGCTCCAAAAGGAACAACAATTAAGACAACTAAAATCCTCAGTAGTTCAAGTTTTAGAAATAACATATAGGCTATTTAAAATAACTGTTATAAATGCAGGGGAAACTAAATTACTAAAGATAAAGAATTTTAACAAAGTATTAGAATGTACAAAGAATAAAATTGGTATTGTTGAATTGCAAAACACATCTGAAATTATGATCTTATTGAGCAGGTTTAAATTTTAGGTATAGAAAAGAACTAGATTAAAGATTCATTGACAGAAATATTAAAATTTAAGCATAATGAGAGATAAGAATAAATAACACAACAAAGACTAAATATCATGTGAAATATGGCCAAAGTATATAATAAAAATAAGAAGTGTACATAACATAAGCCTTCGTAATGTATGCCTAGTTGGTGTGCTAGAAAAAATTCGCAGAATGATACAAAACAATTGTTTAACAAATAATAACTGAGAACTTTCCAAATTTTGTGAAGCATAGAAACCACAGATTTGAGAATTTCTAAGGGAACTCTTTTGAGAAAATTAAATATACACACACAGACAGAAAGAACTATGATCAAACTGTGAAAAGCAATGAAAAATATTAAAATCTTAGGAGTAACCAGGATAAGGGCAAAGACATACTTTCTTCGTAGCATCAACCAAAAACTGATGGTTAAGTCTTCAACAAAAATACAGCAGCCTTAGAAAAGTGAAATGACATTTTAATTGGTAATAACAAATGCAAATAATCTTATATGAAATAAATAAAATTCAAAAATGAAACTGAGTGAAGATGCTAATGTATAAATTCAATTTCTTTAATAAATATTGATGAATAAAATTGCTAAACATCTACCAAAACTGAATTAAGAAAAAAAAAGGTGACATTACTAAAGATATTTCAGACATTAAAAAGATATTAATACCTTTTGGCTATGAATGAATCTGACAACTTATATAAGAAGATATAACAAGGTAAACAGACATCAGAATTAAAGACAGAATAAATAGAATGTTTGAGAAGACCTGAATCAGCTAAAGAAATTATATTTGCATAGATGCGATTTTAAAATTTCTCCTGAATGCTTCGAATATGCTAAGGAGGAAACAAATTACCATAATATTTTTCAGAAATGAGTGGCCTGCAGATTTACAAATCTTCAATTGTTTTTCTATAAATGTACTTAAGGCAAAAGTTCAGAAATAAACTTTAAGTCTAATTACTTATGCCTTCTAACTGATTGAATAGATTATTTATAGGCTCTATGATATATTTTGGATTCTATTATCCAATATACTTGTTTTCCTTCCCAATTGTATATCTTCTATGGATTTAATGAGATATGTATTTCTTTGTCCATGTAATTTATTTTATAAGCCTGAAAAAGGCAGGACAAAAGATACAGTCATGGAAATTCCCACTGGAGTTACCCTGAAAAGTTAAGTATAATCTATTAGTCAGTACCCCCAGGTATATTTATTCAACTGAATCATATTATGTAAATGTTCTTAATAAACTCATTTTTTCTATTTATTTACCAATTTGCAACGAGAGATCATGCACATCTGTTGAATTTATTTCACCTTTTATTCTTCGTAAGCAATATGTGGTTAGTACAATATGACATCTATTAAGAAAATTCATGCTAAGTTCTAGTGATTACTATTTACCATTTCTGCCTCACCTGGGTCCTCAAAGCCTTTCTCTTTGTCAGTAGGTAAATCTGCCATTCTCCTAAGACTCAATGCTTTGTTGTTTTTACTAGTTGATCTAAATGTATCTATCCCTACATGATGGTAATAATGATAGAAATTTAACCTAACTGATTCTCCATTTAAATGCAGAAAGTAATAGTTACTTGACAAATGAGATCTACCTTTTATCAACCTATTGATTCTCATTTCTAGTTAAGTCTTTGTCAGACTTCATGATAAATCTCAATCTAAAGCTGAGCTTTGATGAATTAAACTCTCCACAGGTTATTAAGCTTGTGATCATCACACAGTGCAATTTACCTTTGACAGTTTCTCTCTTGTCCATTTTAGTAAGTCATTTGCCAGATTGTATGCTTAAATAAGTTCAGTTTTCTTATATGTAAATGACCTCACCATGTTTTTGGGGGGATTTAATGAAATCATAGTGTAAATCATAACATAAATTCTGCATGCATTAGAGATTCAATAGGCATTAGGTTTTTTACCCCCTGCTTGAAAAGTAAAAAAAAAAAAATACTATTTTCTCAGAAATAAAAGTATTCCCAGCCTACAGTTTATCAACATACAATGTACAATAAATATACCTCTCAAGATGTTTTTACTCGTACTCCTACTCCTGTTAAGTAATGTAGTAAAACTGATTTCATGACAGTTTTGGGGAAAAGATGTGTGAGTGAAATTGAAGTTGACATATGAAATTCAGATCTATTTGGGAGTGTATTTAGATTGCTGTTTACCTACTTGTTAATAGAGCTCTATGAAGTGACAGGTTAGCAGAGAAAAAAAAAAGAGGAAAAAAAAGTGTCTGAGAAATACCAAAAGTTGAACAATTTTAGACAAAGCACAATGAAAATCTTCAATATTTTATAATCCAATGGAAAACTCATTATCCAAGATGCTTGAAAGAAAGGAAAATAAGCAGATATCCATCCAGTGGTTTTATGCTTACTAAGAGGCTAAGAATTTGGCTTGCAAGAATAGATGAGATTGGTTTTATGTTACAGAAAAAAAATTACTGAGAGTAAATCTATTAAACTTACTTAGGGAAAACATAAATAGCCTTTTCAAAATCTTTTTTTGTATTAGCAGGCACAGTTTCTCCATTAAGGCAAAAGTTTTATTAAAAAAATTAATCCATCTCACTAAATATAAGTAAAATATTACTTTAAGAATGCAAATAATGGGAAATTTTTTAAAAATAAATTTTACCTTACCTGGAATGGCACTTGTGAGAATTGTTTAAGTGTAAGAAAACTTGCCTATTCATCAGGAAACCTGTGATCTAATACTGGACTCCCCACCCCCTCCTCCAGGTAGCTGTGTAACAGAGGAAGCCCCATAACTTCCCTGGATCTCAGCTCACTAACTTTTAAAGTTCAGTAATTTTATTAAATTGTCTTTACAGTGATTTGTAAGTAAGTAATTTAGTTTGCCAAAGTGCTTGCACAAACTGCTTAAAAATAGTTTGAACATCAATATCCAGATCCCATTAGTCAGGGTCCTTCAGAGAAACAGAACAATAGGAGAGAGAGAGAGCGAGAGAGAGACAGCAAGAGAGAGAGAGAAGTAATCGATAGATAGATGATAGATAGATAGATAGATAGATAGATAGATAGATAGATAGATATGATATAGCTATAGATGGATATATGAGAGGGGATTTATTAGGCGAATTACTTCATGCAATTATGAAGGTTGAGAAGTCCCATGATTGGCCATCTGCAAGCTGGAGAGCCAGGGAAGCTGGTAGCATGGCTCAGACAAGGTGTGAAGGCCTCAGAACCAGGAAAGATGATGGCATAACTCTCAGTCTTAGATCAAAACCAGAGAAACTGGGGAGTGGTTGGTGCAAACCCCAGAGTCCAGAGGTCATAGATACTGGAATTTTGATATCCAAGCGCAGGAGAAGAAGGGTGTCTTGGCTTCAGAAAAGAGAGTATGAATCACCTTTCTTCTGCCTTTTTGTCTTATCTAGGCCCTTAACTGATTGCACGATGCCCACCCACATTGGGTGAGAGCAGATAGTGCTTACCCAGTACACTGATTCAAATGTCAGTCTCTTCTGGAAACACCATCACAGATATATTTGAAAATAACGCTTTACTAGCTATCTGGGTATTCCTTAATTCAGTCAAGTTGAAACATAAAAGTTAACCATCACACAATGTGCTATAATAAAGTGAAGTATAAAAAATCTGTTGTATAAAACATATACTTACAAATTGTACAACCTATCTTAAGAACCAGTAGTGACGACAATATATATAAAATTTTAGAAGCTATTAGGAAATCACATTTTGTTACATATATATCAAAGGTGAAGTTAAGGAAAGTACCCCCAAGAATATATTTATTAGCCACTGACTGCTAACATTAAAATACTTATTTTATTAGGGTCAATATATTGCACCATCTGCTTAGAATACTGTATATATCTTTTTAAGAAGAAATTACAGTTGTGAAGTTCATGAGCTCTTGAAGTTAATTTTGGTGGTTATACACAGTGCAGGTTAAAGGAGAGATCTTATCTTGCTTATGGAATTAGTTCTGGCTCATTACATCATGATAGTTTCCTCAGGAAACTAAATAACTGAGATTCAAGATTATGGAAGGGTACAGATACATAAACTATTTGCTTTCACATGCATCCCCATTAATTTAAAAATATAGGCTTGACACATGAAAACAGATAGATAAAATTTACTGTTATATGCCATATAAACATAGTTTTGCTCTTCTAGTTTTAAAACTACTCCATATTTTTCCGAATTTAAGCATTACAAACTCGAAGTGGTACTTTTTGCCAAACAGATTCTTACGTGTTTATTCTTATGTACAATATTTACTACGATTCTTATGTACAATATTTAGCAGCTGCATTGATGGCATTCTGAATTACATCATCAGTCTTTCTGTGAATTTGGAATAAGGTTCCAGAAGACAGATTCATTCCTGGTTATATTTATTATACATTCTCATAGAATTTTGTCCAACTGTGGTGACAAGATATCTGCAATAGTAACAGTGGCAGCACGTAGTAGTATCAATGGGAAGGAATAGGATTCCCCAAATATAGATGTGCAAGATGGAACACATTTAACTTTTTAGAATAACATTCAATAATCAATTCGACATTTAGTGAACACGAATTATTTCCTGCTCTGAAATATAATTAGTAAATAATTAGTGCAATAAGAAAAATTTTGCAGAAGTGTGCAGTATTTTCACAGCTTGCCTGACAATACTACAAATAGTAATTAGCATGCTATAAAATAAAGCATCATATTATTGAATAAGAAATAGTTTTTAAAATATTCACTACATTAGCCAAATTATGTTTTGTCTCTCTATGTCTTTCTGATGAGTTTTTGTAGCAGGAAATTTTCCCTGACCCCTTTGCCAAGGAGAACTGGAGTGTGCGTGCTTGGGCTAGCCCGCCACTTTGGCAATGGCTGGGGCAAAGTCCACTCACTGGAACCCTTTGCACTCAACCCCTCTCAGGAGGGAGCATACAGATGAGAGGATGCAGGAACGGTGTGAGTACTTTTGGGTGCCAGCAGGAGCAAAACTCCCTGTTGCCCATGGCGGCAGCTAGAGTCGAGTACCTGAGACCTCTGAAGCTCCAGAGGGCTTGTGTTACAGTGCTTTTTTAAGCTTTGCCTTCTACAGACTGCTTAAGTGTTAAACAGCTCAGTGGGCCCTCTGCCTTTTCAACTGAGGCAATTGCTGTCTGCCAGTGATGGTAGAGGGTCAGTGTGACAGCCTTTAGCATCCACACCCATGGCACCCAAGCTCTTGTTTGGCAACCAGAAAAAGTCAGGTCGCTCGAACAAACTGAAGGGTGGTAAATGTGGAAGATTTTATTGCTGAAGAAAGTGGCTCTCAGCGGGAAGAAGAGCTGTAAAGGGGATGGAGGGGGAAGCTGATCTTTCCCTGGAGTCTGGCCATCCCTTGTAGGACTCCTCTCCAAAGCAATACCTTTAAGCGCTTCCTCTGAAGTCAAGCTGCATCTATCTAAGGTCTCCTAGTCTCTGACGTCCAGCTGCTTCTCCTCTTCTCTGCTCTCTCTGCCTGTGGAGCCTAAGTTTTTGTGGGCACAGGATGGGGGGCCAGGTGGGCCATGGATGGATTTGGAAAAGGCAACATTGCAGTGGGAAAACAGGAATGCATGTCCAAGGTAAATGTTTCTTCTACTTCTTCCCCAATCCTTTTTTTTCCACCCAACAATTAAAAATCAGAATAATTTCACATTCTGGTAACACTTGCACCAAAAATACAATGGAACATATAGAAACAGTAAGAATTGTGAATATCAAGTCATAATTTTAATATGTTCTTTCTTCTTTACCACCCCCTCCATGGATATTATACTTCATTTATTAAGGACATGCATCTTTTAATAACACTTTTAAACTGTGTAATGGGATGTTCAGTTTAATGTATAAATATACTCCCAGAAAACCTTGCAAATTAGAATGTTGGAAAACGGTGTTTCCCTAAGGCTGCTTAGAGCATAAATTTAAATGGAGTATGACCACAGTGCAAATATGTGCCATTGAAAGCTCTCTAAATGAATGCATCATTTGAAGATTAATATGCGATAGAGAATTGTTTTATTTAAATAGAAGCTTTTTCATTAGAAAGCAAAGGTATAGTAAGCAAACTCTAGGATTGATTTCCCAGAGTGGCAATTGTTTGTTTTTCCTTCAAAGCTATTGTCAGTTGCAATCTGTACAGATTTTTGTGTTAACTTTTAGAGATGATATTAGATGGCATATTTTTGCTGGAAATGTCAAATAACTCTAACGAAGATACCATATTTAGGGCAAAATTGGATTTGTTAGCAGATATAAGAATATAATCTGAGACTGGTTAAGAAATCTAATCTAGAAATAAAAAAAAAAAAGAACAGAGAAAGAAAGAACAAACAGAAATGCCCGAAATGCCTAAAATGAAAATTTCATGGGATGGGATTAACTGCAGAGTAAATAATTCAGATGAAATGTTTAGTGAAGTCAAAGACATACCCAAAGAAACTATCCAAAAGTAAAAAGAGAGAAGAAATAGAAAAATAATAAACTAGTAATACTGAAGAATGAGCTATAGGACAACTTCTGGCAGCCTAAATTAAGTGTAAATGAAGTAACTGAAGAACACAAGGGTAACACAAAAAAAATTTGAAAAATTATAGGTGAAAAATTTCCAAATATAAAACTTTGAAGCCATAAATCTAAGAATATCAACAACCTACAAATAAAAGAAACATGAAAAAAACTATACTAAAATCTTACAATAAATTACTTCCTTAAAAAATAAATAAAAATGTTAAAAGCAGCAAAGGTTGCATTATGACAAACAAAAAAGGATAAGATTTAGCAACAGGTTTATGATTAGAAACAAAGGAAACAAAGACCAACATGTACAAAGATCTGAAGAAAAAAAAAAGTAGTTAACCTAAAATTCTATACACAATGAAAATATATTGCAAAAAAAAAAAAAAAAAAAAAAAAAAAAAAAAAAAAAAAAAAACAGAGGGTAATGGACAAAATGGCATAGATTTCTCCCTCCTTTCTCCCTCCTGCTAAATACAACAACAAGCCATGAAAATAATGAAAAGCAACAAGGAGAGCTCTTAAAGCTGGACAGAAGAAGGCAATTGGTAATGGATCCCAGGACTGGAGAAACTATGTAAAAGCAGAAAGTTTTATGAGCCCCCACTCAATAATTACAGAGAGTCTAGGGGCAGGCTTCTAAAAGAAATGCATATCCTGACCACCAATCGAACAGAAGGTGGCCAGGTACACTTATTCCTCCCAGGATTAAAGAACAGTGCCAGTAACAGCCTCCAGTGTGTGCAGACGCACGGGAAAATGGAAGTCCCACTAAGTAGCCAAAGAGAGAGCTTTGTTTCCACTCTGGGCCTGAGGATCTATTCCTTCATGTTGAAACATGAGGCAGTGGGGGGAACTGACAAGGAGAATCACACCAGAACAAATATCTAGACTGGAAAGTCTTTGCCTTTCCATGGGTCTGACACACCCCTCCCTACTTTAGATACATCTGGTGGCCAGGGAACACAAGGAAGGGGAATCTTACCACAATATGCAATCTGACCCAGAATGTTCTCTTCACCCCTCAGGGCTGAAGTACCTCTTTACTCACTGGGAGACACGAAGCAGGAAAGTGGCTCTGGTTTGGCCAGAAAAATACTGTCACAACTGCTCAGTCCAGAAAACAGACTTCATCTTCATGGGTCAGAGACCACCTTTCTCCATCTAGAGGCACAAAGAAACCTGGCTTGGGGAAGCTCCTTCCACCTCCTCTGGCTACAGCACCATTAGGGAACAGTATTTGTTGACACCAAGACCTTTTAAAATAACACTAAAAAAGCTTTAAAAAAATGTCATTGAAAGCAGAGCCCACAAAAATAGACCAAGACCCATGTATTAAACTTACACGGGTTAATTGACTGCAAAAATAAAAGATTTAAATAAGACTCAGAGTCCCTTAACATAATTGATAAAATGTCCAGGACAAAATAAAAAATCACATGTTATTCCAAGAGAAAAATCACAACTGGAATGAGAAAAGACAAATAACTGATATCCACACTGAGAAAAATTAAATGGTGGAATAATCTAACAAGGGATTTAAAACTGCCATCCTAAAAAATATTTTAATGAGAGGTTACAGATTCTTTTGAAACAAATTTTAAAAACTGGAAATCTCAGCAAAGACACTGGAGTTATAAAATGGAAATTGTAAAGATGAAAAACACTACAGTGAAAGAACCCTCACTAGGTAAGCTCAGTAATGGTATAAAAATGATACAGAATAAAATCAGTGAACTTGAGAACAGATCAATAGAATTTGGCCAACTGGAACATCAGAGAAGATATAGACTTAAAAAATATTAGAGCCTCTAGGACTATTGGATAATTTTTTTTAAATTAACATTTGTATCATCAAAGTCTCAGAAGGAGAGGAAAGAGAAAGTGACTGAAATACTGGCTGGAAATTTCCAAAATGTGGTTAAATACATAAACTTACAGATTTAAGAAGCTGAGAAAACCACAATAGGATAAACTCACATAAATCCACAGTAGACATATCAAAATTAAACATGTGAAGATTAAAGAAAAGTTTAAAAGTTTGAAAATGGCAAAAGAGGAACAACACATTACATACACGAGTATGCTAATTCAAATGACAGTTAATTTTCTCATCTGAAAACTTGGAGGAAGTGGCATAATATTTTTGAAGTGTGGAAAAAAAAACAGAACTGTCCACTACTAATTCTTATCTGTGAGAACTACATTTCAAGAATGAAGTTTGAATAAATGATCAGCCCAGTGAGAATAAGCAAAGCCTATTTATTCAGAGTTTGCTATATAGCAAAGGAGTCAGAAGCTCATTTGGATTTGGCAGAAATTCAAAGCCAAGCGGAGGAGGAAGGCTTTATAGGAGGAAAAAAAGATGGTTTCTGACATCCCTTGGTTGGAGGCAGCTGGGATGGGGAAGGTGGAGGTAGGCTAACTAGAGCAGGGCATCCTATTTGGTTAGTTAGGAAGGTATATATGGATTTCTCCAATTGTTCCTAAGTTAGAAGTGAGGGCAAAAATTAGGAAACCTGTTAGTTGCTGTTAAAGTTTTGGCTGTTCAGATTCGCTTGCCACAGAAGTTGTGGTTGGGCTTCCTACACTATTTGCCGCAGGTTGTAGTTTAGCCTTCCAGACTGATTGTTGCAGACTGTGAGTTAGAGTTCTGTTTCAAGTCTAGCTGTTGTTTGAATACCCAGTGAGGAGAAATACAGATATTTTCAGATGAAGGAAAGTTAAAAGAATGTGTCTCTAGCTTACCTACTGTCAAAGAATGGCTAAAGGAAGTTCTTCAAACAGAATAAAATAATGAAACTTTTGCAGCATTCGGAAAAAAGAAAGAGCCAGGCGCAGTGGTTCATGCCTGTAATCCCAGCACCTTGGGAGGCCAAGGCAGGAGGATCACTTGAGGTCAGGAGTTCGAGACCAATCTGGCCAACACCGTGAAACCTCGTGGCTACTAAAAAAAAAATACAAAACTTAGCCAGGCATGGTGGCACAAGCCTGTAATCCCAGATACTCAGGAGGCTGAGGCAGGAGAATCACTTGAACCTGGGAGTCCAAGGTTGCAGTGAGCCGAGATTGTGCCATTGCACTCCATCCTGGGTGGCAGAGCAAGACTCTAAAAAAAAAGGAAAGAAAAGAAAAGGAAAAAGAAAGAACAATGGAAAAAGCATAAATATGAGTATAAACAGAATATACTTTTATTTAATCAGGTTTCTAAGTAAAAAGTAATAAATATAACAACAATAAATACAATTAAAATTGAACAGAAAATAATTAAAACTAACAACAATCAATACTCACCAAAATGATGTTTAATAAGGTAAAGGAACCAAAATGGAAGTAAGGTTTTCATACTTCACTAGAAGTGATAAAATGTTAGCAGTCCATTATGATAAAGGACATATGCTTATGTACAGAAAGCCCTCACTTATCATCATTAAACAACATTCTTGGAAATTCCAACTTTAATGGAAATGATGTATAATGAAACCAAATTTTTTTTTCTTATCAATGTTATGGTGAACCAATGTTATTTAAGGACCTGCTGTAGGTTGTTTTGCTCAAAGTTGCAGCTTCCAAGAACCTGTTCATGACATTTAAGTGAAGATTTATTGTAATCAACATAGCACATGCTAGTAAACATACACAAAGGAATATAATAAAGCCTACTACAGCTGGAGAGGTTGCCCAATTCATGAGTCATTCATTACTCAAACTTTTAAAAATTGAATTTGGCTAAAGTTTTTCTTTTATCATGATAAAGAATACATGGAATTTGTTTATATCACTTTATAGCTGCATATGAATCTACAATTATCTCAAAATAACATTTTTAGTTAAATAAGGGTGTAAACCACCAACAAAGAAAAGAAGATGAAATGAAGATGTTTTCAGACATTAAAAATGGCTGAAAGAATTCATTACCAGCAGACCTTCAGCGCAAGAAATCTTAAAGGAATTCCATCAGGTATGAGGACTATGATACCAGATAAAAATTTAAGTTTGCACAAGAATAAGCACAAGAAATGGTAACTATGTGTTTAACTCATGCAGCTTGGAAGCATATTCACATTTTCTCTACTTCTCTTATTTATCTATAATAAAGTTTTACCTATAATGAAGTTCTATTTTTTTTTTTTTTCTTGAGACAGAGTCTCGCTCTGTCGCCCAGGCTGGAGTGCAGTGGCACAATCTCGGCTCACTGCAAGCTCCGCCTCCCGGGTTCACGCCATTCTCCTGCCTCAGCCTCTCCGAGTAGCTGGGACTACAGGTGCCCGCCACCACGCCCGGCTAATTTTTTTTTTTTTGTATTTTTAGTAGAGACAGGGTTTCACCGTGGTCTCGATCTCCTGACCTCGTGATCCGCCCGCCTCGGCCTCCCAAAGTGCTGGGATTACAAGCGTGAGCCACCGCGCCCGGCCTGAAGTTCTATTTTTATATTCATGGTTCAGGGATGTATTTTGTAATTTGAAGGGAGGATATATATTAAAATTATGGCTTTACTACTTACTAACCAAATAACTGTAGGCAAGAAATAGTCTTCATATATTATTTTTCAATTTAGAATAAGGCTGTCAATACTGTCATTATATTACTATTAGCAATGGAGATTAATTAATATGCATCTAAACAGCTAACACAGTATCAGGTTCATAACTGTTAATCCTTAAATAATGTGTTATTTTCTTTGACCAACATTGTGTCTTCCTAATCCTACCCCCTGTGTAATCATGTTATTATTGAACTTTCAAATATTTAACTCTTAAAACCCTATATTAATTGCGATTCAGCTTTATGGTATTAACATTTTTAGATTCTCCATCCTACTTCTCACAGTTTTAAGGAGAATTTCTTTCTGAGTTTACAGAATATGTTTATCAACAATAAGTGTATTATTTTCTGGGAGCATCTCATTAGTGTTTTTGTTTGCTTGTTTGTTTCCTTGTCATCATCAATTTAGGTCAACTAATATTGTTGTGTTGAGAAACTAGACATTCCACTAGGGACTAGGGAAGAAAGGTGTAGAATTTCTTCAAATTTTCAGCATTTAAAAATTTTGTTAAAGCACCAGAAGTAGGAGGATTAGAAGACCAGTGAAATGTATGTCTTCTCCATCTTCATGGACTACAAAGGACTGTTGGCTGTGGCTGCTGGCTGTATCAGCCACAGCACTATAGAATTTTTGAGTTAACTATAAAACATATTACTGAGATTTTAGATTCAGAATCCCTCTGGTGACAATTATCTAGGTCAAATTATGGTATCAATAGACCTTAATTGTACAATTCTATTAAATAATTTCCTGAGCACTTAATATCCAATTATATAAATATTTATTAAACATTGATTTTATGTCACATACCATACTTGTTACTTTTATAAGATATGTTTTCAGCCCTCAAAGATCCCCAGATCTCAGTCTGTCTGCCTCCTACCTGACTTCTTCTGATAAATATATTTCTTTATAAGGCCTCCATTGAATTCAAACAGTTTTTATTAAGCTAATAGAGGATTCAGGTTCCACCCCATTGCAAAAAAATCAAGAAAAAATTAGCTGGTAGAATTAACAGTGAAGGGGAGTTATATAGTTATTAGTATTACATTGTCATTCAGCTCTCATAATAATTGAAGTGTAATTAAAAATATACTATTTATAGAAACTATCTGTCACAATAAAAATGCTAATATGAATCACCAGCATTCCAATAGTTAACTACATTTGGATTAATATTTACATTATTTTTCCTCCAGCTTATAACTCAGATTATCAGCCATAGTTGGAAAAAATAAAGAAAAATCACTAATATTGTAATTTACTAAACAGCATAACTTTTTGATCAACTTAAAGTTAATATCAAAACACTGACATCATTTTATTGAAAAGTGAAAAATTGTACCATTTTAAATCTACTTTTAACCTCAGCTAAGCATTGGCAGAAACATCTATTCCTGTATAAAAATTGATGACAATAGACTCATTTTTACGGCATGATTTTTGAAAAAGAGTATATTTTCCCCTGTAACAATGAAAACTAAAGCATTTTATAAGTAGTTATGCAAAGTAGGCTTATAAGAAGAAATGAATAATGTATTTCTCCTGAGTTATATTTCTGTGTTCTAAAAAAGTCTATCTATAAATCAGTTTCTTAACTTAGTAACATCTAGATGGCTTTACCTTAAGAGTTATATGGCTCTTATCCATCTATTTTGAATAAAAATCTATATCTGTTACCTCTATTACCTACTTTGTAGGCAACACATAATTACTAACAATGTATAAACAAGCACAATATCCATAATGCACAAAATCAAATTCAGTATAGTTAATTGCTATGGTGTCATATTTCTGCAAAAGGCTTTAGTTTATTGACAGCTAACAAAGCCCAAATATGTGGAAAGGAGATGATGGTGATCATGAAAAAGTCAGGAAACAACAGGTGCTGGAGAGGATGTGGAGAAATAGGAACACTTTTACACTGTTGGTGGGACTGTAAACTAGTTCAACCATTGTGGAAGTCAGTGTGGCGATTCCTCAGGGATCTAGAACTACAAATACCATTTGACCCAGCCATCCCATTATTGGGTATATACCCAAAGGATTATAAATCATGCTGCTATAAAGACACATGCACACATATGTTTATTGCGGCACTATTCACAATAGCAAAGACTTGGAACCAACCCAAATGTCCATCAATAATGGACTGGATTAAGAAAATGTGGCACATATACACCATAAAATACTATGCAGCCATAAAAAAGGATGAGTTCATGTCCTTTGCAGGGACATGGATGAAGCTGGAAACCATCATTCTCAGCAAATTATCGCAAGGACAAAAAACCAAACACCACACGTTCTCACTCATAGGTGGGAACTGAACAATGAGAACACATGGACACAGGAAGGGGAACATCACACATCGGGGACTGTTGTGGGGTGCGGGGAGGGAAGAGGGACAGCATTAGGAGATATACCTAACGCTAAATGACGAGTTAATGGGTGCAGCACACCATCATGGCACATGGATACATATGTAACAAACTTGCACGTTGTGCACATGTACACTAAAACTTAAAGTATAATATTAATAAAATCAAAAAAAAGAAAACACATAAAAAGAATATTGAATAAAGTATAAATAAAATAAAATATTATGTAGAATGCTTTCCATCTCTTCATGAAAATTTTACGTCTCAATAGATGATTAAGTCCTAGTTTAAACATCGTTAGTATTCATTCCAATCAAAGAATATCTCATGCTTGTGAATATTTGGAGTTAATATGAAAAATAAAAATAGAAAAACAAGAAAATACTAAGTTCTAACCTTGTATATAACTGGAAATACGTTCCCTTTATTCTAATTAGTATGCTATATTTATCCAGCATTTTCTAGTATAAAATACACTTTTACTTCATTTCATTTCATCACCATGAAAAGTCTGTGAGATCCAGAAATGACTCTGCCAATATGAAAGATACAGAAGCTCCAAAAAATTAAGACTCTTCAAATTTAGGCTTCTTGTGTTACAAAATGAGTCCTATTTTTCTTAATCTAGATTCAGAATTCTTTAAATCATACTACAAGCATTTTGCACTCTTTGGTGTATCTACTAATTAGAATTTGAGCCACCAAGTCAATCAAACATTAATCCAGAGACTAAACATTAAGGACTCAGAAATATAAATGAATTTGATTATATTACTACCAATCTGGTCCCAATGAACCCAGTATTGGTCAACATGATTACATTTTTTAAAATTTTCATTACAATACATGATCATTGATGTGCAAACAGAAATCACAATTCGTATTTTATTGTCTACCACAAGCTTGTCCAACCCATGGCCTGCAGGCTGCATTCAGCGCAGGACGACTTTGAATGTGGCCCAACACAAATTCATAAACTTTCTTAAAACATTATGAGTTTTTGTGAATTCATTTTAGCTGATGAGCTATAGTTAGTGTTAGTGTATTTTATGTGTGGCCCAAGAAAATTATTTTCCTTCCAATGTGGCCCAGGGAAGTCAAAAGATTCGACACCCCTGGTCTACCACATCATTGTGTACTGCAAACACATGTAGTCACTAATAAATTTATTGTGTTAAATATTGGGTAATTCCTGTTTAATATTTTATAGTATGCTGAAGTAGAGCAATTTTTATCAAAAAGTTTTCTATCCTTCTAGGCTGCGCCTTTCTTCAACTTTTAGCTAGAAAGAGCATACTTTTGTTGGAGCTTTTCATGTCTGTAGTAGGGTTTTCTGGGTTGCCAAATTTTCTGGGTTGCCTGTTTCCAACTTTAGGATACATGAGGCAAAAAAAGTCCCAGAGAACTCACCACTGTGCTGTTCCTTGGGTTCCATGGTTATCTGGCTTTCTTCCTCTCTTTATCTTTCAGAGCCTTCTTAAGTTTGTTTTAAATATAATATCCAGAGATTTTAGTTGTACTTAGCAAGAGACATAGAAAAAGTATGCAATCCCCACCTTCCCAGAAGTGAAAGTCCTTTAGTAGTATTTTAGTTTATTTCTGCCATAGTGCAAACTGAAAACAACCTTAATTGCAATTACAGTTAATGGTAAAATGGCTAAAGTTTGCCACATTTCTATTATGAAATACTATGCCAAAATGTAAGAGGATAAAATATGACTTCATGTGACAACATGTATGACTCAGAGAGACATAACAGTGAGCAAAGCAGCCCAAACTAACTTAGTATATAGTATACAAATCCAGTTATATAAATATCAAAAACGGATAAAATAAATATATGGTAATAGAATTCTGGAAATTTATTAAATTTAGGGAGGCATAAAGATAGAAAAGTAACATAAAGGAAGCTTTTGGTTATCTGGAAATATTCTATGTCTTGAATTATTAGGTTGCCATGCAAATGTGGTTTGCCTTAATATTATAAATATATATAATATATATAAAAATTCATTAAATATACACCTGAAATTCATATGCTTTACCATATGTATTGTAAACTTGCATGGAGTTAATTTAAAATAAAGCATTTCCAAAAATATTTACCATAAAAATTATACTCAATTTTGACTTATTGAATTTTTTCCTTAAAGACTTGAAACAAGAGATGGGCACCTGCCATTTCTACTTCTATTGGTTATTATAGCAAAATCCTAGTCAATGTAAAACAGGGGAGGAAATTTAAATATAAAATCAGTAAATGCATCAGTTGTAAGTAGTAATATTTTTAAAACATTGTGATTTTCAAAACTAAACTATTGTAGAAAATTAATGATTATTTATTATAAAATGTGGTTATAACATTTTATCTATGTATATCTAGATAGTAAATAATTAGAAGATAAACAGATGGATGGATAGATTTGTAGATACAATGATAGGTGATGGATGGGTAAGCAGATAGACTTACCATAAAAATGTAAATGCTGCAAAAAAAAAAAAAAAACTCTCCTATCAAACTGAGGAGGACTCTTTGTTAAACATCCACCAGCACACCTTTGGATGACTGTTTGGATAGTTGAATGAATAGGTGTTTGTATGGATAAATGTACAGATAGATAAATAGATAGATAGATAGATAGATAGATAGATAGATAGATAGACGATAGATAGATAGATATAGACAGTTTCTGAAATTCTACAATACGGACACTTCAAAAACTTTCCAGATTTCTTGACATAAATGATGCTGTTTTCCTGAATAAAATAATTCTGTAATGTATTCAAGTATATGTAACTCATTGAATAAAGCTAGCTATTATGTTGTCTAACCAACACTAACTTAAATATATATATTTATATTATCTGTATCTATCTCTACATCTACATCTACATCTACATCTACATCTACATCTACATCTACATCTACATCTACATCTACATCTATACAGAGAGAGACAGATTCTCGCTCTGTTGCCCAGGCTGGAGTGCAATGGTGTGATCTCGGCTCAATGCAACCTCTGCCTCCCAGGTTCAAGCGATTCTCCTGCCTCAACCTCCTGTGTAGCTGGGACTATCAGAACCTGCCACTGTACCTAGCTAATTTTTGTATTTTTAGTGGAGACAAGGTTTCACCATGTTGGCCAGGCTGGTTTCAAACTCCTGACCTCAGGTGATCTGCCTGCCTCAGCCTCCCAAAGTGCGGGAATTACGAGCGTGAGCCACTGTTCCCGGTCAAATATATCATTTTTCATTTAAATACACTCTTGTTTCACTTTCACATTAAGAAGTATTTTTAAGAAACTAAGCTTTTCAGGTTAGTCATCACTTAAGAACACAAGTATATGAGTTTGAAGATTATATTTTATATACATACATATATAAATATATACCATAGAACCCCTGCATAGCAAAATCTCCCTGCACTCAAGTTTCCCAGTAGGCCCTGAAGAACGTGGGTATACAAAATGTCTGCAGGCCTACATATATGTGGGTTTTGCTTCCTGCAGATATTGTAATTTTTATCTGCATTTGGGTGAAACAAATCTACATATAAGTGGACCTGCAGAGTTCAAACCTGTGTTGTTCAAGGGTCAGCTGTGTGTGTGTGTGTATAAAATGGGGAGATACATATATATACACACACACGAACATATATATACATATGTACATATAAAACAGCATAAAGTACATCATTTATAAAACCATTATATAGTCACCATTCTTTTATTTAAGGTGAGTGAAATAAAACTTGAAGTCACTAAAACAAAACAAGAAAATCAGATAATTTAAATAATTTACATCTAAATATAAAATTACAGTGTGCAAAACTACAGCTGCAGAATAGTCAGATGACCACATTTACTTTTTTTTTAAGGCTACCAATCACCTCCAACTCTCCAACTGATTCTTTTTATGCCACTGAAAGGAGTCTTAGCTATCTACTCTTAACATCCCATGAGATCTAGAACATCTACAGGAATAGTATTCTTAGACTCTCGCACAGATGAAATAACATTCCCACCTGCACTTACAAATGATTTGATGACTAGAGGATATAGTCAAGTGTGAATGTTACTTTGTGCTTGTACTCCTTTTTCCATGTTCTATCTCTCTTTCTTTTTTCTTTTTTTTGAGACGGAGTCTCACTCTGTCCTCCAGGCTGGAGTGCAGTGGTGCTATCTTAGCTCACTGCAACCTCCACCTCCTGGGTTCAAGTGATTTTCCTGCCTCAGCCTCCCTAGTAACTGGGACTACAGGCACGTGTCACTATGCCCGGCCAATTCTTTGTATTTTTAGTAGAGACGAGGTTTCACCGTGTTAGCCAGGATGGTCTCAATCTCCTGACCTCCTGATCCGCCCGCCTCAGCCTTCCAAAGTGCTGGGATTACAGGCGTGAGCCACCGTGCTAGGTCCATTGTTTATCTTTCTATATCTGGGTTTCCCATTTTCTTAGTTTATATTATAAGTTGAAATCCATGTATTTAAGACTATAAGGTACAATTTAGTCCTTCTAAGATAAACTTCACTGTACTGTCATGGAAACACATCCAAAACGACTTCTCCCAAGGCATTATGTTGGCAGATGTGATGGTGAATATTAGCTATCAACTTGATTGGATTGAAGGATGCTTAGATAGCTGATAAGGTATTGTTTCCGGGTGTGTCTGTGAGGGTGTTGCCAGAGGAGATTAACACTTGAGTCAGTGAACTGGGAAAGAAAGACCCACTTCCAAACTGGGTAGGCACCATTCAATCAGCTGCCAGCTAGGCTAGAACAAAGCAGATGGAAGAAGGTGGGATAAGCTGGCTTGCTGAGTCTTCTGCTTTTATCACTCTCCTGTGCTGGGTGCTTCTCGCCCTTGAACATCAGACTCCAGGTTCTTCAGCCTTTGCAGTCTTGGACTTACACCAGTGGTTTGCCAGGGACTCTTGGGCCACTGGCCACAAACTAAAGCCTGCACTGTCAAGCTTCCCTAATTTTGAGGCTTTTGGACTCATTCTGAGCCACTACTGGTTGAGCCACTACTGGCTTCCTTGCTCCTCAGCTTGCAGACAGCCTATCATGGGATTTCACCTAGTGACCATGTGAGCCAATTCTTCTTAATAAACTCCCTTTTATATACACATATGTCCTATTAGTTCTGTCCCTCTGGAGAACCCTGACTAATACAGCTGGACACGTAGCTGATGTTAATCTTTAAGATGGTCTGATTTGCATTCTATCAATAAGGCAAGGATAATACTTTGACCACTTTTATTTAACATAGTGCTGGAAGGCCTAGCCAGAGCAATTAGTCAAGAGCAAATAAAAAATAAAAGGCATCCAAAATGGAAAGGAGGAAATCAAATTCTCTGTTTGCAGATTACATGATATTATATATAGAAAACCCTAAAGATGCCACCCAAACCAGTTAGAATTAATAAACTCAGTAAAGTTGCAGGATACAAAATCAACATACAAAAATTAGTAGTATTACTATATACTATTAATGAAGAATTTTAAAAGCGCATCAAATAAAAATGCAATTTATAATAGTTGAGGTAGTGGTGCTGCAGATACCTGTGTGAAAATGGTAGAATCATGGCTGAGACTAGGGCAAAAAGGCAGTCAGTTGTACTGGTCTCCAGGGCAGAACACACTTTAGCAGTGGGTTTGGTTTCCAAGATGCACTGTGCTGTAGCAGCTTAGTTTGCAGGGATGTGTTTGCTCAAGGTGGGCTCTTACTCTGGGCAATGCAGCTGCATGAACTTTTCAAACTGGATTCAGGGCCTTTGAGGACTACAGCTTTTCCGTAGCAAGAATTGTTGGCATTTGTAAAGGCAAATGGGATTTCCACCTAATCTTTTTCCCATAAGAAAATGTTCCTTGCCTGCACCCTTCCCTCCCACTCCAGGCTGATCCCACAGGGGAGATTGAGTGAGGCAAAATATCTCACTCCTTTCTCTATGAAACTACCCTGGGATTCCATGATCCTCAGAGATGTTGCTGCTCCCTCATACTCTCCAGCATGGTTCCTCAGTTAAGCCAGTTGAAATATAGCTGCTTATTTATTGTTTTAGTCACTTTTTTGTGGGGAGCAGGGGATGAGCACCAGACGACTTTAGTTGGTTATCTTACTGATGCCAATTGATTTATTTTTTATGTGTATCAACAGACAATGAAGAAAACTTTTAATATTATTGCTAATTTAGATAATCTATAGCCATATGCTCAGAAGTTGTATACAAGTTTCAAGGACAAATATTAGTACATTAAACATTACAGAGGTTAATTAAATTTAAATGCTAGATTTTGAAACAATTTTTCTTTAACTCTCTTCCTATTAGGTAAATAAACTGCCATTTCATTTAAGTTACAGATTGTTTTTTACTATGGAAGTTATCAGTGTCACCAGTAATTTACTAAATAAACTGCCATTTCATTTAAGTTACAGATTGTTTTTTACTATGGAAGTTATCAGTGTCACCAGTAATTTACTAAGAGGATGTACTTTTTCTCGGAAAATCTTTTCTAGTTCACTTTTTCTAGTTTCAATCAAAACTTAACATTTAATGGCAAGCATTTAAAATTTTCTATTTGTTCTCTAAAAGTGGAATCAGCCACTATCTTTTTCAAAAGTGTATTTTTATATATCTTCTAATAAAGAAAAGCAGGATAAAAAGGTATTGAGAGCAAAGTTGAGATAAATTATAGGGCAAGAAAATATAGAACTCTTCTTTTGAAGATATTTGCTTGAAAGGGAAACCAAAAAAGCATTAGTATCAAAGATGCCACGTTTTAAGTGATTCTCTGGGATATATGAACTTTTGTCACACAGATATTTTTAAGGTACACCGAGAAAATATATATTAATAATTGAACCTTACATTTCAATTTTAACTTGAAAGTGTCTTACAAAAATGAACTGATAAATCTTGATTAAATCTCTTTTAGGTGGGTGAGTATAATTAAATACTGTAGGTCAGACATGCATTGGTTATGATTAGTGACAATAGTACTGCTATAGTGACGTGAACACCACAGGCCCAGCACCAAAATTCTTAACTTGTACAAAATGTTCAGTGGTTCTAATGAACATCCTTTGTGAATCCAGATCCAAATTGTGCCTCATGTGCTCACATCTTTAGAAAATGTTTGAACTCAGTAATGCTTATTCTTGTTAACTGTGTATAGTACAGCACATGTGAGTCACCCACAGCAGCATGAGGTAATTTGGACTAATATTGCAATTGCATTTAGATTTCAACATCTGGGTCAAGCAAATTCATTACAAATAAACCTAGTCCCTAATGAGGTGTGGCTTTGTCTAACAAAGAATAAAGATGATGAAAGTCACTTTACTTGTGCTTTTGGTGGTTACTATTCAGTGAGTACCATATTGATTTCTATACAATTTTATAAAACATTTCTGTGTCATAGCTGTATGACTGGTTAAAATTTCAGTTAGAACCTCCACTTAGGAGGCCCTTGGAAATTCTTATGAGAATATATAGAAGCAAATTTCTCCCACTAAATTTAAGTACAAATTCCTGAATTTAGAAAGTTTACAACAACCTTCACAAAAATTGCAACATTGATCATTAAAAAAATACAATATCATATATCATAAATTTTACAGAATGTTTTTATTATCCACTCTCTAATCTATTTATATGCCAAAATGTAAGGAAGGCTAAGATTATTATTTGTAGTGTTAAGGTTTTTTTTTTAATAGTAGTCATTTATTATATCATTATCAATTATTATGTATTGTATGTAACTGTGCAATACTTTTTTAAACTTTTATGTTAGGTTCAGGGGTACATGTGCAGGTTTGTTATATAGGTAAAATGCATGTCACTGAGGTTTGGTGTACAGATTATTTTGTCACCCAGGCAATAAGCATAGCACCTGATAGTTTTTTGATACTCACCCTCCTCCCACCTTCTACTTTCAAGTAGGCCATGGTGTCTACATACACTGAATGTTTAGTGAGAACATGCAGTATTTTGTTTTCTGTTCCTTTGTAAGTTCACTTAGGATTATGGCCTCCAACTCCATCCATATTGCTGCAAAAAAACATACTCTCATTTCTTTTATGATTATGTAGTATTCCATGGCGTGTGTGTATATATATATTCTCTAAAAGTGGAATGTGGAATCTCTACTGTTGCTGGGCATTTAGACTAATTCCATATTTTTGATATTGCAAATAGTGCTACAATGAATATACAAGTCCATCCATCTTTACAGTAGAACAATTTATATTCCTTTGGGTTATATACCCAATAATAAGATTGCTGGGTCAAATGGTACCTCTGTTTTAACTTCTTTGTGAAATTGCCAAACTGCTTTCCACAATAGCTTATTTAAATTCCCACCAGCAGTGTATGTGTTCTCTTTTCTCTGCAAACTCAGCAGCATCTATTATTTTTCAACTTTGTAGTAACAGCCATTCTGACTGGCCCAGGGCCTTGCCACACTGTGCAGTCAAGAGACAGCGCTCTGTCTCAGGACACTGCCTTTCATTTGGGGAACAGCCATCTTCTCCTGAGTGACATTGTGCCCTGCCCCATCATGTGCCCCACCTTAGAGGATGCTGCCTTTCACTTGATCTGAATCCTGTCTACCACTGAGGTACAAAAACTCTTTCAAATTAACTTGTTCCTCCTTATTCCATATATGACGAGTTCTTCCTCATTTTGACACTACCAGGCATGAAATCAACCATGAATTTCTTTCCTCCTATGAAGAGATCAATGCTTTCTGGAATTTAGTTTACTTAGAATTTTTTGTATCTTTAACTCTTTGATGTCTTTAAAAATGATGTTTTCCTCAAATGTCTTGTGATAGGGATACAGCAACATTCTGTTGTGATTTTATACTTATTACTCAAGATGAGAATCCCATCATCTCATCTTTCTTCACTATATTCACGTAGAAAGTATGTCTTCCACAGTAAACAAATCCAGTGGGTGCCATTTCCATCATTTATTATGTAAATGTTATCACCTGGAACTCTACCATTCACAAACCACATAGCTATACATAGTGTTCCTACCAGAAAATGGCATTTAAGTATTAACAGGTCTCACTGGAGAAAGCCTTAGTCATTGCAGCATAGTGCCTATGAGCTAGGAAAGAATAAAGTGATTTATTTCAATTATCTTAGGCTTCCGTAGTCTGGTTGAGAACTTCTCAACTCTGTGTGAATAAATTAAAAAGTACTTTAATCTGATGCATTCTGGTGTGTTTTCTTGGGAGAATTTTTGAAATGGCATAACACTGAGGAATGGGAAGCCCATAGTCCTATGCTTAGCTTGTGCAATGAGTAACAAATTCTTAATATCCAAGGAAATCATGGTAGTTGACAACTTTACTTGGTCTTCAACAGATTAAAAAATCAAGGTTAGTTTCGGTACAATTACCAGTTTTTCTCAATTAATATACAGATACAAGGTAAAATAGACATGAATTCTCTTTTAAGGCTCTTAACCTGCTCTTTTAAGGGAGGTAAACAATAAGGTATTTTACCTGGAAATAAATTACATGGTAGGCTAAAGACGTGAAAAGCAATAATTAGAAATTCTATTAAATATATATCTATACTTTTTAACATTTTAAGATTTTAAACATTTACCTTTCGACATTGGATCAGGATATATTATTTGCAGTGTCAAACTTTGCATAGTGATACTATTTATAAAGTTAGAAAATAAAACATGATATTAAAATTACATAATTTTTGCCTTTTCAATTTGGTATCCAATTAATTTCTTTTATACTTTTCTTTTTAAAAAACTCCCACTTTTCTGAAAGAAAAGCATTTTAAAAACCTGAGCATCACACAAATTTGCTAATTTAGTGATTACTCGTGATATGTGTTTCATGAGTTGTTACTCAGTATTGTTTCCCAGAGAATAAATGAGTGAAAGGTTTGTTACCGCTGCCGCTTCTACTACACTATTTTCTGTTTAGTCAGAACTATCTAATCCAAAAAGATGTTGAATCCATACATTACCTTATCCTAAGGCCTACAGATTTTGATATTTAGCTATACCTCTTTAAGGCACTGATTTTAAGTAAGGCATTTAGCAATTTACTCATCTTCAAATTCTTAGCACTTGCCTACTTGTTTAATAAGTTATCCTGAGAAAGCTACTTTCTGGAACACTGTTTTTAAATTGTAGTCGTCCCTATGGTGTAGAGCTTATAAAGATTTGCAAAACATTTTATATAAAATTGTATATTTTAAGCTAATAATAACAATATCCCTTATAAAAATATCAATCAGATAAATATTCTTTTGTCTATATACAATAAACAGAAAGAACCATGGGGATGTTATTTTGCTTTGCTTTGTTTTATATGTTGTTTTGTTGTTGCTGTTATTGTTTTTAATTAATGTGAAAAATACAAGAGATTTAGTAGTATGAAACTCCTTATGGAAGTAAATTGAGATCGTTGTGAAGAAATGGCACATATATTATCACTGATAAAAAGATTATGTTTACTTTAAAGGAAAGGTAGAAAGCACAAACCTATTGACAAGCAGAAGAGGTCATTAACCAGGGAATATTTCTGAAAGAATGTAGTATTTGCCACAAATTAAAAATACTTGCTTCGTTCATCTCAGTTCTCAGAGTTCTGTCATTGAACTCCATGGAAAATCCTGAAAGTACTTAAGCTTTAGTACTCATCACCATAAAATTCCTTAAAAGACTTTCTGGTGTGGAATTTGCAATAGTCTTTTTCCTAATCAATTTCACCCACAGATCTCAATGGACCTTGCCAAACTATAATCTATTTCAGTGACTGGCCAATAAGAAAACCAACATTAGGGCTTAGCTAAGCAAAAAATAATAATTATTATTATTCAGATGCTTTTACTTTCTTGATGTAAAAAATAGTTTCAATTTTTTTATTTTAAAATATTAGGAAGCCAAAATTGCAGCATTTATGCTTATATGATTCATACTGGAACCATAAAAATGATAATTACAAATATTCTATTACTATTGTATAACAATTTTTTTTTCAGATGGAGTCTCGCTCTGTTCCACAAAATAAATAAATAAATAAATAAATATGTATAACTTTTGATTCCCCCTACATTTAACTACTAATAAAGAGCATACTGTTGACTGTAAGCCTTACCAATAAGGTAACAGTCAATTCACCCACATTTTGTATTTATACTACCATATACTTGGTCTAACAATAAAATAAGAGAAAATAAAATGTTATTAAGAAAATTATAAGAAAGAGAAAATATATTTGCTAGTTATTAAGTGGTAGTGGATTATCATAAAGGTCTTTATCCTTATTTTTGCATGTTGAGTAAGCTGAGAAGGCTTGTTGCGTATGTTGGAAGAAGAGGGAGTTGGTCTCAGAGGTGGCAGAAGCAGAAAACCTATGCATAAATGGACCCACGTTGTTTGAATTCATGTTGTTCTAAGCTCAACTGTGTGTGTGTATGTGTGTGTTTCTGCACACGTGCACGTGTGTACATGTGTATATTAATATATATATACATATATGTATAGATGTATGGAGAGAAGCTTCTAAAATAATGGCGATATCAACAATAAAGTTTATTTTTCATAGTTTGAATAGTTTTATAAATGTAATAAAGTGCCACACACAAAGAACATCACATTAGGGATTAAATGTAATTTTAAAAAAATTTAGAAAGTAAAATCCTTGTATTATAAGTGTCAGTATCATTGAGAGAAATTTCTCTTAGAACAAAAATGGACATTGGAAATTCCAAACATTTTTTGAATATTCAATTTATCTTTGAAAGATCATTTTGCAATTATAAAGGACAATATTGAGAGGTGACAGCATGCTTGCAGCCCTCACAGCCCTCGCTCGCTCTCGGCGCCTCCTCGGCCTTGGTGCCCACTCTGGCCACGCTTGAGGAGCCCTTCAGCCTGCCACTGCACTGTGGGAGCCCCTTTCTGGGCTGGCCAAGGCTGGAGCTGACTCCCTCAGCTTGCAGGGAGGTGTGGAGGGAGAGGCACAGGCGGGAACCAGGGATGCACACGGTGCTTGCGGGCCAGCGCGAGTTCCGGGTGGGTGTGGGCTCCGCGGGCCCCAGACTAGGAGCAGCTGGCTGGCCCCACCAGCCCCGGGCAGTGAGGGGCTTAGCACCTGGGCCAGCAGCTGCTGTGCTCGTCTTCTCACCTGGCCTTAGCTGCCTCCCCACTGGGCAAGGCTCTGGACCTGCAGCCCACCATGCCTGAGCCTCCCCCCCCTCCATGGGTTCCTGCATGGCCTGAGCTTCCCCAACGAGTGCCGCCCCCTGCTCCACGGCGCCCAGTCCCATTGACCACCCAAGGGCTGAGTATGGGTGCACGGCGCGGGACTGGCAGGCAGCTACACCTGCGGCCCCAGTGCAGGATCCACTGGGTGAAGCCAGCTGGCCTCCTGAGTCTGGTGCGGACTTGGAGAACCTTAATGTCTAGCTAAGGGATTGCAAATACACCGATCGGCACTCTGTATCTAGCTCAAGGTTTGTAAACACACCAGTCAGCACCCTGTGTCTAGCTCACGGTTTCTGAATGCACCAATCAACACTGTATCTAACTAATCAAACGCGGATGTGGAGAACTTTTGTGTCTAGCTCAGGGATTGTAAACGCACCAATCAGCACCCTTTCAAAATGGACCAATCAGCTCTCTGTAAAACAGACCAATCAGCTCTCTGTAAAATGGACCAATCAGCAGGATGTGGGTGGGGCCAGATAAGAGAATAAAAGCAAGCTGCCTGAACCACCAGTGGCAATTCGCTGGGGTCCCCTTCCACACTGTGGAAGCTTTGTTCTTTCGCTCTTTGCAATAAATCTTGCTGCTGCTCACTCTTTGGGTCCACACTGCCTTTATGAGCTGTAACACTCACTGTAAAGGTCTGCAGCTTCACTCCTGAAGCCAGCGAGACCACAAACCCACTGGGAGGAATGAACAACTCCAGATGCGCCACCTTAACAGCTGTAACTCTCACCACAAAGGTCTGCAGCTTCACTCCTGAAGCCAGTGAGACCACGAACCCACTGGGAGGAACGAACAACTCCAGATGCGCTGCCTTAAGAGCTATAACACTCACCGTGGTCTGCAGCTTCACTCCTGAACCAGCGAGACCACGAACCCACCAAAAGGAAGAAACTCCGAACACATCCGAACACCAGAAGGAACAAACTCTGGACACGCCGCCTTTAAGAACTGTAACACTCACCGCGAGGGTCTGCGGCTTCATTCTTGAAGTCAGTGAGACCAAGAACCCACCAATTCCGGACACAGTATCATCTGGAAAGGCAAAATATATTGAATTAATTCAGGTTATTCTGGGGGAAGGTATATAATCAGATCTATTTTATTTTGAAGAAGATCAGGAAAATCAAACCAAATTCTCAAAACAAAAAAAAACAACAAATCTAAAACTGTTGTATTATCTAATCAAAAGGAGGAAAATATTGCAATACTGGTCTCTTGTTGTTTTAATTTTAAAACAGGCCTTATTCAATAGCCTGAGTTTATACTTTATCTCAATATGCAGTGTGTAGATAATAAAAGAATCAGATGATTTATAAGGAATTTTAAACTAATTATTAATGAGAATGGGATGTAGAATATCCAAGATATGGTGAGGAAAGTAGTCACCAAAGAACCATGATAAAAATACTTCTGTTCCAAATTCTATGGATAGACTCTTGATGGAGGACTATGCTTCTGCTTCCAGATACCCATATTTTAGGTAGTGTCAGCAACATAAACAACAATTCTTTTTCTGTCTTGTGCATGACAAGAGAAGAAATCAAAACTGAGCCATCACCTGAGCATCCTCCTACATTCTGTTGGAAAGACACAGTAGTCACTTCTTTCATTCGTATGTATAAATGCACAGTCGATCCTCATTGTTCATGGATATCAAATGTGCTAATTCACCTACTCAATAATATTTATTGGTAACTCAAATTAATATTCATGGGCACTTTTGCAATCCGTCATGGGCATGTAGAGTGCCAAAAATTTGAGTTCCCTCATATGCATGTTCCAGCTGATGTTGAATAAAAGCCATCTTGTTTCAGTGCTCAAACTCTAAACAGGCATCCTTTTCTTGTTTTTCTTTCTTTCCTTTTTTATTTTAGATGTTATTATTGTTTATTCCTTAAATTCAATAAACATTGATACAACCTAATGGTCAGGGGTATTGGATAATTTCAATTTTTATATGATGTTATATTCAGAAGCACCAGAAATATCTTCCAATGATCAATTTGTTTGATAAAGCCCATTTCTTCTTTATGAGGTTACTAATAAGCACAAGTGTTCTTTATATTTTATAAACTGCTTTCACATCTATTGCCATATTTGATCAGTTTAGAAACATTGTCAATGAATCAGATGGGTAATATTACCCCCATTTCACATTTAAAGAATACAAAAATATTTATGTAACTTAGAGCATAGTTAGGTCTTACTGTCCCATATACTACTAATAGACACAAGATCTTCAGTTTTTTTTTTTTTTTTCTAACTTTTAGTTAGATTTGGGGATGCATGTGAAGTTTTGTTACATAGGTAAACACATGTCACAGGGTTAGTTGCACAGATTGTTTCCTCATCCAGGTATTAAGCCCAGTACCCAATAGTTACATTTTCTACTCCTCTCCCTCCTCCCACCCTCCCTGTTCAAGTAGACCCCACTGTCTTGTTGGTTGTTTCTTTATGTTCATAAGTTCTTATCATTTAGCTCTCACTTATAAGAGATAACATGGACTATTTGAATTTCTGTTCCTGCATTAGTTTGCCAAGGATAATAGCCTCCAGCTCCATCCATGTTCCCCCAAAAGACATGGTCTTTTTCTTTTTCATGGCTGCATAATATTGCATGGTGTATATATATCACATTTTCTTTATCCAATCTGTAATTTCTGGTCATTTAGGTTGATTCCATGTCTTTTCTATTGTGAATAGTGCTGGCAATGCACATTCACATGCATGGGTCTTTACAGTAGAATGATTTATATTGCCCTGGGTAAATACCTAGTAATGGATTGCTGGGTTGAACTATAGTTCTGCTTTTAGCTCTTAGAGGAATTGTCATACTGATTTCCACAATGGTTGAAATAATTTACACTCCCACCAACAGTGTATAATGTTCCCTTTTCTCTGCAACCTCACCAGCATTTTTATTTTATTTATTTAAAATTTTTATTGTTTTAATTATTTTTTGACATTTTAATAATAGCCATTCTGACTGATGTGAGATGTTATCTCACTGTGCTTTTGATTTGCATTTCTCTAATTATGACAGAAATGGAGCTTTTTTTCATATGCTTGTTGGCTGCATGTATGTCTGTTCATCTGCTTTGCCCACTTTACAATGGGGTTGTTTGGTTTTTCTCTTGTAAATTTTTTTAAGTTTCTTATAGGTGTTGGATATTAGACCTTTGTCAAATGAATAGTTTGCCAATATTTTCCCCCATTCTGTAGGTTATCTTTTTACTCTGGAGATAGGTTTTTTTTTCTTTCTTCTTTTCTTTTTTTTGTTTGTTTCTTTGTTTTGTTTTGTTTTTGATGTGTAGAAGCTTTTAAGATTAATTAGATTTTACTTGTCAGTTTTTAGGAAGGGGAACATCACACACCGGGGCCTGTTGGGTGGGGGGAGCGAGGAGGGACAGCATTAGGAGATATACCTAATGTAAATGACGAGTTAATGGGTGCAGCACACCAACATGCCACATGTATACATATGTAACAAACCTGCACATTGTGCACATGTACCCTAGAACTTAAAGTGTAATAAAAATATATATTTAAAAGAAAAATATGGCATATTCATAACTGTCATATTTAAAACTGCAATTTTTTTAAATTGGTGAGTGCCATTCTAATGGATGAGTACAGTTGAATGAATTTTACCATGAATACTCTTATATCCACTACTTTGATTCTACTGTTAACACTTAATTATATTCGATAGATAAACATGTATATCCATCTACCTATTCCTTTTTTCATGCAATAATCCATTTTAATTTTCTATGTATCTTGGAGAAATTTGCAGATATCAGTACACTTCACTCTAAATAGCAAGTATAGCAATAATTAGAGTACAATATTTGTTCATGATTTTTTCTCTTGCTGTAAAGTCAAAATATATGAAAAAGTTTAAATATTAAGTATACATTCACTGAGATTTGACAAATGCAGAGAACTGTGTAACTCAGACAGTCAGCCTGGATGTATGAAACCACAGGAGTTATTATTTGGGTCAGCTTTCTGTATAAAAAATTGAATTACCCTAAATTAGCATGTCAGAGATATTCCAACTGTCCAGTATCATGCAATTCTGTGAAAGAATTGTACTTTCAGGATACCACTCTGGCTTGTAGGACAAGGCACTCACCAAGTTACAGATGCACAGGGTCTCAAGAAAACCACATTTCATGAGTCTAAATTACCCACCAAGCGTTAGTCTTCTCTGTTCTGTACATAATATAAATGAAATTACAAAATCTCAAGTTTTTTTTTTTTCTGTAAGTCTTGAGCTTCCGTTAATTGAAAGCAGGTTATCCTGAGTGGGTCTGGACTAACAAGAGAAGCCTCAAAGGAAAGTGAAGAGTGAGAGAGATGAGCTCTTGGTGGCCTGAAAAAAAGCAAAATACCACACTGTGAACTCCCTCTCGGGTCCACACTGTAAGGAGCTGTAAGCAGTCTCTAGGACCAGAGATTAGTCTCTGGCTGAAAGAAAGATAGCCAAGAAAACCAGAAACCTACATTTTATATCTACAAGGAAATGAAATCCATCAACAATCAGTGAACTAGGAAAGGATCTTGAGCCTCAGATGAGAATTGAAACCACAGCTGACACCTTTATTTCAGTCTGGTGAATTTCTGAGCAGAAGATCCAGTGAACACATACCCAGACATATGACCCATGGAAACGGTGAGATAATATATTTGGGTTTGTTTAAGTCATCGTTCTGAAGTAATATCTTGCACAGAAATAGAAAACTTACACTGTACAGGTGCCTATTGCTATTAGAGTGTCTCTGCCCATTGCTAGTAGAGTGTCTCTGCTCCCAGACCATCTTGGTGGGCAGAATTTAGGTTGATTTCTAAATATTATTCCATGTTATAAGGAACCAGAGCCCCCTGCACAATTAGTTGATTCAGAGATTGAGGTAGGGAAACAGAAGATAAGGTTAGAACATATTTTTTTTCAAAGAGAAAGACTGCATTAAAAGGCGATTGGTGCACATCAGAATCAGACAGAAACAAGCTTGAAAGGCAAGGCTTCACAGAACAAATCTGAGATAACTTCCACTTTAAAATAGATACTGTGAGTAATATATTTATGCTCATTAAATAAAGTGAAATATAATTAGTCCATAGGCGATATAAGTAAATAAATCAATAAATTGGAAGATAAATGAGGCATAAGATGTATACATATTTTCAAATACTTCTTTCCCAAAATACATTATTTATAGAGAGTGAAAGAGAAGCTATGCAGTGGAAAATCCTGACAGACAGTATCTTAAGTAATCATGGTAAATGCCACTTGTATTGGTGCAAATTAAACTCATGGGCCACCTTATAGGACGCAATGAGAAGACCACAGTATTACCTCTCTGATATGATATCCCACTCAAAGATTTATAACTAATTTGAATCTAATAATGAAGAAACATTAACAAACAAACAGAAATAAAAAGAATGACATTCTATAATAATTAGCCTGTAATCTTCAAAAAATGTCAAAGTCATGAAAGTCAAGGAAAGTCAGAGAAACATGTCCCAGTGGAAGTAGATTAAGGAGGTATGACACCTGAATCCAATGATGATTATTTCCTGAATATTTTACTAGAAATAACATTTTGGAACTACTGGAAAAACTGGAAAGGAATTACATAATTATATGCATATATAATTATATGTACAAAATGTAATATATATTACTTATATATACATAAGTAAAGTGTTAACTCCTGATGTCTTTTTTTCTATGACCCTATGGTGTTTATGTAAGAAGATGTTTTGGAAAAAACGTAAGGTAACACGTTTAGGTGTGGTAGTACACCAGGTTAGCAAATTGTTCAGAATAGATTTTGAAGCAGAAAGCTTTTAAAATTCTACTTGCAATTTTACTGTAAGTTTGAGATTATTTAAGTGATTAAAATTGTTTGTTATATTTTAAAAAAATACAATAAAGAGGCAAACCACAGTCCAATAACATATATTTAGGATAAATATGTGTAAGAGATCTCATATCCAGAATACGTAAAGATTCTTACAAATCAAAAGTAAGATGACAATTTTTAAAATCTTTTAAAGGTAAGGACAGACATGTCATGAAGGAAAATATTTAAAATGTCAAATAACCACATGAAAAGATGCTCAGCATCATTTATCATAAAAAAAATTTAATGAGCTACCAGTAAACACTGACTGCACACTCATGAATATGATTTTTTAAATGTCTAAGAATTCTAAGTATTATTGGTGTGGGTGTGATGGAACAAAAATTATCATTCATTGCTGATTTTCTCTTTGGAAAATAGTTTTACAATATCTTGTAAAGTTAAATTACTTTTGCTATACAACCCTCTGAATGGAAATTCCCAGATATTTACCCAAGAAAAATAAAAACCTATGTCTACTCAAGAATACATACAGAAATGTTCATAACAGTTGTATTCATATTAACTGCAAAGTGGAGAGAATACAAATGGCCATCAACAGGTGAATGAGTAAACATATCATGATGTATTGACAGGATGGAATGAATCATCAATAAAATAAGTGTATTAATTATTCAGTGAAATATTTTGTTGAATCTTCAAAACACAGTGCTAGGTGTAAGAAACAGAAGCAAAAGAACTCATGGTATGTTTCCATTTATATAAAATGTTACAAAAAAAAGTGAAAACAAAGCAACAGTGGCAGAAAACTGGTCAGTGGTTGTTGGGGCTGGCAGAGAATTTGATTGACTACATTGTGACACAATGGAACTTTTTTGACTTCTGGACATGTTCTATTAATTGACAGAGGTGGTGGCTACATGAGTGTAAACAATTGCCAAAATTTGTTAAATTGCACAGATAATTGTGCATAATGTCATGTAATTTGTATGGCAGTGAAGTAGACATAAAAATGAAAATAAATTGCTAAATGTTATGATATAGACGAAGTTTCATAAGATTATGCAGGTTAATGTAGAGTCAGTCATGAAATCTCACATATTAAAAAATTGTAGCTTTTGTTTTGTTTTGTGTATTTCTTGACAAGGAACTGAAAAGATGTCTCAAGTTTAATTTTGCAATTGTGAATTCCTTGCGGGATGCACAATACTCATCATCATTCACAGACATCATTCTGGGGCTTAATCTTATTCATCAAATGTGATCATCTTTCCATTACTTGACATTAGTTTAAAGATACAGAGGAAACCTTTATGGAAAGTGGATAGATTTCCCTGTTAATGCAATGATGCAGCTGATACTCATGGAGAATGTGATAAAGAAAGCAGATTACCTTTTTTTTTTTTTTTTCATTAGTACTTTACTGCTTTCTCACAATCTGGTCAGAGCTCCTGCTACTAATGAAAAACCTTTCACAACAAAATTTACAGTAGCAGTATTTACATTTCCAGATAGCTAGCCTAAGAGCATTTAGATGAAATTAATTTCCATCACTGTGCATGCTGAAGCATTTATCCCTCTTAAATGAAAGTGAAAACCTATCAAGGTCTATTGAAATTTTGCCTTTCAGAGTTAGAAAAGCCAACATAGAAAAGGTAATGAATAATATTAGGAATGAAAACTGTATAGCAAAGGATTTGTCAGAACTCAGGGAAGGAGAGATAGAGATGTATTTATTCTATTTTTTATTATTTTATTTGATATCTCATTTAAGTCCTATAGAATAATGATATAGAAATGGTATTAGATATTTATGAAATTTTTGACTTACATTTACTTTATTACTGTGTTTTCACTTAACAAAACTAAAGTCAGTTTCAAAAAACATTACGACCAGCTATAGTATCTTTAAAAGTACGTTTTATTGCACAACACTTCTTTTTTATATATAGCAACTGATACTTGTATTATTGTTTCTCCTTCCTAAGCCCTCAAAGCAATTTCTCTCATTTCCTTTTTTTTTAAAAGGATGATTCTCTCTTGGTGGCTCAAAGTGAGATAGCTAGAAGCTGCTTTCACAGCCAGCAGTTACCTTTGGCCTGCTTGGTTGAACAGCAAAGATTGAAATTGTAAGTAGCTATTTTCTATTTCCCTTTTTGTAGCTTTTTCCATAACTGCTGTTTTACCAGAGTGGAATCATCGTTTTCCCTCTCCTGACACACATCTCCCCTGACCTTACACATGATAACCGTATGTGTGACAGCATAAGAAAGAAAGTAGCAATAAGACTTAGTTCCAAAAGTTAACCAAATATTGAGATTCAGAGGATGCAAAGCACAAGTTTAAAAGAAAAGTCAACAATCACTACTATCAACTAGAAAAAATAATTTCTGATTTCCTTGCTTGCAAATTTCAGATCCTCTACATCAGGTACTCATTACTTACAGTGTCATCTGTTTCTCGGTGGGGAAGGAAATGGATGGAAGAGGGAAAAAATCAGGTTGGATAACCTGATGGCACAACTAGTGAAGACAAAACCACTACAAACAACAGATTTAATTGATTTTGAAGATTTTCTTTAAATACCACAGTATTTTGCAAACAAAATATATGACACCACAGTTATTTCACAGGATAAATATCCTCATTTCTCTTACATACTGTACATCAAGAACTTGATTAAAAATAATTATACATTTAATTAGTGCAGATGTACATGCAACCCATGTGACATGGATATAAAGTAAGCATAGAGAAAACACTACTGGAAGCACATCTAGATGCCAATTCAGGAAGATCTGGTTGTATATTTACTTTTAAATAGAAAAATCCATTTTCAACTGAGACCTAAAATAAATGGAACACAGCTCTTTTCTTCAGTGAATACCAAGAAGAATGCAAAGTGGGTAAAACATTGATCATAAAGTATACAAGATGCTTAATTTATCAATACTATTTGTATCCAGCGAAGAGAGTAAATCAAATAAGAAAACATTCCCAGGCAACGACTTAGTATAGGATATTGTGTGGAACATAATCAATAGAATAAACTTACAAAGTGCATTTAAACCCCTCAATTTAAATGCATAGGCAGAGGCTGCCAGAAAACAACACTTCAAAAAAGGCTTGATGGAGGTACAGTAGAACTTGAATAGCACTGAAATAGGAGAAATCCAAGCTAAACAAGAGCAATGACTGCTCTCTTCCCTAAATATCTAGGGAAGATATCCTTCGATTATTTTATAAATTTCAACAAGATGCTTATTCCAGAAAAATGCTCTTAAATATATGTTTCTCTCCTGGCACAGTGGCTCACACCTGTAATCCCAGCACTTTGGGAGCCCAAGATGGGTGGATCCCTTGAGGTCAAGAGTTCAAGATGAGCCTGACCATGGTGAAACACCATCTCTACTAAAAATACAAAACTTAGCCTGGTGAGGTGGTGTGTACATATAGTCCCATCTACCAGGGAGACTAAGGCAGGAGAATTGCTTGAACCCAGTAGGCAGAGGTTGCAGTGAGCCAAGATCACGCCACTGCACTCCAGCCTGGGTGACAAAGCGAGACTCTGTCTCAAAAAAAAAAAAAAAAAAAAAAAAAAAAAAAAAAAAAAAAAAAATATATATATATATATATATATATATATATATATAATATTTCTAATAGTAATTTTTTGAGCCAGATACTGTGCTATGTCTTCCAAATAAAATCATATACAAGAGAGAACAAATTGTTTCTTTCAAGGAGTTTACCTTTGTGTTGGGGGTTTCACTACTAATAATCATAAACAAATGACCAAGACAAACTTGTAGCTTCCCACATGTTGATTACATCTTAGCTAGGCTTCTTGCCATTAAGGCCATGACTTCCCTTTTCTTAGAGCATTTACTTAGAAAATATATGCAGTTGACCCTCAAACAACACGAGTTTGAACTGGGTCCACTTATATGTGAATATTCATTCACCTCTGCCACCCCTGAGACAGTGAAACTAAGCCCTCATCTTCCTCCACCTCTTCAGCCTACTTTACATGAAGATCATGAGAATGAAGACCCTTATGATGATCCACTTCCACTTAATGAATAGTAAATATATTTTGTCTTCAGTGTGATTTTCTTGGTAACATTATTTCTCTAGCTTATTGTAAGGATAAAGAATATAATATACATAACATACAAAATAGGTGTTTACCGACTGATTATGTTATTGGTAAGGCTTCCACTCTACAGTAGGCTATTAGTAGTTTTGGGAGAGTGAAAAGTTATACTCACACCGCACAGGGGTCCCTACCCTTAAACCCCACATTGTCCAAGGGTCTCCTGTAATTGTAATCCTTTCTCTGTCCCTGTGAGATGTAAATCTTTTTTTAAAGCTATTTGCCAGCTTTACCACTGTCATTTTCAAGGAACCTCTTTACCTTTGAAATGTAATCACCAAGGAGAATAGTGCCCCCATCTCTCAGTTTCTGGAAAGGTAAGATCCTAATTTCAGTGGGCACCTTGCCCCATGTTGTAAAACTATCTTCTGTCATTAAAACACTAGAAGCCTTACTTTGCTTTTGGGTAAAGCCAATTAGCAAACACTGATGGCCTGAGATCTCTTTATTATTACAGAAAACCACCAGAAGCCACTGTAAAGATATGGGACACACTATTCACCCTGGTGCTTGGAAGGAGCTAACCCTGCTGACAACCTTGATTTCAGATTTCTAGACTCCAGAACGATGAGACAAAAACATTATGTTGCATAAGCCATACATTTTGTGGTGCTTTGTCACAAACCTGAGTAAACTTATACAATAATACAAACCCCCCCAACAGAAACTTTGTGAAGACTAAATGAGAGTGTAATGAAATAGTAAGCATATATACACAATAACTTTTCTTAGTATCTTTATCTTTAAAGTTTCAAACAATGTGTTAGGTTTGATTAAGTTGGAATTCATTGAAGCCTGTTTAATGAAAACTAAGTTGTTAGATATATATATGAAAATGGAATGATCATCCATGTTTAAAAATATAAGTACCTGAGAGAAACATGTTAATATCTTGTTACTCAATTCTGAGTTTTTCATTGATTCTCTATTTGCAGAATAATTTATTTCTCCAATTTTGATAATTTCAGCTACATGTTAAAAATAAGAATATTTATGTGTTAAAATATTTATCTCTGCTATGTGTTTAAAAGTGTAAGTATTTGCATTAATGATGGCAGGTCAGATAATCAAAATACTGAGCATTAAAAAGACACATATTTACAGTTTGAAAGGTGATATATTAACACAGAAGAATGAATTTCAAGATGAAGTTCATATAGTTCTAACGGTATCGAACCAAAGTATTTATCTCTATCTTTTCCTATGTTCTTCATACTACATTATTATAGTTAGAATGTTTTCTATTTGGGATCATATAACAAGACTTAAAAATCAATTATAGAAAAAAATAAATCCTTAGTTGCTAGAACGATAAGTTATGAATAATATTTGAATTGACTGAAGAATGCCACAAAATTAGTAAACTGCCATTAAATATAAAAACATTAAAATAGTCTTGGAAAAACAAGAATAAAAAATAAGAAAAGAAAGTATAATTACATTTTCCTTTGCAAATAGAAAGGAACCTGCATTTTTTTTTTAATTTTTTGCTTTGTCTAATTTTGCAAAGGAGATTTTTTTTTAATTATACTTTAAGTTCTGGGATACATTTGCTTAACGTACAAGTTTGTTACATAGATATACATGTGACATGGTGGTTTGCTGCACACATCAACCCATCATCTACATTAGATATTGCTCCTAATACTATCCCTCCCCTTGGCCCCCACCCCTGACAGGTCCCAGTGTGTGATGTTCCCTTCCCTGTGCCCACATGGTCTCATTCATTGTTCAACTCCCACTTATGAGTGAGAAGAGGTGGTGTTTGGTTTTCTGTTCCTGTGTTAGTTTGCTGAGAATGATGGTTTCCAGCTTCATCTATGTCCCTGCAAAGGACATGACCTCATTCTTTTTTTTTATTTTTATTTTTTTTGAGACAGAGTCTTTCTCTGTCACCCAGGCTGGAGTGCAGTGGCATGATCTCGGCTCACTGCAAGCTCCGCCTCCCAGGTTCACGGCATTCTCCTACCTCAGCTTCCCGAGTAGCTGGGACTACAGGCACTCACCACCACACCTGGCTAATTTTTTGTATTTTTATTTATTTTATTTATTTATTTATTTTTTTTGAGACAGCGTCTCACTCTGTCCCCAGGCTGGAGTGCCGTGGCGCGATCTCAATTCACTGCAAGCTCCACCTCCCGGGTTCACACCATTCTCCTGTCTCAGCCTCCAGCGTAGCTGGGCCTACAGGTGTCCGCCACCAAGCCCAGCTAATTTTTTTTGTATTTTTAGTAGAGATGGGGTTTCACTGTGTTAGCCAGGATGGTCTTGATCTCCTGACCTTGTGATCCGCCCACATTGGCCTCAAACTCATCCTTTTTTATGGCTGCATAGTTTTCCATGGTGTATATGTGCCACATTTTCTTTATCCAGTCTAACATTGATGGGTACTTCGATTGGTTACAAAACTTTGCTATTGTGAACAGTGCTTCAATAAACATATATGTACATGTGTCTGTACAGTAGAATGATTTATAATCCTTTGGGTATATACCCAGTAATGAGAGTGCTGGGTCTAATGGTATTTCTAGTTCCAGATCCTTGAGTAATTGCCACACTGTCTTCCACAATCTTTGAACTAATTTACACTCCCACCAACAATGTAAAAGCATTCCTATTTCTCCACATCCTGTCCAGCATCTGTTGTTTCCTGACTTTTTAGTGATCTCCATTCTAAATGGTGTGAGATGGTATCTCATTGTGGTTTTGATATGCATTTCTCTAATAACCAGTGATGATGCGCTTTTTTTCATGTTTGTTGGCTGCATAAATGTCTTCTTTTGAAAAGTGTCTGTTCATATCCTTCACCAATTTTGATGGGGTTGTTTGTATTTTTCTTGTAAATTTGACTAAGTTCCTTGTAGATTGTGGATATTAGCCCTTTGTCAGGTGACTAGATTGCAAAAATTTTCTCCCATTCTGTAGGCTGCCTGTTCACATTGATGATAGTTTCTTTTGCTATACAGAAGCTCTTTAGTTTAATTAGATCAACAAATTCAATTAAAAAACCCCAACATCATACCAACTACGCTCTCAAACCACAGCACAATAGAAATAGAAATCAATACCAAGAAGATCTCTAAAAACCACAATTTACGTGGAAATTAAACAATCTGCTTCTGAATGACTATTGGATAAAGAATGCAACTAATGCAGAAATCAAGAAATTCTTTGACACTAACGAGAAAATTAAAAAAAAAACAAAACAACAGAATCTTTGAAAAACAGCTAAAGCAGTGTAAGAGAAAAGTTCATAGTACTAAATTTCCTCATCCAAAAGTTAGAAAAATCTCAAATTATCAACCTAACATTACATCTAGAGGAACTAGAAAAACAAAAGCAAACCAACCCCATAGCTAGCAGCATAAAATAATCAAAATCAGATTGAAATTGAGATTTCAGTCTGAAAAAATCACATTGAAAACTGATTGAAATTGAGAAGCCTAAAAAAAGTACAGAAGATCAATAAAACCAAAAGTTAGTTCTTACAAAGAATAACTAAGATTGATAGACCAGTAGCTATCCTAATAAAGAAGAAAAATGATCCAAATAAACACGATCAGAAATGACAAAGGGGGCATTACCACTGACTCCACAGAAAAAACAAAACAAAACAAAACAAAAAAACCATCAGAGACTAGTATAAACACCTGTATGCACACAAACTAGAAAACCTAGAAGAAATGGATAAATTCCTGGAAACATACAAGCTCCATAACCTAGGAATAAATTGAAACCCTGAGCAGACCAACAACGAGTTCTGAAATTGAATCAGTAATAAAAACAAAACGGCTGGACTTGGTGGCTCCTACCTGTAATCCCAGCACTTTGGGAGGCCAAGGCGGGCAGATTACGAGGTCAGGAGTTCAAGACCAGCCTGGCCAACACGGTAAAACCCCCTCTCTACTAAAAATACAAAAATTAGCTGGGCACAGTGGCTGACACCTGTAATTCCAGCTACTTGGGAGGCTGAGGCAGGAGTATTGCTTGAACCAGGGGGTTGGGGTTGCAGTGAGCCTAGATCGTACCACTGCACTCTAGCCTGGGTGACAGAGCAAGACTCCATCAAAATAAATAAATAAATAAATAAATTGTGGGGAAAAGAAAGAGAGATCAGACTGTTACTGTGTCTATGTAGAAAGAAGTAGACATAAGAGACTCCATTTTGTTCTGTACTAAGAAAAATTATTTTGCCTTGAGATGCTGTTAATCTGTAACCCTACCCCCAAACCCGTGCTGGAGGAGACATGTGCTGTGTCAACTCAAGGTTAAATGGATTTAGGGCTATGCAGGATGTGCTTTGTTAAACAAATGCTTGAAGGTAGCATGCTTATTAAAAGTCATCACCATTCCCTAGTCTCAAGTACCCAGGGACACAAAACACTGTGGAAGGCCAAAGGGACTTCTGCCCTGGAAAGCCAGGTATTGCCCAAGGTTTCTCCCCATGTGATAGTCTGAAATCTGGCCTCATGGGAAGGGAAGGACCTGACCATGCCCCGACACCTGTAAAGGGTCTGTGCTGAGGAGGATTAGTAAAAGAGGAAGGCCTCTTTGTAGCTGAGATAAGAGGAAGGCATCTTTCTCCTGCTCGTCCCTGGGCAATGGAATGTCTTGGTATAAAACCCGATTGTATATTCCATCTACTAAGATAGGAGAAAACTGCCTTAGGGCTGGAGGTAAGACATGCTGGAGGCAATACTGCTCTTTAAGGCATTGAGATGTTTATGTATATGCACATCAAAAGCACAGCACTTTTTTCTTTACCTTGTTTATGATGCAGAGACATTTGTTTACATGTTTTCCTGCTGACCCTCTCTCCACTATTATCCTATTGTCGTGCCACATCCCCCTCTCCGAGAAACACCCCATAATGATCAATAAATACTGAGGGAACTCAGAGACTGATGCCAGCATAGGTCCTCTGTATGCTAAGCGCTGGTCCCCTGGGCCCACTTTTCTTTCTCTATACTTTGTCTCTGTGTCTCTTTCTTTTCTCAAGTCTCTAGTTCCACCTGACGAGAAACACCCACAGGTGTGGAGAGGCAGGCCACTCCATCATAAATTAAAAAAAAAAAAAAAAAAAAAAAGCCTTGGAACAGATGGATTCATAGCTGAATTCTACCAAACAGAATTCTACCAGTATGAAGGGCTGGTACCAATCCCATTGAAACCTTTCCCAGAAATTGAGGAGGAGAGACTCTTCCCTAAATCATTTTATGAGGCTAGCTTCATTTTGATGCTGAAATCTGGCAGAGACACAACATAAAGAAGACTTCAGGCCAATATTCTTGCTGAATATAGACACAAAAATCTTCAACAAAATACTAGCAAACCAAATCCAGCAGCACATCAAAAATCTAATCCACCATTATCAAGTAAGCATTATACCTGGGTGCAAAGTTGGCTCAACATATGCAAATCAATAAATGTAATTAATCACATAAACAGAACTAATAATAAAACTCAGATACTTATCTCAATAGATACAGAACAGATTTAAAAATATTCAACATCATTTCACATTAAAAAAATCTCAACAAACTAGGCACAGAAGGAACATACTTCAAATAATTAGAGCCCTCTGTAACAAAACCACAGCCAACACCATTCTGAACTGACGAAAGCTAGAAGCATTCCCCTTGAGAACCAGAACAAGAATGTTCAATTTCACTCCTATTTAACACAGTACTGGAAGTCCTAGCCTGAGCAATCAGGAAAGAGAAAAAAATAAACAGCATCCAAATAGGAAGCCAAACTATCTCTTTGCAGATGATATGATTCTATACCAGGAAAACCTTATAGTCTCTGCCCAGAGGCTCCTACATCTGATTAATAACTTTAGCAAAGTTTCAGGATATAAAATCAATGTAAAAAAATCAGTAGCATTTCTATATATCAATAATGTCCAAGCTGAGAGCCACATTAAAATCCAATCTGATTCAGAATAGCCACAGAAATAATAAAATACTTGGGAAAACAGCTAGATAAGAAGGTGACAGTTCTTTACAATGAGAATTACAAAACAGTGCTGAAAGAAATTAGAGATAACACCAAAACATGGAAATACATTCCATGCCCCTGGATAGGAAGAATCAATATTGTAAAAATAGTCATACTACCCAAAGCATTTTATAGATTCAGTGCTATTCCTATAAGATCATACTTCCAAGAACATTTTTCGCAGAATCAGAAAAAACTATTTTAAAATTTATATGGGGAATGTTAAGATGCTGGATAGGAAGCAGGACTAGCTTGTAGCTCCCACTCGGACAGACAGAGAAGTGTGTGGAGACACACATCATGAACTTTTGCTTCAAGAACTACCACAGCAACATACCAGGAAAGCTGACAGAATCCAGAGACCCTTCAAAGAAAGTGAATCACTACTGCATGCTCCCTGAGATGCCAGAAAACTGTGAGTCTGCTTGCTTTCTCATCAGGGAGGCTGGTAGTGTGGGGGCAAGTTCTTAGCTCTTGTCACTGGCTGCCTGGAAATAGACTCAGTGCTGCTGGGGGAACATGGTGGGAGTGGGACTGGCCTTCAGGACAGAGGGCTGCATGGAAGCAGGGTGAAGTCTGTGATTGCCCACTTTCCCCCATTTCCTTGGTGACCTGTATGACTCAGCCAAGGTAGCCATAATCTCCCTGGAAACATAAATCCATTGGCCTGAGAACCACACCCCCACCCTGCACAGAAGCCCCAGCAAGCCTTGCCTAAGGACAGTCTAACCTTAGACACACCTAATCCTAATCCCTGTCCCCACTTAGTGGTATTTCTCTACCTGCCCTGATTGCCGAAGAGAAAGGACACAATCTCTTGGGAGCTTTATGGCTCTGAGAAAACTGAATACTTAACCATGTGACTCTAGGGTAAGTTTACTTCCTCAGTATGGTAACACAGTTCATGCACTCTTGAAAGTGCCACCTCCTGGTTGGAGGCCAACCAACACAAAACAAGGGCACTAAACAGAAAGACAACCAAGGACCCTCACAGAGACCACTTCAATTCCCTGAGGTGCACATATACATGGCTGAAAGACCTAAAGACAGATCACACCATGGGACTTTTTGCAGACACTCTCCAGTATGCCCAGAGCCTGGTAGCTCTTCTAGGTGGCTAGACCCAGAAGAGCAAAAACAATCACTGTAGTCAGGAAGCCCCATTCTTAGGGGAAATGGGAGAACATCACACCACCCCATGGGACAAAAGAATCTGAACAGTAGCCCTTGAATCCCAGATCTTCCCTCTGACATGGCCTACCAAAAGGAGAAGGTACCAGAGAAACAATTCTGGTAGTATGACAAAACAAGGTTTTTTTTAACGCTCACAAAAGATTACACCATTTCACCAGGAATGGCTCCAAACCAAGATAAAATCTCTGAATTGTGAGAAAAAGAATTCAGAAGGTCAATTATTAAGCTAATCAAGAAGGCACCAGAGAAAGGTAAACTCCAACTTAAAAGAATCAAAAACATGATACAGGATATAAAAGAAAAATTATTCAGTGAAATAGATAGCATAAACAGAAAACAACCACAAATTCTAGAAATCAAGGACACATTTGAAGAAATGTAAAATGCACTGGAAAATCTCAGCAATAGAATCGAATAAGCAGAAGAACGAGAATGCTTTTGAATTAAGCCAATTCATCAAAGACCAAGAAAAAAGAATTTTAAAAAATGAACAAAGCCTCCAAGAAGTTTGGGACTATGTTAAGTTTACGAACCCAGAATAATTGGTATTCCCAAGAAAGCATATAAATCTAAAAGTCTGGAAAATATATTTGAGAGAATAATCGAGGAAAACTTCCCAGGCCTTGCTAGAGATCTAGATATCCAAATACAAGAAGCTCAAAGAACACCTGCAAAATTCACTGAAAAAGATCATTATCTAGGCACATAGTCATCAGGTTATCCAAAGTCAAGACTGAGGAAAGAATCTTAAGAACTGTGAGGCAAAGGCATCAGGTAACCTAACAAGGAAAACCTATCAGTAACAGAAAATTTCTCAGCAGAAACCCTACAAACTAGAAGGGATTGGAGTGCTGTTTTTAGCCTCCTTAAGCAAAACAGTTATCAGCCAAGAATTTTGTATCCAAGGAAACTAAGCTTCATAAATGAAGAAAAGATAGTCTTTTCCAGACACACAAATACTGAGAGAATTTGCCACTACCAAGTCAGCACTAGAAAAACTGTTAAAAGGTGCTCTAAATCTTGAACCAAATCCTTGAAATGACCAAAATATAACCTCCTTAAAGCATAAATGTCATAGGACCTGTATAACAGTAACAAAAACACAATGAAAAAAAGGCATTCAGGCAACAAATAGCATAATGAATTGAATAATACCTGACATTGCAATATTAATGTTGAATGTAAATGACCTAAATGCTCTAGTTAAAAGATACAGAATGGCAAAATGGATAAGAAATCAACAACCAGGTATCTGCTGTCTTCAGGAGACTCACCTGACACATAAGGACTCACATAAACTTAAGGTAAATGGGTGGAAAAACATAGTCTATGCACATGGGCACCAAAAGCATGCAGGAACAGCTATTTTTATAACAGACAACACAAACTTTGAAGCAACAGCAGTTACAAAAGACAAAGATGGACACGATACAATGATAAAAGGACACACCAACAGGAGAATATAATAATCCTAAATATATACTCACCTAACACTGGAGCTCTCAAATTTATAAAACAATTACTACTATACCTAAGAAATGAGATAGACTTCACAACAATGACAGTGGGGGACTTTAATACTCCCCTGACAGCACTAGACAGGGCATCAAGACAGACAGCCAACAAAGAAACAACATACTTGAACAATGTACAACAAATAGACTCAACGGACATTTACAGAACATTCTACCCAACAAATGCAGAATATACATTCTATTCATCTACACATGGAGCACTGTCCAAGATAGAGCATATAATACAAAAAAAGTCTCAGTAAATTTAAAAAAAACATTGAAATAATATCAAGTACTCTCTCAGACCACAGTGGAATAAAATTGGAAATCAACTCCAAAAGGAAGCCTCAAAACCATGCAGATACATGGAAATTAAATAACCTGCTTCCGAATGATTATTGGGTCAACAATAAAATAAAGATGGAAATTAAAAAATTCTTTGAACTGAACGATAACAGTGACACAACCTATCAAAACCTCTGGGATACAGCAAGGTGGTGTTAAGAGGAAAGTTCAAGCACTAAATGCCTACCTTGGAAAGGCTGAAAGAGCACAAATAAACAATCTAAGTTCAAACCTCATGGAACTGGACAAACAAGAACAATCCAAACCCAAACTCAGCAGAAGAAAAGAAGTAACTGAGATCAGAGGAACTAAAAGAAATTGAAACAAAAAGCAACACAAAAGATAAATCCAACAAAAAGCTGGTTCTTTAAAAAGATAAATAAAATTGATAGACCATTAGAGGGATTAACCAATAAGAGAAAGATCAGAGTTAACTTAATTAGAAATGAATTGGGAGATATTGCTACTGATACCATAGAAATACAAAAGAGTATTCAAGGCTACTATGAATATATCTATGCACATAAACCAGAAAACCTAGAGAAGATGGGTAAATTCCTGGAAATGTATAGCCCTCCTAGATTAAACCAGGAAGATATAGAAACTCTTAACAGACGAATAACAAGCGGCAAGATTGAAATGGTAATTATAAAATTACCAACAAAAAAAGTGCTAAATCGGACCAATTCACAGCCAAATTCTATCAGACACTCAAAGAATTGGTACCAATCCTATTCATTCCACAGGATAGAAAAAGAGGGAATCCTCCCTCCATCATTCTATAAAGCCAGTACCACCCTAATACCAAAACCAGGGAACGACATAACAAAAAAAAAAAAAAAAAAAAAAAAAGAAAAGAAAGAAAACTACAACCAATATCCTTGATGAAAATAAAGGCACAAATCCTTCACAAAATACTAGCAAACTGAACCCAACAGCATATCAAAACAATAATCTACCACGATAAATGGGTTTCAAACCAGGGATTCAGAGATTGTTTAACATCCACAAGTCAACAAGAGTGATACACCACATAAACAGAATTTAAAACAAAAAACACATAATAATCTCAATAGATGAAGAAAAAACATTTCTGAAAATCTAGCATTGCTTTATGATTAAAACCTTCAGCAAAATCAGCATAAAAGGGACATACCTTAAGGTAATGAAAACCATTGATGACAAACCCATAGCCAACATTATACTGAATGGGGAAAAGTTGAAAGCATTCCCCCTGAGAACTGGAAAAAGACAAAGATGCTTCTATTCAACATAGTGCTGGAAGACCTAGCCAGAGCAATCAGACGAGAGAAAGAAATCAAGGGCATCCAAATTGGTAAAGAGGAAGTCAAACTTTTGCTCTTTGCTGATAATATGATCATATACCTAGAAAACCCTAAAGACTCATCCGAAAAGCTCCAAGAACTGGGAAATAAATTCAGCAACGTTTTAGGATACAAAATTAATGTACACAATTCAGTAGCTCTGCTATATACCAACAGTGAGTAAGCTGACAGTCAAATCAAGAACTTAACCCCTTTCACAATAGCTGCAAAAAAATACAGTAAAATACTTAAGAATATACCTAACCAAATACATGAAAGATCTCTGCAAGGAAAACTATAAAACACTGCTGAAATAAATAATGGATGACACAAATAGAAACACATCCTATGCTCGTGGATGGGCAGAATCAATATTGTGAAAATGACCATATACTGCCAAAAACAAACTACAAATTTAGTGCAATTCCCATCATCATCATTCTTTACAAAGCTAGAAAGAAATATCCTAAAATTCACATGGAATAAAAATAAAAAATAAAATAAAAAAAAAGAGCCTACATAGCCAAAGCAAGACTAAGCAAAAAGAAGAAATCTGGAGGCATTACATAACCTGACTTTGCACTATACTGCAAGGCTATATTCACCAAAACAGCATGGTACTGGCATAAAAACAGGCACATTAAACAATGGTACAGAAAAGAGAATGAAGAAATAAAGCCAAATACAGCCAACTGATCTTTGATAAAGCAAACAAAAACATAAAGTGGGGAAGGCACACCCTGTTGAACATATGGTGCTGGGATAATTGGCAAGCCACACGTAGGAGGAGAATGAAACTGGATCCTCATCTCTTACCTTATACAAAAATAATCTCAACATGGATCAAATACTTAAATCCAAGAATGCTAGGAAAATCCTCTTGTGTTGTTCTTGCTTGTGCAAATATATGCTAGAACTGTTCATTTTTTTGCTCTGTAGTTGCTGAGAAAGGCAGCCAGAAGCAGTCTGTGGATCTCATTTGCCTTCATATGAATGGACTTGGGGCTGGAACAATTCCTTACTTGGAGTTAAAGTGCCCTTATAGCTGGTGTTGGGCTTATTGGTTTGTGAGAGAATATCATTCCCTTTTCTGGACCTAATAAGCAGTTCTGTACTCTGCTTAAGTACATTTGTCTATGGCCTTTAGGCACACTCCCAACTGTCTGTATTTCAGACTCCATGATGCAAGGGGAAATGTCTTTCTACTGCAGAAAAAGTGAGGTCCATGTAGTCACACTGACCACCTTTGCTGAGATCTGCTGGCCATGGGGGACTGATGCACTCCAAGGGACTGGATGTTGTGCACACTCTCTCTTCTTGCTGTCAGTTAGTGGTGTACCACTGGAACCTGGTGTACCACTGGAACCATGTTGTCTATTCTCAGTGACCTCAAATCATGCACTGGTCCCCTCACTAGATGGGACTATACCTTCAACCTTGGCTACGCTCATGATATTTACTATCCTGCAGCACAAACCAAATACCTAGAGCACAGTAGAAAAGTAATTATCATTATAAATTACAATTATTCTCATAATTTGCCAATGAAATTAATCAAAGTTTGTTTCAAGTCTAGATTCATTAATTTTCTGAAGATATTTTTTCTCTTACGAAAAAGTTACCTGTCAACATTTTGTCATTTCCTTTTAAAATTTTAACTTGAAAATGCTTCTATTTATAATTAAAGTAGTTCATAGCTATTGTATTTAGTGTTATGCCCATACAACAAAATCAACACCGATTAACTTCTGCTGCTGTGGTGAATGGGAAGGCAACTACAGCTTCTTTTGGGTATGGGAGGCATAATCACTGTGGGAGTCAAGGGACACATGAATTCTCTTGATGCCAAGAAATTGCCTGCCTATTCTTTTTAACACTGTCCTTGGCAAGGATAACTAAAGATTATTGCCTAAATACATCAAGGCTACAATGTTGTTAGTATCATGTTAACAGCATAGATTTTGGAACTAGATTGATGAATTAAAATAGTGGTTTTACAACTTCCCAATTATTTGACCTTAGTTTAGTCAGCTATGGAATGAGAAAAATATCGGTATTCACCACAGAAGGTTATAGCAATTAAATCAATTAATATATAAAAAGTAGCTAAAGAATTCCTGGCAAAGAGTAAGTGCTATGCATATTCTTGTTATTTATTGATTACTTGAATAATTAATGGCTATCTGATTGTATGCTTCAAACAGAACACATGCTATTAAGAATCTTTCCAACACTAAAATGGGATTATATATAATATGCAGCTAAAATTTTTCTCCATTGCAATATATTTATGTTAAAAAATATTATTTGGGATTTTTCTTTCCCTTTTAATTCATATATCTAAAATAATCAAATTATTTTTTAATGCAAGTGGGAACAATGACCATGTGTTTTAGTAGCAATTTAGGACTACTCTTTAAAAACATGTAATACATTAATTGAAATATAATCCACATACCATACAATTAACACATTTAGAATATATAATTTAATGGTTTATAACATATTCATAGACTGGTGTAGGCATCTCTGAAATCTGTGTTTAAAATACTTTTATCACGCCCAAAAGAAATCTGAAGATATTAGGTCACTTTCCATTTTCTTCCTTCAATCTGCAGTCAACCCAAGACATCCACTACTATAGTTTCTGTTTATCCACAATCAACCCAAGACATCCTCTAATGCAGTTTCTGATTATAAAGATTAACATATTTTATATAAAAACAATTACACAACATTTGCTTTTTTGTGACTGGCCTCTTGCACTTAGCTTAAAGTTTTCAAGATTCTTTCTTACTGTAGCTTGACTCAGAACTTTTTAAATTCATTTTTATTGCTGAATAATATGCCAATGTATTAGTGTATCGTATTTTATTTACCAATTCAGTTTATGGAAACTTGGATTGTGTCTGGTTTTTGATTATGAATAAAGATACTATTAATATTTGTGAACAATTTTTGTTTAGACACAGGATTTCATGTCTTTTGAGAGTAAATCTAGAACTGCTGGCTCAAAGTATAATTCTATGTTTAACATTTTGAGGAACTGCCCAGATGTTCTGCAAAGCAGCTGCCCCATTTTACATTCTCACCCACAGAGTAAGTGGGTTCAAATTTTTTCACATCCCCACCAACACTTACTATTATCTATCTTTTTTATAATAACCATCCTAGTGTGGAATTCAGTGGCATCTTATTTTGGTTTTGATTTTTGTTTCTCAATGACTAATAATATTGAACATCTTTTCATATATTATTAGCCATTTGTATATATTTTTGGAGATGTATCTATTAAGATTATCTGCTCAGTTTTGTGCTCTTTTTATTATTGACTTTTCAGTGTTTGATGTATTTGTGATAAAAGTCTGTTATCAGATATATATTTGCAAATATTTCTCCCATTCTGTACATTGCTATTTTAGTTTCTTGGTGGTATTAATTGAAGTAAAGAAGTTTTTAAACTTGGAGAAATTCAATTAATATATTTTTCTTTTGCTGTTTGTACCACTGGTTTATATCCAGGAAGGCTTTGCCCAACACAAGGTTACAAAAATTTACTACTATAATTTCTTCGGAGAATTTTATAGTTTCAGCTCTTGTGCTAATGTCTATGAAGTAAATTTTGTATATGGTACATGGAAGTAGTCCAGCTTCATCCTTTATAGGTGGATAGCCAGGCAGACCAGCAACATTGGTTGAAGAGACTAGGCTTTCTTCATTACATTGTCTTGGCACCCTTTTTAGAAAATCGACTGATTGTAAATGGACAGGTTTATTTCTGGACTCTACATTAGTTCCATCTGTATGTCTATTCTTATGCCAGTACTGCACAGTCTTAATTACTGTAACCTTGAACTGAGTTTTGAAATTGAGAAGTGTGAGATCTCCAAATAAATTCTTCTTTTCCAGGATTGTTTTGGCTATTCTATGCCCCTTGCATTTCCATATAAATTTAGAAGTAGCTTATCAATGTTTCTGAAGAGGCCAGTGCAATTTTGATATGGATTGTATTGAGTCTGTAGATCAATCTGGAGAGTAATGCTATATTAACAACTTTAAGTATTCCATGAATATGTTATGTCTTTTCATTGATGTTTCCTTCTTATTTTTTTCAACCACATATTGTAGTTTTTAGAGTATTATTTCAGATCTTGTTTAGTTAAATTTATTCCAAAGTATTTTATTCTTTTTGATGCCATTGTAAATAAAGTTGTTTTCTTAATTTTATTTATGAAGTCTTCATTACTATAGTAATGAAAACAACTTTATTTACAATGGCATCAAGAAGAGTAAAATATTGATATTGATTTGGTATCTGCAACCTTGCTGAAATTGATTATTAGCTCTAGTTCAAATGGCTTGCTTGTGTATGAGTATATGTATATTTTTTAGGATTTTCAATATACAATATCATGGCCATCTGCAAATAGAGATAATTTTACTTCTCTTTTCTACATGGATTCCTTTTACTTCTCTTTCTTTTCAAGTTTCCCTAGTTAGCTCCACCAGTACTTTGTTTAATTTGAGTGGCAACATGCTACTTTGTCTTATTCCCGATCTTAAAAGGGGAAACATTCAATTTTTAACCATATGATGTTAGCTGTGCTTTTTTTCAATCAATGATATTTTTCAAGTTGAGAAAGTTGTCTTCTATTTCTAATTTGTTAAGTGTTTTTATTATGGAAGGGTGTTGGATTTTGCCAAGTGGTACTCATTTTTCTGTCTACTCTTTTTTTTAATCTACATGTTCACTACTGTAAATTTTCCTCTCAGCACAACTTTAGTTCCCATGTCTTTTAGTATAGGTGCCTTAGTTTTCACTCATTGCAAATTTTCTATTTTTTTGTGATTTTTTCTTTACTGTCTCATATTTATTCTACCTGTATCTACTTTAGATTTTCTTTAACAGCTCTTCTAATTGGACACCCTCTGCCTTTGTCAGAACTTGAAGGAGTTTGCTCTGTCCTTTCTACCTAGATTTCACTCATAGTACACTCATTTATAAGAGTATGTTTCCTAAATCTGTTTTGATGACTTTTATATGTTCTTCTTGGAGCACACTCTGTTGCCTCAAGGAAATCATGGTATTCTAAAGCATGATTCAGTAATTTGCCGCTAGAGGTTTACTCCCTTACTTTGAGAATTGTTCAGCATTTACAATAGTTAAAAAAGGGCTTCGTATCCTTTATATGCATATATATGTATATATGGATTATTATTGCATTTTTGCTCATGTATTTTATTTTCCTGCTTTTTATCTTTTCACCTCCTCACCATTGTTCTGTTCACCTTATGCAAAGTTGACTATTACAGTCACTGTACTAATTTCACTGGGAAAAATGGTTCCTCTCTTTTGTAGAATATGGCTATTTTATTGCATTCCACAGAATATCCTATGTTATTTGTTGAAGTTATTATTTCTACATCATTGTCTTTAGAAACACTATTTTTTCAAATACCTGAAACCACTTTCTATATTAATGTGCTCCCGCATCTTACTTTCAAACACCCCAGAATTAAAACTCACAGTTTATGGTGAGATATTTTACCTTTCCTTTTATTCCTTTAATGGTATGTCCTGTCCTATCTCAGTCTCTTGGAGCTGCTATAACAAAATACTGTAGGCTAGGGGGCTTATAAAAAGCACGGTATTGCTCGTAGTTCTGGAGGCTGGGAAGTCCAAGATTAAGGCACCAGTAGATTCAGTTTTTAATAAGGGCCTGCTCCTCATAGATGGCACATTCTGTGATCTGACATTGCAGAAGAGCAAAAGGGGCCAACATGCTCTCTTGTACCTCTTTTATAAGGGCACTAATCTCATTCATGAGGGCTCTACCTCCATGATCTAATCACCTCTCAAAGGCCTCACCTCCTATTAGTATCATCTTGTGAGTTGAGATTTTGGGCGTGGTGGCAGGTGTCTATAGTCCCAGCTACTCAGGAGGCTGAAGCAGTAGAATCGCTTGAAACTCTGAGGCAGCAGAGGTTGCCGTGAGCCCAGATTGTGCCACTGCACTGCAGCCTGGGTGATAGAGCAAGACTCTGTCTCACAAAAAAAAAAAAAAAAAAAAAAAAAAAGATTTTGAATATATAAATTTTAAGGGAACACTAACAAGATTATAACATGTACTGAAATTTAAAAATATACAAGTGCTTATATAGAAGATAAAATTTACAAATTCACCAGCTATGTTGTTTTCCTTTGTAGGTTTATTTTAAGCCTCTCCCTTTTTCCTCACCATACTCTCACATACACTTACAATTTTATATAACTCTTGCCATTTTTTCCTAGTCATCTGGGTTTTGTTACAAAGAAAATTGATGTTTTCCATGTAACACATAATGAATAGTGGCTCACTATAATAAAAGCCAAACATATGATTATTTGTTTTTATATATTGTTAGTTATTTTCACATATATAGTTATCTTCCCTTATCCCTCTATTTACATCTTTCCAGTGATGCCAAAAAAAGAGATAGCAGCAGTATCTAATATGTGGTTTCGCTTGCTATCTAAAATCCAGCCAATAGTAAAATGTATTATTTACGTTTGCTTATAACAGTGGAGGAAAAATTTATATCATATTTGTAAAATCTCTGTTGTTTAAGTACCCAGAGGCCATTTGAGTTTAACTCCCAGAGTACGTTGAAGTTAACTCCTATACTACAATATTGATCTAGTAACTGGATTAATTATCTAGATTTGTGACACACAAACATAACTCCCCACCACACACACAAATAGGGAGGGGGAGAGAGACAGAAAGAGAGAGAGAGACAGAGAGAGGGCAGGGTGGGGGAGGGGAAGAGAGGATAGATACTGAGTTGCTACCCATTGTTTTAGGTTTCAGTGTTTAAATATAGGAAAACATGAAGAACCAATGCGCTAGATTGGAAGAAAGCAATTAATGTGTTCCAGAGAGAATACAGGAAATACTGCTTGAAACAAAATATCTTAGTGACCAAGTAGAAATTGGAACAGAGATTCATATTTTATAGAGATATTCTTGTGTCTATAATGACTGTAAATGAACCCCCAAAACATGACTTACTGTGTATTTTTAAGCATCTTTTCTAACCATCTCTGTTTACATTTTAGTACTTATTGGATATTGATACAACAATATTGTCTGTGCTTTCCTGGACCAAATATTGGCCTTAATAAATGATGTCAAGACTTCAGCCTTGTTTGGTAGTAGGGACATTATTATATCTAGGCTATGACGCCTGCTTTGTTTTCAGTTTAATCAGGAAGTGGCCTTCTTGATAAAGGCTAAAAACAATGAGTTTCCTTTATTTGAAGTCACCCTGCGCATGTGTGGTCAGTAGAAAAGTCTAACTCTAAAGGAATGATTTCATTTAATTTGAATGGGGCATTTTGCTGCAATTCTAGTGGAACTGTAAATTTTATGATTACTTTTTTTGACTTATGATAGATGATTCATAATTTTTTACCTAGGACCAAATAATTTGGTCAAAATATCACTAATTATGTTTTCTGATATACTGAGTACTAACCCTTACCCGCACCCAATTCCCACCCCGATTATACTGGACTTTAAGTCAAAGAAACTTATTTTTCACTGGAAGGAATAATGGAATAACACAATTAATATATACAGAAGATTCAATTTTTTTCTATTTGTAGATTATTTAATTTGCAGCCCAACATCAGAAATAATGACATTTTTATCATTGGCAATACAGTACTTTAATTTTTGTCAATATTATCAATTTGTCTTTACTAAGATCATTTTGCTATACTCACATGGGACAAAAGTGAAAAAAATAACATTAATCATTTATTTTGTAAGTTTTATATTCTGTGAATATTGTGTGTTCATTTGGACACAAAATCACTGATTTCATCTTGTCATTATAAAATTTTAAATATTTAACAAGGATTATTTTCATTCTTCGAATTCTGCAGCTTTTGTTGAAATTGACTGATGGACTCACAGTCTACATACAGTATTTGTTACAAGCTTTGTGACATATTTTCTGCTTGATACTAGAGAATTACTTTTATATTTTGAAATTATTTCCTTCCACACCAAAAAGAAGATGGTGTTCATAATCTCTATGGCCTCTTTTACCATAACCACTGTTCATGTAATATACATTTGCTATTCATTTTTCAGCTGCTAATCAAGTTCTAAAAAGCTTTGAATAATTTGTACAATGATTTGTTCCAGCTTTTTCTCTCATACGAGTAAGTTTTCCTCTTTAAAGTCCTACATATTTGTGAGAGTGTGAGGGAAACAATCATTTGAATGTTTCCACAAGGTCTGCTATTTCCTTTGATCATTTCAGAAATGCTCTTAGAAATAGAAATAAATCCATTAAAGTTTAGAAATAGAAATTTAAAAGTGGGAAATAAAGTTAGGAGTGTGCAATTAGTTAACAACATGAAATCCTCTGGACAATAGGTGTATAACAATGTTTGAGTTCCCTTTCTGAGGGATTTTTTTTTTTTTTTTTTACTATCTGACACATGTACACACAAAGACAGAAGATAAAATAGTTATAATAGCATAGCAGTAGGACTCTGGACTCATGCCTTGAAAATGTGCATAACTTCTGTACTGAAATATTCTTATTAGATTGGGGATTTACTTAAGGCTTTGAAAAGTACATTTCCTGGCAATATCTAAAAATACGTAAGATGCATTTCTCATATTTCTCTTGAATTTATGCAAATGTCCTTATATTTTCTACTCTCTGCAGAGATTTGGTTTAAAATATGGTTAGAATTCAACAACTAAAGTTGTATGTGGTTAAATGCTTTTCTTCTTTATTCTTCTTCTTTATTATGTGTTGTCATATGGATCACAAGTTTGATGGATTTTGAACAACATACCCTCTTATGGCTTAGAACCAATTGTCTCCTCAAAAAACAGGAAACATAGAACCATGTGACTGGCAACATCATTTTTGCTTTTAGGTAGTGTGTATTAGTATGAATATATTAGTTAAATGACCTGTTACATCCCCCAAGTGTGCGACTTAGTAACTCTGTAACCTGGAGGAAGTTACTTAACTTTTCTGTCTATAATATGGAGATAACAACAGGGTCCAACTCGGAAGACTGTGGTGAACAAAACATTACACAGCATCATCAAAGCTGTTAGAGCATTGCCTGGCACACAGCAAGCACTATGTACATATCTACTATTATAATTAAGTGATAACCAAGGTGGTTCCAAGGGTCTAAACAGGAAAATCGTAGTCTATTAGGTATAATAGGTGATAGAGGGCATAAATGTAGAGGCACGTTTGAAAGAGTAGAGATCACCTAAACATTTTAGTGAACTGGAAAACAAAGAGTCAAGACTTGTTAAGACGTTTTCTCTTACAAAAGCATTTAGTGCCCAAGCAATCTTTTGGTAACTAGCTTAATGGAACCTGGGGGTGAAAGCAGGCTCCTTTAGGGAGAAATTTGTCAGTATAAACCATAATGCCCATGAGCCCTTTAACTTATCTTTGCTCATCAAGCTCTCCCATTCCCTGCCCAGCAGTTCTGAAATGTCCCATTCTTTTCCAGCCCTTTAACCAACACGCTCAACTTCACTTTTTTAGTATGAGTTCTACACCACTTCATACTTCACAGAAAAAAGTAAGATGATGATATTGAAACTTTACCGCAGCTATATAAAGTAACACAAAATCATGTTACTCTGTTCTGTTACCTATGCTTACTCCTTCCTGCCCGCTGTCAACATAACTTTTATACATCCTCTCCACAGTCAGCTCATCTGGGCCATGCTCCACAATATGCTGTCATCTTCTTTGTATGAAAAAATGTTCCCATTGGAATAGATCTTAATTTTACAACCAGCTACAAATATAAAATCATCACCCCTACTGCATTTTTTCGATAGCATTAATAGCTTTATATTCATAAAACAATTGTGATGATACTAGAACATTCCTATATAGCCTACACCCAGTTTCCTCTACAATTAATATCTTCCATTAGGATGATATACTTGTCACTATTAATGGACTAAAATTAATACTTTATTTTTAACTAAAGTCCATATTTTAATCAGATGGATGTACCAGAATGTAAGTAAACATGTCTCTGTTGCTGAGAATGCAGGTTGTTTCTAATTTGTACATTTTATGAAAATAATTTATGAAGGGATTGGAAGATAGGAATCTTTAAATTCAGTCATGCTGTTTTAACATTTTAGTTTCAAATCTATAGATTAATCTTCATCACAACACGTTTGATATTACTGCTTTCAGAACTTCATTCGGACCATCTCCCACTTTGTGGAGAGCAGCATGCCTACTTGGCTAACAAGGAAGGCCTACATGTCTTAGATTTATTCCATCGTTTTGTTCAATGGAAAGTTACAATTCTTTAACTGCTTGGCTGATTGTTGTCCAGATGTCTTTTTTACTCTGTCATATCATCGTCCATTAACACGGTCTTTAGCATTATTTCTCCTTCAGTTTAAGTCTTAAATTCTGTAGCACAAAATAAACTCAAGCTGTGCTCATGAAGTCTGTCCATACAACCAGATCCTTCCATTACAAAAAAGGAAATTTTGCTTGAGCCATAGGTTCATGCCACTTACTGTGGAGAATTTGCACCCTAAGAGATAACTGTTCCCTTTCTGCTTTCTTCCTCATGTGTTCAAAACATCATGCAAATTGGTAGAAGACTATAATATTTGGGGTATCAACTTGTGCCTGTTTTTCGAATTTTGTTGAACACCACTCCCCCTTTTCTCCTTCTTCTACTTTTTATTCCTCTTCCTCTTTTTCTTCACTTTCTTCTCTTTCTTCTTTTCTCACTATCTAGTTTGGGCTAATTAGATTTGTTTGATATTAAAGGGTAAAGGATAAAAAGATTCTCTACCATCGATTTTTAAAAAATTTTGTTACTGAAAAATCAGTCTCCAGAAGGTAATTTTTAGAATTTTATTATTAAACAGAACACTATATTGTGTATAAACAATATTAGAAGAAATATTCTTTCTGTGGTTGTGAAAATTAAGTTCTTTTTTATTAATTTTAAAACATTAATATCAATTTTGTAATTAAATGTGTACCGTATTTGTCCTGTTCTTTTTTTTTTTTTAACTTTTTTTATCTAGATATACTTTCCAAGGAAATTATGTGATCCAAGCAGGGGTCTGCAAACTATGGCCTGTAAACTAAATACTGCCCTTGGCCCTGTTTTTATATATCCCCAAGCTAAGACCAATGTTTAAATTTTTTAAAAATTACTTAAAAAGATATGTGGCAGAGATTGTCCGTTGCTAGCAAAATCTAAATATTGACTATGTGGCTCTTTAAAAAAAGTCTGTAAGTATACCAACCATCTCTAGGATAAATGTAACATTTTCTTTCCACGTATTTTGACAGCATATTTCCTTGCCTGTCTCTTAAAAACACCACACAACTATCAATAAGTAAACTTGACAATATGTGACTAATTGCAAAATAGCAAAAGCTGTAAATTGAGTTTAGCATGTCAAGATTTTAAAGAATATAAACTACTTTCTGCTTTACTTGTGTAACTACTTAATTTTTATGTTTTTGTTTCCTTCTAAAATGGGGCCATTTGATTAAGCTAATTATAACCTGTAATTTTTAATTAAAATTTTATTTTTAAAAAAGTTAAATATACAGGAAAGTTCAAAAATAAAAAAGAAGATCAATGTACCAATTATTATATTTTGTAACTTAATACATTCTCATATTAATTTTAAGTATATTTTAAATAAATTTTAATTTTAACCAGCTTCCTGGGTCATGTTCAGCTCATCAAGCACTGGCACCACTAACACACCTTTACACTATGGCCTCTGTTCCTTTTTAACATTTTATACCCACTAAAATATCTAACTATATTTTGATATCTGGTATGCTTATGTGTGGTTAAATTTATTAAAATGGAATCATATAAGGGTTTCTACAAAAATACAGTATAAACATTTTTGAAAATGTCACTTTTGGCAAAATGACTCACTAAAATAGCCATAAGAAAACCAGAATGTGGTAGACCATTCATAACCTATACAACTTTGTAACCAGCAGAATAAAACAATGAAATTACAACAACAAAAATTCTCAAAACTATAGCACTAATTTAAAAGGCATTAAATTTCCTTTACATAAAAATACTCTAGAGAACTCAGAACATACTTTAAAATGATAAAGATAATTTGACAGAAGGAACTACAAGGAAGGATTCAGTATGCTAAATTATGCAGACAATAGTAAACACACAAATATTATTAAGAATTATGTATCAATGACTCCCAAGACAAAACAAGTGAGTTAAAATACAAAAATATACAGCACAAGTGTCCTCAAAATGATTGTTCTCAAAATTCCCTACACTCTAAAGTTACTGAGTGTTCCGAAGAGCTTTTATTTATGCAGAATTATTAACCGTTTAACTATAATAATCTAAATTTCTATTTTAAAAAGTGATAGTAAAACTATTATATAAACATAAAATTTTATGAGAAATAGTAATATTTTTCAAACAAAAAGAACAGTAACAGTGTCTTACATTTTTATAAATCTTTGTAATGTTGTGTTTAATAAAAACCCACTGAATCTTTACACTTGTTTCTGTTTTCAGTCACAAAATTACACACCACATAGCCTCTGAAAAACTCTTCTGTATTTTCTGAGAACATGAGAATAAAAAAAGTAAATAATATCTTAATGTGATTAATTAAGAGAATAATTTTAACCTATGGACTTGCAAGAAGGCTCTTGAGAATCCCAAGGGTTTCCCATGACCCACTTCAGAGAACCACTGGTGAATTCACATCACGTTCAGTGCTGTGTACCTCTGTATCTTGTTGTATATGCAGATACTATTACTTGGTGGTGGAAAATATTAGGCTGACAAAAAATATGCATAAACTAATACTGCTTTCCTATCGTACTGACATCATTCTCATGCTTACTAATTGGATATAAGCTAATTCCCATTACAGAATCACAGTTGTAATAAAATAGACTGCATATTTAACCATTTTGCATGTTTATACGTTTTTTAAAATTAACAAAAAGACTTACTGCATTTAAAATTCTGAAACTTGCTGTTTTCACTCAATATCATGCTTTCAGATTTATTCAGGTTCATACATAAACTTAGCTTATTATTTATCTGCTACAAAGTATTCTCTCACATGATTATACCATATTTTATCTTCAGAAGTAATAGGTTGTTTACAAATATTTACTTTTATTAACAATCCAGAGTTTCAAAATCATTCTCAGTTCCCCTTGTAAAAATGTAGGTGAATTGAGAATGACTTTGAAACTCTGGATTGTTGATAAAAGTAAGTACTTCTCAGTTCTCCTTGTAAAAATGTAGGTTCACGCCTGTAATCCCAGCACTTTGGGAGGCCAAGGCGGGCGGGTCATGAGGTCAGGAGTTCAAGACCAGCCCGGCCAACATGGTACATGGTGAAATCCCATCTCTACTAAAAATACAAAAATTAGCTGGGCATGGCCATGCGTACGTAATCCCAGCTACTTAGGAAGCTGAGACAGAAGAATCGCTTGAACCCAGGAGGCAGAGGTTGCAGTGAGCCGAGATCACACCACTGCACTCCAGCCTGGGCAACAGAGCAAGTCTCTGTCTCAAAAAAAGAAAACAAAAATGTACATGCATACCTAGCAGTGATATTGCTAGGTAATTACTAATAAAAAAATTTATATATTTCTGAGTACTAAAAAATTATTTTTAAGTAATAATTGACACCCTCACTATATACACGTGTGTGTGTGTGTGTGTGTGTGTTTTTAAGACTTGCTCAGCAGGGTGCAACTAGGTTAGACTTTAGTATTTGGTAATTTAAGGAGTGAGTCGTGTCTTAAGTTTTCATTTACCCATAAATAATTGCAAGTGACTGACTCTTGTTATAGATTTAATATGTTTCCTCTTCAGTGAATTATCTGCTCATTGCTTTTGTTTAATTTGTATATGATTGGTTGTTTATTCTTGATTTTGTAGATTAATATGCTAGATAACAATAGTTTATAATATTGTTTTCATATTAATACACTTTGTTGCTTGAATTTAACAATGACAAATAATTTTTTTAATTTCGATGTCAAAAGTAGCAATATATATATCTCCTATTATTTGTATTTGACATAAATAAACATAAATAGAAAGGATATCCTTTTGCCACTAGAAAAATCCCACCTATCTATTTTAACAGGCCTCAGCTCTCTTTTAAACTCCCGGGCATTTAGTCTATGTGACTATGCATAACCCAGAATTTGTTTCTGACACACCTAATGGTCCATGATCATAACTGAGTTATTATTAAATCTAAAGCCTTACAGAATGGTGTTGTTGACAACCTTTCTGTATGTTCTGATCTTGGAAATTTGGCTTGGGAATAAAGAAGTCTTTACACTGTAGGTAGCATGTAGATATCTTCAAGGGACTGAAGATGATAAAAAATAGAAAGAACTAGCTATAGCCTTATTTTCACCTACAATTTCTGACATAAATCTATCAATGTTTAATATGGCCCCATTTATTTGCCCAGTTTGAACAGGATACAAATTTTACAGATTCTTTTATTTATAAGGGAGAAATAATTGAGGCAGATTAATTGAAAATAAATTTGTTATTTCTATTTAAAGTATTATATGTCCATTATAAATTTTAAATAAGAGGAAAGAAAACTCACTTATTTTATAGTAATTATTAGCATATAGAAGTATTTTTAAATCTTTTTTTAAAGATCAATTGTGTTCTAAAAGCATATATTTGAATTTGTATCCTACCATTTTCTACTTAGCATTGTAGAATAAGAATTTAATATTATCTTACTTTCTCTGTATAAATATAAGTCTAATTACATCTTAATTGTGCTGTTACCAAAATGAATTACAATGTGGTTGAACAGAAAGACTCTAGAAACAGACATTGCAAAGATTCTTTAATAACAAAAGATGCAGAGCCTAGGTATTTGGCTACACAATGCAGGTGCTGAAACAGCACATTCCCAGATAAGCAGCAGCTTCCAAATTCACACAAGGTGCCTATGAAAACCTGAAACTATGACTGATGCTAGTCAAAGTGAAGATTCTTCTAGGCATGACATGTTCTCTTTAATATTTCAATGGGGCTCCCTGACTGGTCCAGACATGCAATGCTGCTTGCTCATAAGGAGCAAATATCTAATGCTGAACAATCCTGGTACCCCCATGAATGTTCAGTGTGAGCCACGGTGATGTTAAAGAGTATTTCCAAGGACTTTCCTTCTACAGGCCCATGTCTGAGGTGCCTGAGGCCACCTCTGCGATAATACTGTGATAAGTGGATGTAATACTGCATACTTAACTATTCCTCTATTATTTGCTCTTTAGGCTATTTTCAATTTTCTCTGCTATAGGTAGTAAAGCAGGAAACAACTTGGGCTAAAGCCATTTTCTCTATTTTGGAAATGTCCTTAGTTTAATGAGGGAGCAGGTTCTTGACTCTGAATTGACTGTGGATAAGTATTTTCCAGAATAATAACTTTAATTAATAATAATGTTTTTGGTTAGAAAATCCAGACATTGGGTCTTTACATGATCTTTCTTAGTGTCTCCATATCTGATTTCATACATTTTCATTTTGTTGTAAGCAGATGCTTTGTTGCATTTCCAGCCAGGAAGGAGAGGAGTCTTATACCATGGTCCAAATAAATCTTTAGTTAGAACAATTTTTCTAGGATAATCAGTGATTTCTGGTTATGACTCTGACTAATTACCTAATGTATCATAAGTTAAAAGACTAAATTCACTTTGGAGGCAAGTTTTCTTTTTTGCTTGGGTCATAATGGAGAACATTTTATTTTATTAGACTGGCTGAGGCCTAGCGAAATCTGTCCTATAAAACTATATGTCTAGTTAAACATATACGTTACTTATGTAGTTATTCTTTGACTAGCAGCTTACTATATGCATAAAATGTTTACAGGTACACATTTTATTCTAACATTGTAACATCTTTACAAATATTCTAACACTGACTTTGCCCTAGATTCTTGTATTTTAAAAGTCTCTCTTCTGACTATAATATTTAAAACAAATAAATTGAGCTAAATAAGATAAATTGAACTAAATATAATTGTCAATCATAAATATATATAATTTTCAAAAGATCAGTTAGGATATAGAAATTAGTTACTCATTACTTTAATACAGGATACCTGTTAATTGTGAGTTTTTCTCTACATCACACATCATGTCTGCACAACTCAGTCTGGGAAGATGTTATCTCAGTTAGCCAGGGGCCACCATAGGCACCACTCTCTTCATGGACTTTGAATTTTATCTTCACATTTCTAATAAAATTGCTTTATGTTTATGCATAAATATTACTTCCCTATCCCTTCTCAATAAAAATTGTCAAATGACATGTTTAGATAATTCAAAGCAAAATTTAAAACTAATTCCAGTTATGTGATTATGTTTATAAATACTATTTACATTTATATTTATTTTTTTAATTTCTTAAAAAAATTCTGTGAAATTTAGAAATTCATAATTCTATAATTGTACTCAATTTCCACATTCGTTAATTATGGGCTATAGAGTAAAATTTGGAATATACATTATTGCTAATTGAAAATTGAAGGTATTAATGTTTATTTGTTGAATAGCCTCCAGCATTGAATATAAAATCTGGTAGATATAGCAAAACAAAACAAAAAAAGGAAGAACATGGAATTGCATTGCTGTTGAATCTATGATTTAGTATCATTTGAAACATATATAAATGGCTTCTTAGTACTTGATACTATCACCCCGACTTCAGTATACAAATGAAAGTTAAATTAATTAAGCAATTCATTCTGCTTATGGATGTTCTCTTTCTTCTACGTGTTTAGCAACAACAGTTGCACATATGCCAGACGAGTCTGGGTGGCAAAAAAGTCAAAATTCGTATCTTTCCACTTGCTCAAATATTTCTGCAAATAAATTAACTCCATCTGCTCTCCAGGCTCACAGATAAGCTACGGTGTTTATAATGGAGTTTGAATATATAGCCCAGTAATAAAAGACTGAACTGAGCAAACTTTAAGAGCAAATGAACATCAGTTTAATGATCATTTTGGTGCTAATTGCTATTGTACTTTCAGAACCTGAATTCATCTCAAGGGTAATGTTTTCCTCCTACTACAGTCATTCATTTCTCAACTAACAGCTTTTAATCTCGACATATCCATTTTTTATCATGTCATCTAAAGAAGTACATTTTAAGAAAGTACATTATATGTCACTTTTCTGCCTTAAGGAGAACAGATGTTATTATTAAAACACAACTGTTTTTCACCCATTTCTACTTGCTGCTTTAAAGGTTCACATTTCCACACACTGTTGACCAGCCTCATTCTGTAATTTGAAGGAGACCAACATGGATGTAATCATAAGTGCAGTGTAGAAATTCACTGTTAGCTGACACAGAGAAATTTCTACCCTCAGCATTAGCTAGGTAATATACTGGCAGTGGAGGGCAATGGATGTGGAGAGACGTGAAAGCAATCAGCTGGCTTTCATTCAGTGAGATGGAAGAGCCTGTCAAAGACACCAACAACTAATCGGCTGCAGACACTGATTGATGCTTTTGCCTGCATTCAAATCTATCATAGTGACCAAGTAATGTCTATCGTTTACCCAGTGGATGGATAAACTGGAGCTAATATATGGTTTCTAAGCAAATAGATCATTAATTCTGCTTAATATGTGGGGGCTAAAGCTTAAATCTTCTCCCAAATTGCAACCTTTCCCTTAAGAGAGAGAGAGAAAAAAAAGCAAGTTATGGTTGACTAGGCAATAATGACATTTTTTGCAAGTAACAAATTTGCTGTGTTAGATTTTATTTTAGCAAGCACTTTGCAATTGTCAGCTGGTATTAAATCTATTAGGAAATTTATTAACATGTTAATTAAAATGGCTGAAGAAGATAAGAATTGAGGTACTAAAAGAGGCAGTAGATTTTCTGTTACGTTACTTCCTAGAATAGAAATTATTTCTCCACGTGATTTTATGCTATTTTTCTTTTTCATAGATTATTTTTAAAATTTGTACACATTGAGTTAATTGCATTTTATTATTACTTGGCTTCTAATTAATTGCAGGGCATGCCAAAGAATGACTTCATCATGACTTATAAATCCAACGCTCTTCGCCAATCAATGTCAAAGAAAGATGGTTTGAAACATGCATTGTCAAGTAATAATTTGAGGTACAATTTTTTAAAAGACCAAGGTCTTTATTAAAGTAAATCATAAATGACTAACTAGGACAGGAAAAATGAGGTTCACTTTCAAGAATGCCATGGAACAACTTAGACTAGTTTGTTAATCATCAAATTTTGGGAGGCAAGGTGCAATGGCTCATTTCTGTAATCCCAGAACTTTGGGAGGGCGAAGCAGGAAGACCACTTGAGCTCAGGAGTTTGAGACCAACCTGGGCAACATAGTGAGACCTCATCTCTACAAAAAAATTAAAAAAAAAACTACCCAGGTATGGTGATGCACACCTGTAGTCTCACCTACTTGGGAGACTGAAGCAGGGGGATCACTGGAGCCCAGGAGGTTGAGGCTGCAGTGAGCCAAGATTGTGTGACTGCAAGACCCTGCCTGAAGGAAAATAAAATAAAATAAAGTAAATTTGGAGGGCTATTCTGTGTTAATAAAATAATTTATTCTAAAACATTGAGAAGTCTCTGTAGAATGAATAATTTTAAATGATGAAAGAAAAATTCAAGTGAATTTATATTGTGTTAATAAATAGAAAATCTGAAATTACTTTGGGTCATTCATCTGTGATTAAATTACATATTAGATAATTTATATTTTTAAATTTCATGTGTTAGATTTTTATAAATAATTTATATAAAGCAAATCTAACAGATACATTTTTACTAGACTTCGTTCAGATAAGATAAACTGGTTTTACCAAAAATTTGCAAAGTACTTACAAAGGATTACCAAAGAAACTTACATAAAAGTGAGGAGCTCTATGTCTTTAATAAACATATAGGAATAAAAAATAAAGCTGGTTGTGGGCAATAATCTTAATGCACAACGGATTACATTTCTCTCCTTGGCCATACCCTTTACATTGTATTCAAGCTATCCAAAATGGAATTACTAAAATTATCTGAATGCTCATGAAACTACATTACCCTATTATCTAAATGGTTTTTACAGAGTCAAAAAAATATTCAATTCTGTAAAAATGGCAGGATGAGATAACTTTACTAGAAGCATTCGTCCACACTACTCAATGGCAAATCTCGGAGCTTTATTAAAAGGCAAGAACAAAGGCAAACTTCCATATCCAAATATTAAGAATTGTGTCTGGATGATGGGAATGTGCAATGTTTTCCTCTTTTCTATTTTCTATATTCTTCAAACTTTATATGAATATTTGTTTGGTTTAATAATAGAGAAAATAATGTGCTAGAGACTCTCATACACACACACAAAGCGAGAAATAATTTTATAAGTTAAATCTCTTGTCATTTTTCTTTACATTTTACCTTAAAGGTATTATTTTGTTATGACATATTAAGATAATATATATATAATATGTTTGAAACAGTGTCTGAAACATTTCACGTGTGCAATAAATGATAGGTTAATATAACAATAAGAGTGACTATTTACTATTATAAAGTAACATGTTATTCCTCATAATGTCTCTATAAAACATTCTAGGCAGGAGTCATTATTTTTGTGTTCCAAAATAAGAAAACAAGAGCTCATATAGTTATGTGTTGCTCAAAGTGACACTTCAGTTAATATCAAGAATTGATGAGAGTTAACTGCAGTTTATGGCAGGCTTGTTTCTAGCATCCTGTAGCTATGGCTTTGCTAAGCCACTGAGAATCTTTCTGGCACAAAGTGGGGACAGTTACCAGCAAGGACCCAGGAATATGAGTTTACACATCTTCTCAAGAAGCAATGTTGGCAATACACTTTGTCTTGGCTATTGATCCTTGGGTACCACTCACTGCTTATATTGCCGCCTCCTCCTGCCACTCCCATTCCCTAATTATTACTTCAGTAGTTCTTCCCCAGTCAATTTTCTCCTCTCTCTGCACAGTCACTGGGACCTATTACTAAATATCTTCCTTACAAAACACTCTGGACCCAGGCAGGAGACTTCACAGCAATGGCTGGGAAATACTTGTACATTATAAGTAATATCTATAAAGTCAAGCCCAGTGCAATTTCTGAGCATTCACTGTTTCCTTTTCCCAGAGACAAACTAAGATCTGTAAATTTAACTCTGCCTGGCTATTCAATCAGATTCAGCTTTTTCTTTAAATTTCCTTGTTTGTACAAGATCCTCTGCTTCTCTCATATTTACCTCCCATTTTCTGGCATAGTGCTAAGAGCATGTCATATATTTAATATATTTTACATAAATACATGCATATTTGAATAAGTATGATGAATTGTGCAACTAAAACATGTTAGTCTCAATTTTGGTTCATCACAAAAAGCAACAAAACTGAAAGAGGAAGGAATGGTGAGATGAATGTGGTCCTTGACTTATTCTGGCTCTAAAGAGCCTTAACAAAGGTTGTTAACCTTTATTCCTGCCCAATAAAATTATCTTTGCCAAATGATTATTTTAGAAGCCAAGTGGCAGGTGTATTGCTGCTAGCTCACTGATCCTGCAGGGAAACCCACTATCCCACAGCTGGCTTTGAGACTTGTACCACAGATTAAATTGCTTGGTTAGAGGGGAAAATCAATTGCTATTTTTTAAAAAAAACTTCACAAAATGATTGCAATCTACAACCTAATCAAAATCTAAAAGCCCCTTGTAGATTAGTTTTATTGGCTTGTTTTACACTGCAGGACTGATGACAGTTCTTGCAGAACCTGAACTGCCTCATTTCTTCCTACCACAACACTGGTTTTTCGGATAGTCACTAGTTAGAAATGAGTCCTTGAGAAATTGTTCATCTTTGGGATATTTTGTTCTTTTTGTTGATTTTTTTAACGCAGCCAATTTATTTTCTTTTCCGTATGCACCATTCTATTTCTGTTTCTTTGGCCATCTACTCCAATTTACTTATGTTGGTGGGTAGGAATACCAAATAACCTATCATCAAAGATAATTGCCCCACCATTTCATTATCACTTAGAAGGGCATCAAGCATTCATTCAATGAACACTTATGGAACATCTACTTACTAGTAAAGAGGGAGTTAAAGAGAATCGGAAAAAAAATCACTCCTAGACTGCCAAAATAGAAAGATTCCGTCCTCTATTTTTATCCCAAATATATAGATATATGCAAATATTATAAATATATATATTACATATAAATTACGGAATATACTATACATTAACTATATCTATATTATATAGATAGAAGCATTATATATAATGGCTACACTTCCAAATGAAGAATTTGATACTTAATTTTAACTCACAAAACAGAAACTACCTCCTCATACTCCTACACACAGACTCTCATAAGTGTGCATGCTATGGCAGCCAGATTATTTATATTCACTTTCTATCTATCCCTCAGTATTTTTATAGTAAGTGGATTATATTCCTAGTATGTAACATTTTAGAAGTGAGGTTGTTTCCTTTTGTGTTAGTGGAAATGTGCCTTTTTATAACCTTCAAGCCATTTTAAAACAACTCCTTTTTAAGTCAGGGCAGTATTCAGAGTGTTGGCACATCCATTACTGACCAGAGCCAGATTTAATTTAGATACTTTTAAAGTTGAGAGAATGGGAACTTTCTACTTCTGCATTTCAGTATCAGCACTTCATATCCAACTGATTGAATTATAAACGACTGAAGGAAGTACAAGCATTGAGAACATCTATTTGAAATGTAAATATCTTTCTTTGAAATTCCTTCTTCTCCTGACAGACACAAACTTCAAACAAAGCTTTATGCACATACTGCAGTGGGAGGATATTTTAAATACTACCAAGTCATGACTGTTATTAGTTTAATTGCAGTTTCCAAATCACACAATTCTGGAGGTGACCAAGGGAAAACAACTGACACATGTGAGGAGAAAAACTACAGGGTAATGGTTTCCACACAATGGCCAAAAACTAAAAGAACTTGTTCTGGTCTAATAGTTTTCTGCAAATATAGAATATTGTGAGGTTCTAGGTTCTATTTAGAACTTTTCATTTTTTCTTATTATGTATTTAACACTTGAATTCCTTTAGCAGAAAATCTGAATAAATAAACTTTTCTAGTTCCCATGACATAAGAACAAAAGCTGTGTCAAAATAGTGAATTTAAGTGAAGAGGACTGTCCCAAATATTACCTTAATTTTTTACTAACTTAGAAATTCTTGAAACAGAGGCAAATTTTGTTTTGATGTCGTCCCTCATCGTAGGTTTACCTCACACATTTCCTCTCTGTTACTCCTGGTTACCCAACATACTGATAATGATGTTTCTATTAACAAGGCAAAATGAATGACATTAGACTACTGTCATTGATTGATAGCCTAGCACATCTTGCTACAACTCTTTTCCCCTTCATCTTTGGGACAATCAATTGAATTCTACATTATTCTACCCATTTTACAGCTTTAAAAATTAGGGGTGAGGGAAATTAAATTAAGTTCCCATAGCCAAATAAGACTAAATAATTTATCAATTAACTCTAAACTTTTCTGCTTCTGGAATCTGTTTTTTAACAAAATTATGCTTATTTATGCATTTATTCAGCTAACTTTTAATTAATGATTAATACCTGGATTGGCCTGTGCTATGCTTGATCAATTCAATAGTGAGCAAAATAGGCCCCAAGGAGCCTTAAAGCCAGATTGAATTCATTATCTTCCCCATCAGCATTTTTATTTTCACAAGACTTCTTAAGCTACAATTCTAATCCAATATATTGCATCTGAAGAACAAAATTTTAGACTCTGTGGGATGTAATAGAAATGTCTGTGAATATTTTGATTATTGTTCGTTTGTTGGGTATAAATTCAAATCCAGAGGTCATTATTTATTCTGTCCATTGATCAAAATCATTCTTGCTGAATTGGTTCAACAATGTAGAGAGAATAAATCAAATTCTTGTAATGTAAGAGGTGTGGTTTTTGTACTATTATACCAGAGGCCCTCCAACTACAATACTGATCAGGTTGTGATAATCTTTCAAAAAGCTTATTTAATAGAGTTATGTTTCTTCATCTTTTAGCCATATATATATACATATGTATATATATATGTATATACATGTATATATATATATACATATATACATACATATATATGTATATATGTATGTATATATGTATATACATATACATATGTATATATATATGGCTAAAAGATGAAGAAACATAACTCTATTAAATCTATATATATACTTTATATATATTCTCTCTATATATATTTGTATATATATTTGTGTATATATATATATTTGTATAATTTTGTATATATATATACAAATGTTGGGAGGCTGGACTTGGCCTCCTAAAGTGATGGGATTACAGGCATGAGCCATGGCACCTGACCCCAATTAATATATTTATACCATCCAAAGCTTTAGTAAAACACATAAAGGCTTGGAGGTCAATTCTAAGTTTTAGAAATCTTATAAATAAAAACATATTCATATTTTGCTTGTTTTTTTAAGGTTAACCTAGCTTTTCCTTTAAAATATATTCTTGATGATATGAATTCATTGAATTATGAGACAATTTGAAGAGAATAAATCTCTTTTAAGATTAATCATTGTATCTAAAAGCAAGGAATGTCTTATTTTACTTTATTCAAATATTCTATGTGTGTGTGTGTATGTGTGTGTGTGTATAATGAATATGCACAGTATATCTAGCTATTTCTCCATACTTTGAGTATTAAACATGTTAATTTTTAATAGAGATTTGGGGGGTTTTCATTAATTTCAAATTAAGTTAATTATTGTAGACTTTAAAGCTTTTCCATCTTTTATATTATTCATACTATATTTAATGAAGTTACTGATATAATTGAATTTAATTCTATTATCTCATTGTTTGTGGTTTCGTTTGTTCATTTGTTCTTTTTTCTTTTATTTCTCCTCTCCTGCTATCTTCTTAATTAACATAGCTTTTATTCTGCTTTGCCCTCTATTAACATTTAGTTATATATTCTTACATGATTGCCTTAGTGTTTAACCTAAGGACTATATCATATATCCTCTCTCACTATATTGTCTACCACCAATCCTCTCTCTTGAAAAGGACAGGATTTCACAGCAGTTTATCTCATTCATCTCTAACTTTTTACAATTACGATTTTATATTTTACTTCTGGATGTGTTATAAATTAGTAATAATTGTTATTTTTGTTGTAAACAGTCTATGTAATTTTGTATTTACCACCATATTTATCCTTCTTCATTGTTTTTTTCTTTCTTCAGATTAATGTTTCCTTCTGTGATCACTTTCCTTCACCTTCAAAAACACTAGTAATTATTATTATTATTTTTGTGTGTGTGAGACAGAGTCTCTCTCTGTCACCCAGGCTAGAGTGCAGTGGTGTGATCTCAGCTCCCTGCAACCTTCACCTCCTGGGTTCAAGCAATTATAATGCCTCAGCCTCCCAAGTGTCTGAGATTACACGCAGGCACCACCACGCCTGGCTAATTTTTGTAGTTTTAGTAGAGATGGGGTTTCAGCCTGGGTTGGCCAGGTTGGTGTCGAACTTCTGGCCTCAAGCAATCCACCCGCCTCAGCTTCCCAGAGTGCTGGGATTAAAGGTGTAAGCCACCACACCCAGCAACACTAGTAATTCTTCTACTGGGTGTTTGCAGGAACAAATTGTCTTAAAAGATTTTCTGATTGTCTTTGTTTCCTAAAAATATGCTTTTAGGGTATAGAATACACATTGATGTTATTTTTTTTTCCTTTTAGCATTTTAAAATCTGTTACTCCAGATTTTTTTTTTAGAAAACTGGCAATTGGTCTTGTGTTTTCTTTTTCAAGTGTCTTTTTTTTTCTTTGTTTGTCTCTCTAACTGCTTTTGTGATTTTCTCTTTCTGTCTCTCCTGTGCTTTTATCTGTTCGATGATGATGTGCTTAGGTGTGTGGACTTCAAAAAAAAAATTGTATTTACTCAGTTTGTGATTCACTAAGTTTCTTGAACCTGTCAGCTGACATATTTTGTAATATTAGAAATTTCTCAGTTATTATGGGTTCACATAATATCCTCTCATCTTTCCCATACTCTTTCTTGTCCTCCTGGGATCCAGTTCCACACACTGGACTTAACTGGGGCTTGATATTTATACCTTTGTTTTTCTGATCTACTCTTTGTTTCACTTTGTTTCTGTTGACTGGCCTTTGAGTTCAATAGTCCTGTGTACGACTGTGACAAAACTTGTACATTCATCCAGTAAATTTTTACTCTCCAATTTTTTAAGTTCAAAAATGATCATTTCATTCTTTCTCACAGATTCCAATTTCTGTTGAAATTTACCATTATTTCACCTATTTTGTTGATGTTTTTATTTCCTTTATTGCATTAACAATTATTTTAAATCCTTGTCAGCCATATAAAATATATGTCAAATAATTTTCTTATTTTTTCTTAATTTTCTATTTTATTTTTATCTTTTTAAATATGTTCAAGCATATGCAATAATGCATGATTTTAAACTGGTTATTTTTCTTTCATGTAATATCTTTAAGTGTTCCAGATAATATCTACCAGAAAATATTATTTTTTTTTCTCTGTTAGGCAGAGATAGGTAAGAACTAAGGCCCTCAAGGATTGAGCTGGTTTGGGCTTGGTTGAAGTTTTAATCTACCCATCCCTGTCTTATTAATGTTTATTTCTGGTCTCTCAATTGAAGAGTCTGGTGTTCTGTTTATTTTCAACCAAAAAGACTGTGAAATATTTTGTTCTGTGTGTTGAAAAATTTAACCCAAGCTCTTTAAGTTTCTGGCTTTCAAAGATTCAAGGTTTGGTAAATAAATTGGCAGGAGGGGTATCAACTGTATGTTTCAGGAAGCTCTTTCCTTTCAGCAGTACATTGTCTTCTAAGTATTATAGAATTTTGGCAAATTTTGGTTTAACTTTTAAAAGTCTTCAATCTAGTTTCCCATACACCCATATATATCCCCCATTCTAAGCAAATACCTGATGAGGATGTTGGGACTCAGAAAACAATACCCCCAAATAAAGGCCTCAGAAGCAAAAGTTTTTCTCTGACCTTCTCCTGCCCTTCTGTCTCTCAGTCCTATTCTGCCAGATGCTAGTAACAGAAATTAGAATCCCTGTTTCCCAATGCAAGTCATAGAAATCAGAAGTCCTTTTCCCCAAAGCCAGCCATAAAACGTAAAAAATATGACTCCAACTTTTCCTCCACCTTTCTATGTAAAAGCTGGACATAAAGAAATGATCTGACCTACCTTGTTTGACTATAGGCCATAGGACTCTCATTCCAGAGAGTGTCCCGCCCCATACCCAAAGGGAAGGAAGGCATGCTCAGGAAGGCTAAGAAGATGCTAGACAGGTAGGCCTTGTTGGGTTTCCCCATTCAGTCTATTAGCACTAGATTATACACATTAGTCCAGTCATATTTCTATAGGGATGTTCTTACTTTCTTGAACCTAAGCATAAAAATAGACACTTTTCTCTTTATCTTTGAGTTTTCATTTTGAAGGCTTCCCTGTACACATTAATAATAAATTTGTATGCATTTTCTTCTATTAATCTGCCTCTCTTCAGTGATTTTCAGCAAATCTCAGAGAGTGAAAGGAAAGTTCTCCCTTGGCTCCTACAAGGAGAAACAAATGTGTCTGTGGCCACTCAAATTTCCAAAACTTTCAGGCAAATTCCATGCAACTACCAAAATTCTTGCTGACTTATATTTCTTCAGAGAGTCTCTGTGAATGTGCAAGCCAAATCCTGTCTACACCTAGAATCAACAATTTCCTAAAGGCAGAAAACTAGCAATGATTATTTGCCAATCTCAGAACAACTACTTCCTTTCTGAAATTCTAATTATCTTGTTTTCAGTGCTCCCATTGATCTCTGATGATTTTAAAGCTATGATCTTTGTAACTTCATCTTACTTCTTGGAGAGGGAGCAAAAGGCTGCTATATCATCCTATATTCTACCTAGAACCTGAAATCTATAAACTAACATTTAAAAGCATATGTTATACATCTAAATTATCTTGTCTTTTACTGTGTATTTTATTTGCATAGTCTCTTTTTCTCTAGTAAGTGAGCATTTCCAAATTCTATGTTTTTAAGTCCTTATGAAGCATATTTTAACATAAATTCTATTTTTGTATTTTGTCCTAATTTAATAGAATTCTGCCACATTTTACTGATTCTTTTGGCTTGCTCTTTTTGCTCTGTTTCCATATTCTGAGTTCACTCTGCTTTTTCAGCAATTTTCTTTCCTTAGAAATTCATTTGAATCAGTACACTTCCATAGATCTACTGTTTTAGCTATGGCCTAACAAACATTAATTTTTGTCTGTTATCTGAGTATATAGCTCAGCATCAAATGGCATAATCTATGCAGGATCATTAAAATGTCCCCTAAAACAATGTTTTCTTAAATGTTCCACAGAATTTAACACTCATGAGAAAAATTAACAAAATGTTTTTCAAGTTTGAAAAACACTATTTGTGGAGATTCTCAATGCGTATTAGCATTTTAATTGTGTTTGGAAATTTGGTAATTAAAAACAATTAGTTTGATTTATTAACCTAAGATTTACAACCATTTCTGCTCAAAGATTCTTCTCTACAGGTTATGTTTGTCAGAAATTTATAAAACTAGATTTCTATGGTATTCATAATGATGTCATATTTCCACTCCTGTGTAGTGTTATTCAAAAACTTTAGCCAAATAATTTATTACTAGCTTCAGAACCACCATGTTTCCATTAATGTGGCTTTTAATCATTTGGCAATAAGATTTAGGGAAGCAGTACAGCTTAGCAAATATGATTCTGTACAGTAGATTCAAGCAGTTTTTGTTACTCCTGACAATTAATATATCTGTGACCTTGGGGAAGTTACTTAAATTCTGCACCTCTCTTAATTCTCTCATCTTAAAATAGGATGAAGAAATAAAATATAATAAATAGAGTTTCTATAAAGATTTAATAAGTTTTTAGATTTTATTTATTTTTCCTTTAGTTTTTTAAGAAACTTCCATAATGTTTTTTGTAATAGCGCTTGCTACTAATTTGTATGCCCACCAATAGTGTATGGTTATTACACTGGTATTTTTTTTTTAATCTTTTTGATAATACCAATTCTAACTGGGGTGAGGTGACATCTCATTGTGGTTTTGATTTGCATTTTCCTGATAATTAGAGATATTGACCATTTCTACACATACTTGGTTATTTGTATGTCTTCCTTTGAGAAATGTCTATTCAGATCATTTGCCTATTTTAAAAACAGATTATTCCTTCTGCTGCTGAGTTCCTTGTATATTCTGAATCTTAACCTCTTATCAAATCGATATTTTTCAAATATTTTTTTCCTATTCTGCAGGTTGTCTCTTCAATCTGTAGATTGTTTCCTTTGTTGTGCAGAAACCTTTTAGTTTGATATAATTGATTTATCTATTTTGGCTTTTTTGCCTGTACCTTTGAGGTCTTATCCAAATTTGATCATTACACATCGTATAAATAGAGCAAAATATCACCAACACCCTATAAAAATGTACAATTATTTTGCGTCAAAAGTAATAATTTTTAAAATTCAACATTTCTATGGTGTTCCAATTTAAACTAATCTTAAAGTCATCATTTAAAAAATCTGAGAAATCTGGAATGAAGAATATTCTAAAAACAAACAAACAAACAAAAAACGGGCCTGTTAAAATATTAAGGCCATAAAAGTCCAAGGAAGCCTGCAAAGCTGTTCCAGATTGAAGGAGATAGGATAACTAAATGCAACCTGTGATTGTGGGTTAGAACATTTCCTATAAAGAACACTATTGGTATAACTGGCAAAAATGGAATGGGGCCTGAAAATTAGCAATCCAGTTAATGTTCTGATTCTCTGTATTGTGTTATGTTGGAAAATTTCCTTGTTTTTTTGAAATACAGACTAAGTATTTGGAGGTGATGAGGCATCCTGTCAGAAACTTAGGTCTCAAATGGCTCAGGAAATAAAAGTTCTGGCCAGTTGCAGTGGGAGGCAGAGGCAGGTGGATCACCCGAGATCAGGAGTTCAAGACCAGCCTGGCCAACCTGGTGAAACCCTGTCTCTACTAAAAGTACAAAAACTAGCCGGGCATGGTGGCGGGTGCCTGTAATCCCAACTACTCGGGAAGCTGAGGCAGGAGGATCGCTTGAACTGTATTTCAAACATTTCATACATTAATATTTTTAAAAAATATTATGATAATATATTAAAATATTCTAGAATAGTACTGGACACATAATAGATGCTCAATAAATATCTACTGAATCCCATCTCAAATAGAGGATTTTACATAGACACAAACATAATTAAGACAAGATATTAATTATAGAAAACTACCTTACACAACTTTGTCTGTTTTCAATCCTTCACATTTCCTCCAATTAAAATTGCCCCAATTTCTTCCATTTTATTTCCCCAAGTAAAAAAAAAAAAGATTCTTCAACTAAACATTCAATAAATGACAAAAGCCAACCATAGTAAGATTACATACATCATTATGTATTTGGTATAATTTAGTATAATTCAAATACATATATAAATATTCATATAGTTTTATATATCAATTTCATGTGTATTATATATAAGTATGCATTTTATATAAATGTATGTACATAAATAGTACATATTTATACAGAGTTCACACTATATATGTGTGTGTGTGTTATATATATATATATATATACACACTAAGGCCGGGCGCGGTGGCTCACGCTTATAATCCCAGCACTTTGGGAGGCCGAGGCGGGAGAATCACGAGGTCAGGAGATCGAGACCACGGTGAAACCCCGTCTCTACTAAAAATACAAAAAATTAGCCGGGCGTGGTGGCGGGCGCCTGTAGTCCCAGCTACTCGGAGAGGCTGAGGCAGGAGAATGGCGTGAACCCGGGAGGCAGAGCTTGCAGTGAGCCGAGATTGCGCCACTGCACTCCAGCCTGGGCGACAGAGGGAGACTCCATCTCAAAAAAAAAAAAAAAAAAAAAAAAAAAAAAAAAAAAAAAAAAAAAGTATACTTATTTTTATCATTTATTTAGCAGTTTCCACTGAAAAAAAAAGTAGCTCAGTTAAATCCTAAACCTTCAAAACTGCAATTTTGCCATCCCCAGCAGAATTCATCCAACAATGGACACATTCCGTATTCCTTTTCTTACAAGTAGACATTGAATTACGTAAGGTTTCTATTGGCTTAATTAACTTTCTGTAATAGTTTACTGAAGCTGTACAATAGATTTTGTCTCCCAAGTCCCCAAACTAATATTACATACAGGTCATGATTTAAAAAACTTGTTTTTTACATTTTTCCCAGCCAGTTAAAAGACTGTGAATTGAATTGAGTGGATTGTTCAGGATCATGATTTTTTTAAAAACCCACGTAGATTATTTCCTCATCAACCTGCTAGCATTGACTGTATTCTGATTTCAGAACTTGCTGACTCTGAATATATCCAGGGGTTTTCATATTATCATCATAAAATGAGGAAACAAACAATGACAACTATGATTTAAGAGCCCATATTATCTCCTTGCATGCAACCAGAAATTCAGCTAGCTTTAATTGACTACTATATGTAGTAGCAACGTGTAAAAAGTGGAACACTATATTTTTTATGCTTTAAATTTGACCTTAATTTTCAATCATTTTTGAACTTAGGGTTTGTTTAATTCCTCAATATAGAAGTAAATGAATAATGTAGTTGGCAACTTTTTTATATTGTCTAGTTTAACATTTTGACAATGCATTGCATCGTTAGTTTTTGACTGCTAGTTGGTTCACATATATTCATATATATAAATAAAGTGTATCAGAGTTGCTCTGAAAACTCAAAGCATAATATACAGTCTGTAAGAAAAGGGGAAACAAATCCTTTCAACAGTAAAAGAGTGATATCTGGCAAGTATGCTCTTTTTTATTAAATCAATTTTAAATCTAGGGAAATAAAAATCAAATGCCTGGACAGTATGATTTCTCTGTGTCTATTTTGAGCTTTATATACTTACTGTAAAACTTAACCAAATAGAGTTTCCTGAGCTCCCCGCTCTAAGGACCTCAAAGGGACCTTCTATTATTAAATATCTGGATCAGCTTCTTTGCCCCTGGTTGACATCTGTGTTCCTCTTTCTATCTTTTTCCATGCCCATGGGATTTGCCCTGCTTCCTTTTTTCTCTATTACTATTCTTTCCTCTTTATTACTGTCACCTTCAACTTTATACATTGGAGTGCCTCCCCACCAGGACCCACTGTGATGCAAGAAGCTATCTCTCTACTACCCTCCTCAGCTGTTACTTTCTGCCAATGAGGCAAGGTTAACTAGAATGTCATGCTTTTACACTACCCCCAGTGCTATCATGATCATATATCTCTCTTCCTTTTCCAAATTACAATCACATGAAATATCTAAATCCCAGAGAGAGGGTTCGGTATCACATCCTGGTAGATCAGATCTTATCCTACATATTTTAAACAAACAAAAATAGCAATAACATTAAAAAGTTCATCAAAATATACAGGCTTATATAGTTCACAAAGCATCAAATTGCAACAGCTCTGGTGCATGTTATTCTACTGGGCCAGTGTCCAGATAGCTCTACTCTGCCACATTATGCTGTTATAGAAAGCAGCTCAGGTATTTCTTACCCTGAGACTTCACTACAGCATCCCGCCTTAAGGGAGTTAGAATCTTTATCTTGGGTATTAAACTAGAAATCAAGACCATTTTTTGTAAGAGGTGTCGTCTCACTATATTGCCCAGGCTGGCTGGCCTTGGACTCCTGGGCTCCAGAAATCCTGCCTCACCCTCCCGAGTAGCTTGAACAAGAAGCCATATTTTTAAACCTTAAAACACAAATAATTGAACCACTACTTTCCCTAAATCAGAGGTATAGTACTTCACTTCTAAAGGTGGCTGTCTTAAAATCTGAAATCTCCTTTCTAAAGATAGCATCTTTAATTTCTATAACGGCTCCCAAATGAAGTTTTTTAGTGTCCTTAAGGTGAAGGAGGCAGTGGACACAAGTTCTTGTTTATTTTTTAGTAAACCATTCTATTTACATATAATGCAGAGACTTTTCATTTTAAGGATTTTAATTTTTAACACAATGAGAATAGACACAAATTAGTTTTAATAAAACTATTTCAAAATAGAAGTAATTTTGCAAATATCTACAAATCATAGCTTCAGGTATATCGTTATTAAGAAATAACTTACGCCTGGCACAGTGGCTCAGGCCTTTAACCCCAGCACTTTGGGAAGCCGAGGTAGGCAGATGGCTTGAGCTCAAGGGTTTGAGACCAGCCTGGGCAATGTAATCAAGCCCCATCTCCAGAAAAAATACAAAAATTAGCTGGGCATATTGGTGCACACCTGTTGTCCCAGCTACTCTGGAGACTAAGTTGGGAGGATTGCTTGAGCCCAGGAGGTTGGAGTTGCAGTGAGCTGAGATATCGCCACTGCACTACCACCTGGGCAACAGAGTGAGGCTCTGTCAAGAAGGAAGGAAGGAAGGAAGGAAGGAAGGAAGGAAGGAAGGAAGGAAGGAGGAAGGAAGGAAGGAAGGGAAAAGAGAGAAAGAGAAGGGAGTAGGGAGGGGGGAGGGAAGGAGGCAAGGAAGGAAGGAAGGAAGGGAAAGAAAAGAGAGAGAAAGAGAGGGGGGAAGGAGGGGGAGGGAGAGAAGGAAGGAAGGAAAGGAAAGAGAGAGAGAAAGAGAGAAAGGGGGAGGGAGGGAAGGAAGGAAGAAAAGAAAAGAGACAGAGAAAGAAAGGGGGGGAGGGAGGGAAGGGAAGGAAGGAAGGAAGGAAGGAAGGAAGGAAGGAAGGAAGAAAACTTTGTTACCAAAGCAAGTTGATTAAGTATCTTCTGTACTCTCTTCCCTAATCCATAAAATTGACATTACTTAACTCAAAATATTTGGTTTCAATTACTATATTAAATCTAAGGCACATAGTTTAATTTCTTCATAGTTGAACATCTATGAAATCAAGATGCCTTTTATAATCAATGCATAAGAAAGGCCTTGTGTAATAATTTATCTGGCAAAAAAAATCAAACATCTTGTTAAATTGATAAAATTTGATAAATGAAATAATGTATAAAAGAGGAGGCTTTATGCATAGAAATTAAGGCTGTGCTTTGAAATAAGACTTTCTAGAACAAATTCCACCTCTTCTCTAACTGTACACATGACCTTGAAAAAATGTAATCATTTTTGGCCTATTTTTAACCTTCAAAATGACTGTGATATTAACAATCATGGTCCCTCTTCATTGAATATCTCATTCCATTATTGTTAGTCAAAATAGTGTGATGTTTCAAACTTTCTGACATGTAGCCAGTGCTCAAGAAAATTTAGCTAGCTTTAGTGAAATGATTTAAAACTCTTTTAAATTTCAAGCATCTGATTTTTTTCCTGTAACTAAAATTATCTAGTACTTCACAGCCCTTGAAAGTGTAAAACTTTCTTCAAGAAGTTTTCCCTTCTTGACACACAGGCCAGTGAAGTGATCGAAACAAAGCATGAGTTTTATAGTACTGTTCTTTTAGTCACTCTCAATGAACAGATTTCAGAATTTTTATTGTGTTCTGAATGGTGAAATGTATTTAAGAAATACACGTTCCCGATATATGTGACAGAACAGATTTCTATTAGAAATGGTAGAACGGTAGACCGTGGTAGAATGGCCTTTGAAAAAAATAATTTCTAAACAGATTTTTATCTGTCTGGTAGAATGTGTTTCAGAAAATCCCTTTTCTAAATAAGTTGTCTTTTTAAAAAGTTACATGAAATGGAGGCCCTAGGCTTTGGCCTCTAGAATGTGCTGCTTTTCCTTTCTTTTTTCTCTTCAACCTGTCTTTACCTCATTTCCTAATCACAATCTCAACCAGTGGCCTAGCCTCATAATTTAGCAGGAATAGGACACCTATCTGAGGGAATTTACTCTTTTTCCCCTTACCAAATCAAAACAGCCTGCATCAGTGGCCTTTTAACTTTACTCCTATCTCTGACTTTTATTTATTTCTTCACATCTGTATATCTTCAATCTCTCTGTCTCTAAAGGATCATTTTTACTCACAGAAAAACCTATTCTAAAATCTACCTTTTATATAAAAAAAAAAATCAAAGACACATCAACAAAGCAACTCCACCTTGACTTCGTATTTGCTTCCATTTACCCTATTCCTTTGTGTCTCCTAAAAGAAATTATCAGCCTTGTCCCGAAATTCTCACCTTTCATTCATCCTTTGAAATAAACTATTAGGTGTATTCAAGATACAAAAGTATACTTATTTTTTGAAATGTAATGTGAAAGTATACTTATTTTTTGAAATATAATATGACACCAAATGTCTTTCACATTATGGTTAATATTGTTAGCCATAATCCATCCACATGTCCACATAAAGGTGACTTGTAAATATTGTCTAGCTCTTTGACGAAAAGAAAGAGAAATTGTTTTCATAACAAAATGCCCACTCTTTGCCACACTAGCCTATTAAATGTTCATATATGAGAAAACTGAAATCATTCAAACTATGAAAGAGCAATGTTGCAGAATTAAACTGAGCCATGAGCTAAAATATTCAAGATTAAGAGACCTGCGTTTCCATATATTAGTACAATAAGAAACAATAATATGTGGTTCATGCTTCAGTATGATATTCAAGCTCTGTGTTTGTAAGCGGAGGTTGGATGAGATATAGTCCAGGAGGAGAACCAATAAATAAAAAGGTACCAAGCCCAACATCAAGCCTAGGAAACTATGGGATTTAAAATTAAAAATTTAGTACTGGAAGGGTGTGTGCTAGAGAGGACACAGTGTTTTCCAAGAAGTGGTTATTGCTAGAACATGAATGGGAACAAAATATCAGAAAAAGGTTGAGAGAATGGGGAATTTCCTGATGACTGATTGTAAATCCTAGAAAAGAGATTGACAGGATGCCAGGATTTGAAAAATGTTGTTAAAAGTATTAGAATATAGCATGTATAGAGGCAAATGGGATTATATTTTATGGGCATATGGTAGGGGTTATGGGAGTGGTAGTCTAATGAGGTATAACCTGAGACAACTGGGCTTCTGTGTGGAATATTATAAGTGGGAATCCTTAATGCCCCTAAGGCAGGTCATGTTTATGAGGCAATGGAGGGGTCGACATCTTGACAGATCATGCAGTATTTAGGTCTCCCTCTCGACTCCTGCTGATGGAAGACTGTAGGCTAAAAGATGGGTGGCCCAACTAAAAAGCAGAGACCACCTTCTGAATTCTACTAGTGAAAACTTCAAGTGCATTTTTTTCCCATTTATTACTTTAGTTAATTTTATGAAAAGTTCCTAATATTGAATCATCCATGCATTTGTGGAGAAAGAACTAATTGATAAGATTATATTATTACTTTTATATTTTGCTATTTTCTACTTGAAAATATTTTACTTAGAATACCTCGTCTATACTAAAAAATGTTTATATATTTAAATAGCTTGTCTATTTTCATACTGCCTTTATCAGATCTTCATAAAGAGATAGCCATCTAGTTTATTTGGTCAGTTATTCAACAAGAGGTCTTAACCAGGCTGAGCTGGCTGAAAGACAGAAACAGAATTTTTAAAATTATTTTATTTTTTAAAGTTCTGGGTGCATGTGCAAGATGTGCAAGTTTGTTACATAGGCAATAAACATACATGTGCATGTGTCTTTAGAGCAGCATGATTTATAGTCCTTTGGGCATATACCCAGTAATGGGATGGCTGGGTCAAAAGGTATTTCTAGTTCTAGATCCCTGAGGAATCACCACACTGACTTCCACAACGGTTGAACTAGTTTACAGTCCCACCAACAGTGTAAAAGTGTTCCTATTTCTCCACATCCTCTCCAGCACCTGTTGTTTCCTGACTTTTAATGATCGCCATTCTAACTGGTGTGAGATGGTATCTCATTGTGGTTTTGATTTGCATTTCTCTGATGGCCAGTGATGATGAGCATTTTTTCATGTGTTTTTTGGCTGCAACTATCTGATCTTTGACAAACCTGACAAAAACAAGCAATGGGGAAAGGATTCCCTATTTAATAAATGGTGCTGGGAAAACTGGCTAGCCATATGTAGATAGCTGAAACTGGATCCCTTCCTTACACCTTATACAAAGATTAATTCAAGATGGATTAAAGACTTAAATGTTAGACCTAAAACCATTAAAACCCTACAAGAAAACCCAGGCAATACCATTCAGGACACAGGCGACGGCAAGGACTTCATGTCTAAAACACCAAAAGCAATGGCAACAAAAGCCAAAATTGACAAATGGGATCTAATTAAACTAAAGAGCTTCTGCACAGCAAATGAAACTACCATCAGAGTGAACAGGCAACCTACAGAATGGGAGAAAATTTCTGCAATCTACTCATCTGACAAAGGGCTAATATCCAGAATCTACAATAAACTCAAACAAATTTACAAGAAAAAAACAAACAACCCCATCAAAAAGTGGGCGAAGGACATGAACAGACACTTTTCAAAAGGATTTATTTTCTTTAGTGATTTGCTAATGTGTTTTAAACATGAATGAAGCTGATTTTTAAAATTATTTCACAGGGAGATAATATCAACATCTAATTGACCTTGATGCTGTAAAGTTTTGTTTACAGATTCTTTCGAAAATGTCCTTATTTCCTTCCTTCCTTCCTTCCTTCCTTCCTTCCTTCCTTCCTTCCTTCCTTCCTTCCTCTCTCATTCTCTCTCTTGTGCCCGCCCTTCCTTCCTTCTTTCCTTCCTTCCCTCCCTTCCTTCCTTCCTTTCCTTCCTTCCTTTCCTTCCTTCTTCCTCCCTTCCCTTCCCCTTCCTTCCTTCCTTCCTTCATTCCTTCCTCTCTCTCACACACACACACAAACACACACACACACACACACACACACACACCAGATTTCTGAGCAAGCATAACTTTTAGGACATGGTCAAATAAAACTATAGCTTGGATTTCAGCTGCTGCCCCTTTAACAATTATTTAGTAGGCTTTTTTCCCTGACCCTAGATGAAAGTTCTTGTAGTTTCAATGATTTTTTTTTTTTGTTCACAGTTAGGTTGTTTAAAAGCCCTATAATCTTTTAAGTCTTAAAATACTGTCTCAGATAGAAAATTAAAAGTGTTCACACCTATGTAATATATATTTTCTTTTTAAAATTCAAAGATACAACTTTTTCTCCTGTTTTCAGAGATCTGTAGTCAGGAAGAAAGACATCTTACAGCATGACAGAGATAGCTATTGACTTTTCCTTTGACACCATATCTCTTTCTCCACACCTATTAAGAATCAGAATGTGACAAGAATTTAATCTCATCAAAATCATTCTAATTTTGCTAGCACTATTGGAACTTGGCTTTATCATCCTTAGGCCTGACATGCAACTAAACTAACTCATTCTTTTAATAAGTACTTTTGCAATTTCTTCTGTTTCTTTGTTTTTGAGAATTAGCCCCCATTATTAGAAATTTTTACTGGTAATGTATTTGATGATATTGGTGAATTGCTCCTTCTGCTGTTTCCTGACTTCCTTTGCTGAATGCAGGAGACCAGAGATACTATTACTTCCCCCTTTTGAGGCTGTTTCCTTCCTATAGGTGGGCCTATACTACAGGACCAAAGAGAGCAATTACAAGTGAGCTAGCTATGCTCACTCTTGACCACATATAATTCACAATAAATAATAATATAGCTTTGTCCCCCAAAATAGTCTTCAGTAGATCTGTGTACATCTGGCTCACCTATATTATAATTTTTGAGTTTTTCAGTTTGAAGACACAAATCCACTCTTCCCCACTCTGCACCCCCCACCCCCAACACCTCCATTGGTTCTAAGTTTCAAACTCTAGGCTGAGATTTAAAAAAAGGTAACTCTCCCTGCTCTCTTGATACTTATTTGCAATTTATTCTCTAAGGTATTCACACTCTTGACTTTTTATTCCCTCCAGGGTGTTAACTTTGGAATCAACTAGCTTCTTTTCAGTAACCTATTTTGAAACATCTTCATGATGAACCTGTGAAATATAATGCCTATTATCTTTTTCCATAAGCTAGAACTGAGATAAGAAGAGTTCACTCTTAACCTTGAGATAAGGTAAAGTAAGGATAGTAATAGTTTTAAATATTATGATGCATTAATGTAAAAATCATTTTCAGAGTTTTTATGTTACTTAGCCTAGCAAACCTATATCAAGCTTAGTTGGCTGTTAAAGCATTTAGCAAAATAGAAAATGTGTGCTCCAAATAATTGCCAGAGTGTAATCCAAAATTCACATCTGATTAGTATTTGCGAAATAGTTGAAAAGATTCATATTAATAGACTTTTACCTAGAGAATATGCAGTCGAACATTTCCTCTACATCATTTCCAATTCTCTACAACATTTCCTCAGGCTCTAATCTGCACAGATCTACCAGTCAAAAAAAATCTATCAATATTTACTTTGTATAGTTTTTATTTTTATAATAATCTAATACATATAATATTTTAAATCTCTTAGAATTATTAGAAATAAAATTAGGCTTTAGCACATTCTATCAACTTACTGTTAGAAACATTATAAGAATTGTTTATAGGAAACGGTTATTAGTTTCATAACTTTGTTGCTAGTACAGTTTATTTCATAGCAGTTTTTTATGAGGAATACAATCACTGAACTATTTCTTTTGAGTTTTAAAAGGTAATTGTTATACTTATATTGAGTAATCTGTATTGTTTGTTTTGAATCATGAACATCATCAATAATGTAATTTTTTAGACTTCCTTCTTTGGATTCTTTTCTGAAATGCTCAGAATCTAATTTTGAGAATTGGAGGTAACACATAGCATGTAGACAAGATATCAAAACAATTTTTTTCCACCTTTATATTACTTAATATTATTTTCAAAAGTATTTTATTTCAATTTTATATTACTTTCTACCACTATGTTACATATATTTCATCATTTTCTATAAAAACTTTTTGGAATATGATAGAATACATATTTTTAAAAGCATTATGCTTATTATTCACAATCAAACTGTAAGATGAGAAATTACTAAGCCTATTTAAGATAAATTCATGAAACCCTAACCATTTAAAGCCATGTTTTCCCCTGAGAAATAGTCACAGATATATGTGTACATATATACATTATATATATATATATGTATGTGTATATGTATGTGTACATATATGTGTGTATATATGTATATATATGTCTGTGTATATGTATGTGTGTACATATGTATATACACACACATATATATATATATACACACACAGACACATACACATACACACATACACACACACACAGTCTATATAAGTTCATTTGGGTTATTTGAGACTGTTACCATTACCTCTAGTAATTTGATAAAGGAATGGGAGCTAAACAACCACAAAACACTCTATAGATTTCATGGAGTTCAGGAACCTTTAAGTTGTAAGACACCAAAATCACGCAAAATAGGAGACTTCCATTTGGAAAATTATAGCAGATCTTTGGCTACCAACCATATTTGAATCCCCTTCTTATGCTTAGGATATTTCATGAAGAATATACAGCAGATAATTCATTCTGTTAAGGAGATTAGCAGATATATCCACTTCCTAAGGTAGCTGTGTAAGAGCATCATCCAGTGTCCAGATTGTGCAGACTCCTGAGGTGCTGATATACTATGCTAAACGAGACCTCTGCAGGTAATTTGGACATTGTTTCTGTCTTCATTGTCCTACACCTGATCATCTGCTCTCATTTGTATATTCTGTGAGTTGCTCAATAGTTTTTAAAAATTAAAATAATTGAAGTATATAATGTTGCTCATAAATAAGAATTCTGATTGACACAGCTGGTACATAACTAGTCTGAGCCTCTCTTTTATAGACTTCAGAATATGAGATGGAGACAGAAGAACAGCAGAATCAGAAGCAAAGCTGGATAATGAATGGAAACAGAAGTGGACAGAAGTGGAGAATGATGAGATAGATCACTAGAGAAAAAAGCATAGGATACAGACTTCTAAGGTATAACCAAGACAACCAGATCACATGAGCTTCTGTAACTCACCACAACTGCTTTTGTTGTATCTTCTTATCCAAGGATTCATCTACTGTTTCATTACTTTATCTGAACTTTGTGTTCCCCTCAAATGAATGCTTTTGCTTCCTAAAATTCAAGCATATCTCCTTAAGACATTCCCCCTTACCAGAGTATAAGCTGTTACTAAGTTTTATAAGAGCAGAGACCAAGGCTGTATCTGTTTTATTCTGCACCATGTATTCAGTTTGGCACAGAATCTGGCTCATAGTTGGTTGAAACACATGACAATGAATGAAGAAGTGAAATTAAAATAACAGACATAGTAAATTACATTTACACAAAGAAATATTTTGATAAATTATCAGTTAGTCCAATCTCATTTTGACTCCATGCAGGCACACACACACACACACACACACACACACACACACACACACACACACCTATTTTTCCCTTTATTTTTAAAAATTCTAAATGAGAGAAGTGTTTCTGATAGTTGACTAGGGAACAGAAGACACATTTACTTATTCAGATTTGTGAACTTCTCTGGGAAAGAAGATGATATTTTTCCTTTTTCTCTCTAAAAATAAATGTCTTTCTAAAAAATACAAACATTATCATGATACCTAATACCACCGGGTATTATTTATTATTCCAGTTTTCTGTCTCCTGCTGCATTAGATCTCTGTTCTGATGCAGTATTTTTTAATATCTGCCTATAGAGCTTTCCGTATGCTACCTTCAACACACATCTTCTTTCCCCAGGAGGTTTTCTTTGGTTAATAACACTGTGTAAGTACTTAACGTGACATTATGATTTGTTGCAAGGGTAGCCTTGCAAGTGCTTGACCTCATATAGTTCTATAGATCACTATTGATTTAAAGTGGCAGACCAAATTCTCCACATTAGCCTGCACTACATTTTTAATACATCAATAAAACAGAATTACTCCAAAGGAAACAATTTTGTCAGTGGCTCTAAAGCAGTTAACAGAATACAAATCTCAGGGTACTTTCCAAAGTTATTGATAAATATATCTAAGAACCAAATTGTGTATCAGAGAAAATCATTGTCTCACACAATATTTTGTAGGGAAAACATAAAGGATTGACTCTCCTATCAGGGAACTATTTTAAAAAGTTGAATATGTCCAAAATTACTAGAAATAACAGTTTGTTTTTAGTTAAAAATATACATATTTTTAGTCCCCCTTTAAACAAAAGTGGATGCCCTTTGCGGTGTATTGCAGTTTATTTAAACCCAATTAAACCAAAAACATCTCTGCATTATTTCCAATGACGAAATTACCAAGATAGGTGCCCAACATATTGCTGGATTTTCTAAATCATGGTTCACTTTTAAATTAAATTATCAGAAAAAGAGTTAAAAATGGCAATTGTGAACATTTCCTTTCCAAATTTCTAATAATATTCCTTCTTCTGCCTAATATACTTCCTTCAATCTTAATCCATGTAATCCATCACATGTAACACATTTAAGTGAATAATATATTTTAACTATAGAATAAAAATTATAGGTTCTAACTAAATATTGTTTAAATCTCCAATCTCATTTGTAGTTTACATTTGCAAATACTAAAATATTAATTAGGACTTGATCATCATTTCCTTTTGTTCTCCTCTTTTTTTGGGGACCCCATAACTTCTACAACTTATGGAATTATGATTCTATTCTCTTTTTTTAGCTTTTTTAAATTGATACATAAGAGTTGCACCTGTTATGCCATACATGTGTGATTTTGATACAAGCAAATAATGTCAATGATCAACTCGATCAAATCGAAATAATTGTGATATTCATCATCTTAAACAAGTATTATTTATTTCTGTTGGGAAAAGTCCAAATCTTCTCTTCTGTCTATTTTGAAATATACAATATGTTATTATTAACTATAGTAGTTCTACTGTACTATTGAACACTGGAACTCATTACTTCTACTAATTGTATTTTTGTATTTATTAAACAATCTCCTTTTATCCCCACCTCTCCCTACCTTTCCCAGCCTCTGGTAACCAACGTTCTATTGTCCGCTTTCACGATAATCAACTTTTTTAGCTTCCACATATGAATGAGATTATGTAATGTATGTCTTTTTGTGCCTGGCTTATTTCACTTAACATAATGTGCTCCAGTTCCATCTATCTTGCTGCAAATGAAAAAACTTCACTTTTTATGGCTGAATACTATTGCAGTGTATGTGTATATGCCCATTTTCTTTATCCATTTATAATCTGATGAACACTTAATTCTCTGTCTTGGCTATTGTGAATCGTGTTACGAGAAACATGGGAGTGTAGACACTTTTTCAATATACTAATTTTCATTTAATTTTTTGAATATATACCCAGCAGTGGAATTGCTGGGTCACACAGTAGTCCTATTTTTAGTTTTTTGAGGGATCTCTATTGTTCTCCACAGTGGCTTTACTAATTTACATGAATTATATTATTTGTTGTTGTCTTGTGTTTTCAGGTTTGGTAATGTGTTTTTCTACACATTTTTTCTTGAATTTTATTAATGCCACTTCTTTCGAAGTCAATATTTACCTTCACAATTTTCATTTGTAATAATATTATTTTATTATTTCCCAGAGGTGCAAGAATCATTGCTGTTGGAAGCGAAGTTCCTCTTTGTTGAAGTTATTACCTTGAAAATGACTATCTCAAGAACTTAGCTGGCATACCTCTGGATGCTCTATCAGATGTACCTAACCATCCTGCTCTCACAAAAGTCATGACGCAACAAAGTGATGATGCCACAGTTTACTCAATTTCTCTAAAAGGAATAACCCTTCTCCATCTGTATTGCATCCAATAATTCTATAAACCTGAATGAATTTTCTATTGGTCAATCAATCTTTCCACTGAGATGGATAAATGTGTCAGAGTTTACTACAATTACCTGTTTTCATATCTGAATTTACCATGGCTATAAGCTCCTCAAGTCTAGGAGTCTTTTATTTCCTTTAATTTGCAGTACCAAGCAAATGTTCCACAGAGGTCATCTGAAATAAAGGCTTAGTGCATAATTAATTTCTAAAGCACAAGTGTGACATTTATCATAATACTCTAGATATACTCGGAGTTATCTATTCAAAAGCATGTTTTCTATGAGAAGTATGCTAAGAAAGAAATAAGCATATGAGGGGTTTAGTAATATGTAAGGTAAAATAATGAAGGCCAAGTGACTGAGAAAATACAAATTTTAATAACTTACTACTTACAATAATAAAATTTATCAATTAGTATATACTTCATTGTTCTCTGTTCCTAGATTCTAATAACAGGCATACTTGGGGATATTGCAGGTTCAGTTTCAGATACCACAAGGAAGTAAATATCACCATAAAGCAAATTGTACAATTTTTTTGTTTCCAAGTGCATATAAAAGTCATATTTATACTATACTGAAGTCTATTAAGTGCACAGTAGCAATATGTCTAAGAAAACAATGTACATACCTTAGTATAAAAATACTTCACTGCTAGAAAATGTTAAAAATCATCTGAGCCTTAAGCAAGTTGCAATTTGTCTGCTGGTGGAGGCTCTTGACTTATTGTTGATGGCTACTGGCCAGTGAGGGTGATGATTGCTGAAGGCTGGAGTTGCTGTGGCAATTTCTTAAAATAGGGTAAAAATGAAGTCTGCCACAATGATTGTCTCATCCTTTCACAAAAGCTTCTGTTGTAGCATGCAACACTGATTGATACCATTTTGACCACTATGAAATTTATTTCAAAATTAGTCAGTCCTCTCAAATCCTGCCACTGCTTTATCAACTAAGTATACATTGTGTTATAAATCTTTTGTTGTCATTTCAACAATGTTCATAGCATTTTCACCAGAAGTAGATTCCATCTCAAGAAATCATTTCCTTTGCTCATTCATAAGAAGTATCTCTTCATCAGTTCAAGTTTTATCATGAGATTGCAATACTCAGTCACATCTTCAGGCTTCAATTTTAATTCTAGTTCTCTTGGTATTGCTATCACATCTCAGTGACTTACTCCACTGAAGTCCTGAATCCCTCAAAGTCATCCACGAAGGTTGGAATGAACTTTTTCTAAATTTCTGTTAACATTCATATTTTTACCACTTGCAATAAATCACTAATGTTCTCAACGGCATCTAGAAACTTCTTTCCAGAAGGTTTTCAATTTACTTTTCCCACTTCTATTGGAGGAATCACTATATATGGTAGGGAACACATTACACAATGTATTTCTTAAAGAATAAGACTTAAGGGTCAAAATCACTCCTTGATTCATGAACTGCAGAATGAATGTTGTGTTAGCAGGCATGAAAACAAAATTAATCTTACACATTTCTATCAGGTTTACTGGGTGAGCCATTGCATTGTCAATGAGCAGTAATACGTTGAAAGGAATAGCTTTTTCTAAATAGTAGGTCTCAACAGTGGGTTTAAAATATTCAGTAAACCATGATATAAACAGATATATTGTCATCCAGACTTTGTTGTTCCATTTATAGAGAAAAGGCAGAGTAGATTTAGCATAATTCTTAAGGGCCCTAGAATTTTCAGAATGGTAAATAAGCATTGGCTTCAACTTAAAGTCACCAGCTGCATTAGCTCCTAATTAAAGACATGGCCTGCCCTTTGAAGTGTTGAAGCCAGACATCGCCTTCTCTGTAGCTATGAGAGTCTAGCTGACATATTTTCTTCAATATAAGCCTGTATTTGCCCTGAAATCAAAACCTCATAATTGATCATTTATGCAGCATAATTTAAGTAAATATATTGAGCAATCTCAAATAGCATGTTAGGGCACAAAAATGGCCACAAAATCTTTCACACAGTCATTACAATTCTCTAATATCTCTTTGCTATTCCTTTCAACAAGAAGTAAAGTCAAATTCTCTGCTAGTTGAATCTAGGCTTTACCAGTTGGCTTACTTTATTCAATGGGACATTAGTAATTGTGATGTAATTATAGACGTGAAAAGTGCTTGTGCATTCGGACTTACATTCTCTCTGCCATTTCAAATCTTGACATTGTATATAGAAAATACTAGTATAGTCTTTTGCATCTAAAGAGATAACATGGAGCAGATGCGAGCCCTCCCTTCTGAATCCCACTAGACCAAGCAGGCTGTCTGCAGCTAGATAGGTGAGTGAGGCTATCCTGAATAACCCAACCACACAAAATTTAGGAAGAATAATTGCTTATTTAAGTCACAGGATTTTAAGAAATAAAAATGTTTGTTGCTTTAAGAAAACTAGAGTTGTGGTTTTAAGCCACTTTTCTCAGCAAATGAATTCTGTAAGTGTACAACTAGGGATTAAGGATAATAGTCACTCTATCAACTGGCCTTGTTTAATTACTACATTGGAAGATTCTGTAAGCATTTTCTAATAGCATTTGGTTCTGCACTGAATATTAAAATTTATTATAAAGTTTATTACAAAAGAGAAATAAACCTTCATGGAGAATATTGTTAGTAATTTAAGCTCTGTGAAGATGTGTTTACTCTCTTTAGAGTTAGGCCTTGAGTTTTTAAATGACTTAAAAAAAAACCAATAAAGCCTAGAAGATGTTTATTTTTCTCAGTCACCAAGGCTTTTATTTTTGTTTTAAATACCGTTATTTAAATGTATTGGTTCTAAATATTATCACTTAAATATTATTCCAATTATATGGCAATTCAAAATAAAAACAGGAATGGTAAAGTCACTTACTGAGTCTTTGCTACACGGTAATTAACACTGTGATAACTGACTTATGTATTCTAGCTAATTTAATTGTTACTAGAGTTATTATCTCCAATCATCTGTGAAAAAGTGCCTATTAATTTAATGAAAGTCAGGTTGTCATTCAGTGGCATAGCTAGGGTTTGAACTGTGTCTGCTTATTCCAAAACCTGTGCCTTTAACTGTGACGTGTTCTTGCTCCTTCTAAGTATAAGCCAAAATTTAAACCATTGGTGCTTATTATACACTGTTATTAAATGTATTCTGAAAAAAATAAACATGTCTTTACTTCTTTGTGAAGACTCATTAAAAAATCATTATTTTTTCTTTTGGTCAGAAATGTTTTAATGACTATGCCACAGAAACACAGCATCACATGTAGCCTCAGACTTGTCCATAATGAGTCAAATGTCCTCAGCATCAAAAATAATGGAGTGAGAAGGCAAACTCACGGCTAACATAAAGTCCCCAAACGAGGAGATAGCATTTACCATCTCTGTCCCCATTTTCTTCCTATTTTGGCATTTCTTGTTTAGCTTATTATTTTAACCAGTACTACTTAGGTTCACAACGTAATATATTTGTAGTATTTAGCACGGATGTACTGCGTTAGTCTTTTTTTTTTTTTTTTTTTTTTTTTTTAGATTATTAGCAATCTTTTTCCCCAACATTTTATTATAAAAGTTTTCAAATGTACACAAAAGTTGAAATAATTTTATATTAAACACTCACACACAAACCAGATAGTTTCTATAAATTTTAGTATTACTTGCTTTATCATATATCTAATCATCCCCTCATCACTCTATCAATCCATTGTAATTTTTTATTAATTTCTGAATAAATTGCAGATATCACTACACCTCCCCTGAAATACTTAATGAATATTATTAACTATTAGATGTTAAACTTTTGTCATTACAATTAGTACTGTAATGAAAACTTGTATAAACACCATTTCACACATTACATTGTTTTCGTAGCTATTGGGAAATGAAATAGAAAACAATAAAACCAATATATGGCTTAGAAACTTGTCTGAGGTTACCCAAAAGAAAACATTAGAGCTAAAACGAATCTCCTGTGACAAAATTAATGTTCTTCCTACTTTTTTCAGAAATTTTGTGAAGACTTGTCCAGTTTTGTTAATGTTGGGATGGCTTATGGAGTCAACAGAACATGTTTCGAAGCTTAACTTTGCTCTCTATTAGCTGTGTGATATTAAATTCTTAAACCTCTGTTCTTTCTTTTGAGCCCCTCTTTCCTACTAATAAATGTGCTGCCACACCAGGCATTGTTGCTAATAGGACTGGGCACCTCTTCATCCTCAGGGCCTGTACCATCACTTATGGTCTGCAGTCATTTTTTTCTGGAAAAAAGGAAGACAGACTCCCCGTGTTCTGATGTGAGAAGCAAAAGATTGTATCCTCCCTTGTGGGTTACATTCTTTTCGGTAGTTTTCAAAGCAGCATTGTTTATGTATCAATATTTAACAGATTTTATTTTAACATGATGCTTCCTTCATATTTTGTCTATAACCCAATAAATCTCCTAGGAGAAAACTCAACTAAAAGAAGATTGCTCAATAAGCTTAGACCAGTTATCTTGGACTCAGAAAAGAGAAAAATTTCTGGGAAAAGCATGACACTTTTTATTTCACATACCACCTGCCTGATCTCTCCTAGAATTGGGTCTGAGTTTAAGCAATACAATGACAGCTCAGGACTGAATATTATGCAGTATATGCATTTTATGCTACTTTTTGTTTATTTTTAAAATAATGTAATTTATATTAGGGAAATAAATACTGAGATTTTTAGTGAAAATGTAAATGAATCCACACACATGCACACTATACAAGGGATTATTTTAAGTCATGAATTTTAAAAAGAACTTCCTCAGAGACATGAGAACAGATTTATAACCAGCTGGTGCCAGGCTATATTTGGCATATGGAACCTAGATTTAGTTATCCTCTTCAAAGTCCATGAATACCATTCTAACACTATTCAGCATGTAGGACAAATGGTTGGGGAATTCCTTTTAGCAATCTCCAAGTGATGGGAACAAGGTCAAATGTCACCACAATGTGCTGTAGTTCTCAAGGTTTGAGTCTCTAACTATGTTCTCTGAGGCAGCCAGAGCTGTCAGTGCTGCAGGGAAGCCATCAGTATTTTGAAAGATGTTAAGGGCGGCAGGTTGTTTTTCTGCATTTTTGTGTGCTAGCATAGACTATGGTTCTGTTAAATAAAACTATGTGGAAGATGCTAAGTTCTGAGAACCAGAGCACTGGGACAGAACAAGGTGCCTATCTTCCCCTCACAAACAGGCACCAGCACACTCTGTGTGCCTTTGTTCTTAAAGAGACCTCTGTGTTCATTGCTGAACAGATAGGGAGTTTCTCTGTGTCGGGATTTTTAACAAATCATCTCAGGTCCCATCAGTATCCCCTACCTTATAAACACTTGTTATAAAGAAAACAGATTTTCTTCTACACTCTGATTGGTAATGCCTGAGATTCTTTTACTAACTTCTCTGAAAAATTCTTACCACACCCAGCTTTGCTGTCTGCCTGCCTTTCAGAAATTTTCACCTTTCTGAATCCTTAGTACACAAACAACTGGACTAGGGATAGACCTCTGGTTCAATCGGATCAAATAAGATTGCCTTCTCAGAAATTTAGATTTGCAACCTATAAAATTCAGTTGTTTCTAACTATTAAAACCTAGGAATTAATTTAAATACTAGGCTGAAATGGCTGTATTTCTCCTTTATTCAAGTTCAGCAAAGAATGGGCTGCAGTTGGCTCCAGTTCTTCTTCAGAACTTGTACTTACTTTGCTTCTGTATGACAATCCTCTTGTAGTTTTCAAACACATTCTCTTATTATGCTTACCTCAGCTTGGGTGGATTCTGTTCCTTACAATTAAATACTTGCTGAGGAACAACTGGGGAGATAATTGTTTATTTAGCTAAGGGGAACTTTTGGAATCCCCATATTCAGAATGGCCAGTGGAAACAGGCTTTCTCCTACCACACAGACTCTGCTGTTCATTATTTCACAGCAGTTTTATGGTACTGAAAATGTGAAGACAGATATGCATGGTGCTCCTAAAATCTCCTTAGGAATTGTAATCTCATGGAAAGAGACTGCTTCGAAACTTTGCTTCATCTTCACCTTTTATATGTGAAGTCGATTTCATTCATGCTTCATCATTTTTTGGAAAGATGTATCTTTTAGAGAATGCATTTGAATCCAAATAATATTTTCTCATCATTACTGATTTTTAAAATTTCTATGAATCTTGGCATACAGGATTCAATGTCAACTGGGATTTTTATATAAAAAGCCTAATGCATTCATATGGGTCTGGCTTTTCAGATTTATCTAACCTTATGAAACCATGTGCCTATTACTTGAATTCCCTCTCATTCTCAGCTGTATAACCAGGTTTTTCTTCCCAACTATCTACACAGCTTAGTCCAAAAAAGATTCATATTCTACCTATTATAGATTATTTGAAATTTAAAAAAACTTCTTTAGAAAAATGCATGCAAAATCATATTACTAACTACTTCAGTTAGGCAAAGCCAAAATATCTCTGAAAGCATCTTGTGTCAATAAAGTTGGGCCCATCTTCTTACAAAGAAAAGTGCAATTATTATTTGTTATTAGGAATTAGAAACTTTACAGGAGAAAAAAATGCAAGTGCTAAAAGTCACTTACAAATGTTCTTAAGAAGAAAAAATAGTGCTCGTGCATAATTAAAAAGTTGGTGATGTATTTCCAAATACCCTAGTATCTTTTATTATTTTACAGCCCTTTTTTTTTTTAAGGAGAAAGGAACACCATGGCAACCAGTTTTGACTGGTTATAAAAGGATAAGTCAACTGGTTTCTTATCATTTCGCTATAAGATTAACAATTTTCTCTTAACCTCACTTTTCAATATCTTCTGGTATTCTGTAACCAACCATCTAGAGTGTTTGTATGGTCAGAGGAAAAAGATCATATATAATATGTCTTTCTAAAGCTTAAACATTTACAAAAATAGGCTGGGCGTGGTGGCTCACGCCTGTAATATTAGCACTTTGGGAGGCCGAGGCGGGCAGATCACGAGGTCAGGAGTTCAAGACCAGCCTGACCAACGTGGTGAAACCCCGTCTCTACTAAAAATACAAAAATTAGCTTGGAGTGGTGGCAAGTGCCTGTAATCCCAGCTACTCAGGAGGTGGAAGCAGGAGAATCGCTTGAACTCGGGAAGCAGAGGTTCCAGTGAGCCCAGATAGTGCCGTTGCACTCTAGCCTGGGCGACAGAGTGAGACTCCATCTCAAAAAAAATAAATAAAATCTCTGTGAGAAAAAGATGTGTGCGTGTGTGTGTAATTTCCTAACATTTCTGGGCACCAATGATCTCTTTTAATATCTATGGTTCTCTTTTTATATAGCTACAATACACAATGTTAGAGTATATTAAACAAAATTAGGTTAAGTATCTCCAAAAGAGTTACTACTGGAAGTGAAATAAAAAAACGAAACAATTTTTGTTTGTATAAGTAACTTGAGAGTAATCAAGATAAATGGAAGGTACTAAGAAACTGGATGATGGCTAATGCCAATTCATGAAGCAGAATAAATCAATTTGCCTTCATAGTATTGTAGACAAATTGGATTTCCCTAGGCAATCCAGGCGAAAGAAAATGAAGTTTAAGGAATACAGACAAAATATTTAATATTAGTGAAAAAGAGAGTGTGTGCATAAATCACGGCTGGAAGATGATATCACTTCAGTGAGGTATATTGAGAGAATTTTTAAGATGCAAGAAGTTCTAAAAGTCTCTTGTAAAAACATTTTTACAATATTATTTAATGAATTAAATCATAGCTCCCATCACTATCTCTTGAGTAAAAATACCTATGTTAATTACACATTCATAAGACTGTTTTGTCTTATATTAGGAGTTGCTAACTTACAAGAAGTAATGAAAGTCTGAGTTCCTTATTTGAGAGATTAGTTACAATTAGAAATAATTTATAAGGAAGCAGAAAGTGGATTAAGACATGAAATTATATGTATGTATGCTTTCCAGGAATTAAAAGGAATTTTTCAGTCATAAGACTTTGACATGGATTTGGAGGTGTTCTACTGGAGATGATAAGATGGATGATAGGATCAGGAACATTTCTATCATCCATCTCCCAACTCTGCAGATTACAAATAAAATTTCATATAATAACCACAAGTGAGCACAGATCTTGGTTTGGAAATCTGAGGTATATTTTCCCTAGGAATAAACATACTTGGGCTTGTCTTGAGGACACATGGGATACCACCATCAGCTACCACTTCTCATTAGGACTGTGGAAACATGTGGAAAAGACTTATATCAAAGTAAGTTTTAACATATGTAAACATTGGCTTAAGACAATGCTTCAGTGTAGGAAAAGAAAGATTCTTCTGACTATAGTACACAACGAATTTTAGATTGTCCTATGACATGTAGACATACACTTGAGATATAGGGAGAGAAGATGGCATTGATATGTGAGTAAAAGCCACTTTACAAATTAGATTATATGTGAGATAGCAGAGTGCAACACCAGAAGTATAGTAAGTGAATGAAGTTCTCTGTTCTGAAGAAAAACCTATGAGACTTTAAAAAATCAAGCAGAAACAGCTATGCATTGGCACTGAATCATTAATGCCTCTAGATATGGCATGATAATTCCAAGAAGCCACCTTTTACAAGTTTCATATCGGCTTCTGAGAGGTAATAGAAACTATGACCTAGGTCTTGATAAACTTAGAGATGGTACTTCAGCCTTCTTATAGCCAACATCAAATAGGAATCCAGATCAAAGCACAACGAACATGATTCATGACAAATAGTAGCAGAAATAATGGCCTTCATGCAGATGAGAATTTGCTTAGGGATGTCTCCTTCTGCATTTGGAAAAGCTCCAGGAATGGAGAAGACACTACAATCAGGTTGCCACTGGAGTAGAAAAGGATTTAAGACACCAGAATAAAATTACCTTCCTTTTTTTTTTTTTGAGATGGAGTCTCGCTCTGTTTCCCAGGCTGGAGTGCAGTGGCACGATCTTGGCTCACTGCAACCTCCACCTCCTAGACTCAAGAGATTCTTCTACCTCAGCCTCCTGAGTAGCTGGGATTACATGCACCTGCCACCACACTGAGCTAATTTTTGTATTGTATTTTTAGCACAGACAGGGTTTCGCCATATTGGCCAAAGGATAAAATTACCTTCTAATCCTATAGGAATATTGGAATCTGGGTTTTTTTTGTTTTGTTTTCCTTTTATTCTTGTTGTTATTGAGCTCATGCTGTCTACAATTGCAAATAAGAAAAAATATTTCAAGTCCTTTCAGAATATTGTTGAATTGTAGTTTCTCAACACAGGATTATCATTTAACCAATATTTTTTTTCTTTCTTGGAAAACACTTAACATCTCTAAGATATTAAAATTAACCAGGAATAAGAAAGTGTGTGTAGCAAAGGTACAGATATATCCTGTAAAGGAAAACCAATATCTTGTTATTTTTTATTGGTACTGATAGATGAACGACTTTGCTTTTAAAGGTTGAATAGACATAATAGGTGAGGGCTGCCTCTGGGCTCATCTAGCAACTGGAACCTAATATCCTAGCATTACAGATATGCCTTGAAGAACATAGCTGTGTATGTATTTGTATGGTGTTGTTAGCTACTTGTCAATATAACATATATACTATAGTTGTCATGCAACATGTGAACCAAAAGCTTTTCGTGGTATAGAACTATAGTACTTAACTAGAACACTCAGATTTACAAGGCAAATATTAATAGAACTAAAGGGAGAGATAGACTCCAATACAATAATAGTTAGGAACTTCAACCCCCAACTTTTAGTGTTAGGCAGACCATCTTGCCAGAAAATCAACAAAGAAACATCCAATTTAAACTACACTATAGACCAAATTGACTTAACAGATATTTACACCTGCAGAATACTCATTCTTTTCATCAGTGCATGGAACATCATTCAGAATATACTCTATGTTAGGTGACAAAAAATTCTCAACAAAATGTATAAAAAACTGAAATCATATCAAGTATCTTTCCTAACCTCAAAACTAAAAATCAACAACCAAAGGAATTTTTGAAACACACAAATACATGGAAATTAAACATGTTCCTAAATGACCAATGAGTCAATAAGGAAATTAATGAAAAAAATTAAAATTTTCTTGAAACAAATTAAAATAGAAACCCAGCATTCCGAAACCTATGTAATACAGCAAAATTAGTATTAAGAGAAAACTATATAGCAATTAATGCCTACCTCACAAAAAGTTATTGGGAGGCTGAGGCAGGAGTATCACTTGAGTCCAGGAGTTTGGGAAAAACCTGGGCAACATAGCAAGACTCCATCTCTAAAAAAGAAAAATTAAAAAATTAAATAAATTAGCCAGTTGTGGTGGAATCTAGCTGAAGTCCTAGCTATGTAGCACAAAAATCACTTGAGCCCGAGAGCTGAAGTGAACAGTGATTGTGTTATGGTACTCCAGCCTGGTATTTAGAGTATAACCCTGTTTCTAAAAAATGGTTTAAAGGTTTCAAATAAACAACCAAACAATGCACCTTAAGGAGCTAGAAAAGCAAGAAAAAAAAATCCTACAAATAGTAGAATAAATAATAAAAATCAGAGCAGAAATATAATTAAGACTACAAATCAAAAAGATCAAGGAAAATGAAAGAGTTTTTCTTTATAAAGATAAACAGAATTGACAAACCATCAAATAGACTGAGGGGAAAAAAAGAGAAAAGACTCATATAAATAAATTCAGAAGCAGAAAAGGAGATATTCCAACAGATACTACATACATAAAGGATAATTAGGGACTATTATGAACAACTATATACCAACAGATTGGAAACAAGAGAAAATGGGTCAATTCCTGGAAACATGCAGCCGACATATATGGAACCAAGAAGAAATAGAAAACAGGAGCATACCAATAACAAGTAATGAAATTGAGTCAATAAAATGTCTCCAAACAGAGAAAAATCCAGACTAGATGGCTTCACTGCTCATTTCTACAAAGCTTTTAAAGAAGAAATAATACCAGTTCTTCTCAGGCTATTCCAAAATACGAAGAAGAAATTATTTCAATCATTTTACAAGATCAGCTTTACCCTAATACCAAAAGCAGACAAAGACACAATGAAAAAAGAAAGGTACAGAGCAGTATCTCTGCTAAGCATAGATACAAAAATTATCAATAAAATATTAGCAAACAGAATCCAACAGTACACCAAAAAGATTATACACCATAACCAAGTGGGACTTATTCCAGGAATACAAGTATGGCTCAACACACGTAAATCAATAAACACAATACATCACACCAACAGAATAAAGGACAAAAACCAGACGATCATCTCAATAGACACATAAAAAGCACTTGATAAAATACAACAACCTTTATGCTAAAAATGCTCAAGAAGTTAGGTATAGAAGGAAGGTATCTCACCACATTAAAGATGATATATGACAAACCCATAGCTAACATCATTCCAAATGTGGAAAAGCTGACAACTTTTTCTCTAAGAGCTGAAACAAGAAAAGCATGCTCATTCTCAACACTCTTACTTAAAATAACATTGGAAGCCCCAGACAGAGCAATAAGGCAAGAGAAAAAAAGAAAGGACATTCAGAATGGCAAGAAGGAAGTCAAATTGCCCCTGTTTGCAGACAGTAATATCTTTTACATAGAAAAACCTAAAGACTCCACCAAAAATACTCTTAGAACTAATGAACTCAGTAAATTTGCAGGATATAAAATCAGCAGAGAAAAATAGTGTTTTTATATATCGACAATGAACTAGCTGAAGAAGAAATAAAAAGTAATTCCATTTAAAATAGCTACCCACAAAATCCAAGAAATTTAATGAAGGTGGTAAAAGATTGTTGCAAGTGAAACTATGTAATACTTACAAACAAAATTACATAGGACAAAAAATGGAAAGACATCCAATAATGAATTGGAGGAATTAATATTGTTAAATAGCCACACCACCTACAGTGATCTTCAGATTCAATGCAATCCCTATCAAAATATCAATGACATTCCTCACAAAAAGACAAAAATTTCCTAAATTTGTATTGATACACAAAAGATCCTGAATAGACAGAGAAATTTTGTGTAAAAGGATGGAGCTAAAGGCATCACATTACCAGACATCAAAATATGCTATGAAGCTACAGTAAACAAAACAGTATGATACTGACATAAAAACAAATACATAAACCAATGGAAAAGAGTAGAAAACCTATAAATAAGCCCATGTGTTTGCAGCCAATTGATTTTTTACAAAGTCACCAATAACATTCATTGAGGAAAGGATAGTACCTTCAATAAATGGTACTGGGAAAACTGAACACTATATATGGAAAAAGAATCAGGCTCCTATCTCTCACCATAGACATAAATAAATTCAAAGTTGGTAAAGATGTAAATCTAAGACCTAAAACTATAAAACTAATAAAAGAAAACCCAGGGGAAACACTTTGAACACTGGCCTTTTCAAAGATTTTACAAATAAGACCTCAAAACACAGGCAATGTAGGCAAAATTAGACAAATGGGAAATTTTAAACTAAAATGTTTCTGTATAGCAAAGAAAATAATCAACGGAGTAAGGAGAAAACCTTTAGAATAGGATACATTATTTTTAAACTATTCATTGGACAAGGGATTTATAGAAAAATATATAAGGAACTCAACTCAACAACAACGAAAATAAAATAAATAATCCAAATTAAAAAAACAAGCAAATAAACTAGAGACATATCTCAAAAGACAACATACAAATGGCAAACGAGTATATCTGAAAATGCTCAAAAGCACTAATCTTCAGGGTAATGCAAATCAGAACCACAATGAGATATCATGTTACTCCAGTTAGAATGGCTATTATGAAAAAGAACAAAAATAATAAATGCTGGTGAGGATATGGAGAAAAAGGAATTTTGATAAACTGTTGGTAGGTAAGTAAACTAGTACAGGCATTATGAAAAACAGCATGGACCTTTCTCAAGAAAACTAAAAATAGAATTAACGTATCTTCCAGTAATGCTATTGCTGTGTGGGTATATAGCCAAAGGAATGGTACCAATATGTCAAAGAGATATGTTCACTCCTGTTTATCACAGCACCATTCACAATCTCTGAGATATTTAATCAACCTAAGAGCCTATCAACAGATGAATGGATAAGGTAATATGATATACATGCACAATGAAATACTTCTCAGCTATAAAAAAAGAATAAAAATTTGTCATTTGCAGCAGCATGAATGAGCCTGGAGGGCATTATGTTAAGTGAAATAAGCCAGGAATAGGAAAATAAATACTGTATGTTCTCATTCATATGTGGAAGCTAAAAATGTTGATCTCATAAAAGTAGAAAGTAGAGGCCAGGCGCAGTGGCTCATGCCTGTAATCTCAGCACTTTGGGAGGCTGAGGCAGGTGGATCATCTGAGGTCAGGAGTTCGAGACCAGCCTGGCCAACATGGTGAAACCTCATCTCTACTAAAAAATACAAAAATTAGCTGGGCATGGTGGTGGGCACCTGTAAACCCAGCTAGTCAGGAGGCTGAGGCAGGAGAATCGTTTGAACCCAGGAGGCGGAGGTTGCAGTGAGCCAAGTTTGTGCCATTGCACTCCAGCCTAGGTGACAGAGCAAGACTCCGATGCAAAAAAAAAAAAAAAAAGTAGAAAGTGGAATAGAGGTTATCAGAGACTGAGAAAGGCAGAGGGAAGGAGGATATAAAGAGGTTTGTCAACTGATACAAAATTACAGCTAAACAGAAGAAATAATTTCTAACGTTCTATAGCACTGTAGCGTGCTCATAGTTAACAATTTACTGCATATTTTCAAATACCTGGAAGAAAGAATTTGGAATGTTTCCAATACAAAAAAATGAAAATTTTTTGCAGTGGTAGTGTCGCTAATCACCCTGATTTGATTATTACCCATTGTACACATGTATTAAAACATCATAGTACTCCACAGATATTTCTAATTATTAATGTCAGTTAATAAAAATTAAAAATCTATATAAAGAATTAGCTTCTACAGTTTATAATCCTCCGTGTTATTTTCTTTCTCTATGTCTTACATATAAGTGAATCCACACTCTGTTTCCTCATATGTTATGACAGCGAAGCCATTAATATAAAATTAATTCCCCATTGTTGTTCATGAGAACAAATCTACTGTCTTCCACTTAACGCTGGAATTTTATTTTATTTCTTTTATACCATTATTGTTTTTCTTTCTAATAAGTCATTTCAATTAATGTGTAAATAATTGTATTTTGTCTACTCTCTTCATGAAAATCAAAACATAAGAACTACTTTTGTCCCCATAATTTTCTTGTCTTATTTATTTTTTTCTTTTTGGAATATAAAAGATAACTTACAAAGGAATTTGGAAAATAAGCTTTTAGATAAAATTTGCTGATTTGTAAACATTCTTTGAGCTTAACTAATAAAAACTTCTAACACATAGTTTTTGATCACAGGCCTCTTCTAACATTTTTGTTTCACTATAGGAATGTATTGAATATCATAGCTATTTTTATTCCATACGGTATGGTTCGGATCTATATCGTGCCCAAATCTCATGTTGAAATGTAATCCCTAATAGAGCTTCCAGCCTAATGGTCCCACTTCTGCCTGAAATCTGCAGTCAGGTGCAACCCTGTGTTCCCTCAAGAAACATTCAGAGAGCAAATTAGGGCTGAACCAGCAAGGATAAGCCCTGTTTGTCAACTGTGGTTCTTGCCAAAGGGAACCTCATGGAGCAGAATACCCAATAAAAGATATGTGGGCACAGAGACAGTAATTGACAGAGGTGCTTCCAAGTCCTAAGAGTGGAATATTAATAGAAACCAGTCTACTAAACCAACCTTACACCACAATCAAACCTTCAAGGAAATCGGAAAGACAGCAACTTCTAAGACTGAAGGAACATCAGCCCACATAGATGAGAAAATACCAATGTAAGAACTCTAGCAACTCAGAAAGCCAAAATGTCTTCTTATCTCCAAATGATCACACTAGTTTACCAGCAATGGTTCTTAACCAGGCTGAAGTAGCTGAAGTGTCAGACATAGAATTCAGAATAGGTACTGATTGGATAGTAATGAAATCCTATGATGAATAGGAATATAATTATCAACATTCAAGAGGAAGTTGAAGACCAATTGAAGGAATCTAAGAAATACCAAAAAAAAAAAAAAAAAAGATACAAGAGACAAAGGACGAAATGGCCATTTTAAGAAAGAACCAAACTGAACTGATGAACTGATAATGGTGAAAAACTCACTTCAAGGATATCATAATACAGTCGCAAGTTTTAACAGCAGAATTGACCATGCTGAACAAATAATTTCAGAGCTTAAAGACCAGTTTCCCAACATAGCTCAGCCAGACAAAAACAAAGAAAAACCAATAAAGAAGAATGAACAAAACCTTTGAGAAATATGGGACTATGCAAACAGACCAAATCTACGACATATTGGCGTCCCTGAAAGAGGAGATAAAACAAGCAAGTTGGAAAACGTATTTGAAGACTTCATTCATGAAAATTTCCCCAACCTCACTAGAGAGGCCAACATTTAAATCCAGGAAATGCAGAGAAAACCTGCAAGACACTATGCAAGGTGACCTTCCCCAAGACACACAGTCATCAGTTTCTCCAAGTCTAAAAAGAATAAATATTAAATGTAGCTAGATAGAAGGGACAGGTCACCTACAAAGGGAACCCCATCAGGCTAACAGCAGACCTTTTTCAGCAGAAACACTGTAAGACAGAAGAGATTGGGGGCCTCTATTCAGCATTCTTTTTTTTTATTTTTTTTATTTTTTTTTATTATACTTTAGGTTTTAGGGTACATGTGCACAATGTGCAGGTTTGTTACATATGTATCCATGTGCCACGTTGATTTCCTGCACCCATTAACTCGTCATTTAGCATTAGGTATATCTCCTAATGCTGTCCCTCCCCCCTCCCCCAACCCCACAACAGTCCCCGGAGTGTGATGTTCCCCTTCCTGTGTCCACGTGTTCTCATTGTTCAATTCCCACCTATGAGTGAGAACATGCGGTGTTTGGTTTTTTGTCCTTGCGACAGTTTACTGAGAATGATGGTTTCCAGTTTCATCCATGTCCCTACAAAGGATATGAACTCATCCTTTTCTATGGCAGCATAGTATTCCATGGTGTATATGTGCCACATTTTCTTAATCCAGTCTATCGTTGTTGGACATTTGGGTTGGTTCCAACTCTTTGCTATTGGGAATAGTGCCGCAATAAACGTAAGTGTGCATGTGTCTTTATAGCAGCATGATTTATAGTCCTTTGGGTATATACTCAGTAATGGGATGGCTGGGTCAAATGGTATTTCTAGTTCTAGATCCCTGAGGAATCGCCACACTGACTTCCACAATGGTTGAACTAGTTTACAGTCCCACCAACAGTGTAAAAGTGTTCCTATTTCTCCATATCCTCTCCAGCACCTGTTGTTTCCTGATTTTTTAATGATGGCCATTCTAACTGGTGAGAGATGGTATCTCACTGTGGTTTCGATTTGCATTTCTCTGATGGCCAGTGATGATGAGCATTTCTTCATGTGTTTTTTGATTTTAATTAGGAAAAGAGGAAGTCAAATTGTCCCTGTTTGCAGATGACATGATTGTATATCTAGAAAACCCCATCGTCTCAGCCCAAAATCTCCTTAAGCTGATTGGCAACTTCAGCAAAGTCTCAGGATACAAAATCAATGTACAAAAATCACAAGCATTCCTGTACACCAATAACAGACAAACAGAGAGCCAAATCATGAGTGAACTCCCATTCACAATTGCTTCAAAGAGAATAAAATACCTGGGAATCCAACTTTCAAGGGATGTAAAGGACCTCTTCAAGGAGAACTACAAACCACTGCTCAATGAAATAAAAGAGGATACAAACAAATGGAAGAACATTCCATGCTCATGGGTAGGAAGAATCAATATCGTGAAAATGGCCATACTGCCCAAGGTAATTTATAGATTCAATGCCATCCCCATCAAGCTACCAATGACTTCTAAATGCCCATCAATGATAGACCGGATAAAAAAAAAACATGGTGCATATACACTATTTAATATTATGCAGCCACAAAAAAGTGTAAGATCATGTTCTTTGCAGCAACATGGATGGAACTGAAGGGCACAATTCTAAGCAAACTAATGCAGGAACATAAAACCAAATACTCGCAGAGCGCAGTGGCTCAGGCTTGTAATCTCAGCACTTTGGGAGGCCGAGGCGGACGGATCAAAAGGTCAGGAGTTTAAGACCAGCCTGGCCAATATGGTGAAACCCCATCTCTACTAAAAATACAAAAGTTAGCCAGGCTTGGTGGCAGGTGCCTGTAGTCCCAGCTACTCTGGAGACTGAGGCAGGAGAATCGCTTGAACCCGGGCGGTGGAGGTTGCAGTGAGCCGAGATTGCGCCTACTGCACTCCAGCCTGGGCAACAGAGCAAGACTCCATCTCAAAATAAATAAATACATAAAATAAATAAAACCAAATACCACATGTTCTCACTTATAAGTGGTAGCTAAACACTGAGTGCATGTGAACACAAAGGAGGGAACGAAAAACACCTGGGTCTACTTGAAGGCGAAGAGTGGGAGGAGGCAGAGGATCAAAAAACTACCTGTCAGGTACTATGCTTATTACCTGGGTGACTAAGTAATCTGTACACCAAACCCCCATGACATGCAATTTACCTATATAACAAATTTGCACATGTGCTTCTCAACCTCAATGGTTAAAACAATATTTTGCCCTAAAGTTATATTGTCATCATGTATAGGTGCACTTGTCTTGATTTATTTTGCTCTGTTATAAATTTATTGAAAGCAGGAGAAAATAATTCACAGGGACAATGGGAATATTTATTACTTTAGAAAATGTTGTGGGCTCCTATACATGTGTGTGTTCTTCCTTTGATATTCACAGCAAATTAATGGGTTGAAAGAAGAAAGACATTTTGTTCTCCCCTTATCTAACTCTTTTCTGAGTCAACAATCAGTAATATAACTGAAAAAAAACTAGTGTGTTTATTTTCTGATGTTCAATTAATAAAGATTTTTGTAGTTCTCTGAATTCATTTTCAGCCAGATACATTTTACATTCTTTCAATGAGATTAGTATATAGGAGTATGTTGTATTGTGCTGAAACATCAGCATTTTCTTGCCTGATTTTATGGGTAGGACTATCTAATGTGCTTTAAGATCAAGGGGAAATGTTTATGTTTGAGCATCTCTCTGATAGTTTTTAAAATTAACTTGTAATTCTGTATTGTTTGCATAGCAGTAATAGAGACTAGATAGATCCCAAAATAATGCACTGCGACAGATAAGAAATTAGTGAACAAAAAACACTTGACTCATATAGATTCAGTTATTAGCACCTATAAGAATAAAATCGGTAACAGTCTAAGTGAAAAATAAGCATTACTCTTTAGTTATGGCTTTGGCATTCTTAACAAAGCTGTGGCTTTATTACTGTTGTATAACTACTGAGATAGCACCTAACACAAAAGTAGTAAAAACATAAATATAGAATTTTTAATATTGTCATTAAGAAAATTTTTTAAAATGAATATAATTGCTTGTTTTAAATAAATCATTTATTTTCATGACTCTTAGAAAATTTTTAAAATATTATAACTCCTAAGAAATAAATACACTGTTTTATAGATATATACTACAGATTATTATAAGATCTATACTTAAAATGTACTGTCCCATTAAATCAATAGACACCAAACTGAAATATTGTGCTTTCAAAAAAAGTACATATTTTCTAATTATAGAATTTAAATTGTATGATGGCTTGAAAAGAAAAAGTTTGTGTATGTGTATATGTGTAGTGATTTCAAGCATATTAGAAAATATAGCAAAATTTTATGTTCCAAAATATGCCAAATATGCCAAAATACGTCTGGTTGGTGAAACTATGTATGGTTTTAATATTTTAGTGTTTCATTTGTGATCATTTTTATGTCTAGTTTTCACAAGCCTGAAACAAAAATTTATATTTCTGTTCAGTTCCCTATTTGAACTATAAAACCAAAGCTCACAGATGTGACATTGAAAACATCTTACCATAGCAAATCCCTAAAACACTAAAAATCATTTAAACTTTATAACTACATTTATGTCTAATGTTCTCAGTAGTAATGTATAATTATTTTGGCTTATCAGATAAATTGTTATCACATTATAAAAAGAAGCAAAAGTAAATAAATATGAATTAGGCCCAATCATAATTCCTGGACTTAAAGATTTTTTTCATTTTGGTTGTTTTCTAATTATTCAAAATTATATCGAAAACAAAATATAGCCCAATTTAAGTAGGGCTTTTCTTATGTTATACAATAAAAGAAAGGAAAAACTAGTAATGTGGTTTTTTATAATGAAATATAATTATCAGCTGTTTGGAAAAGTTTCATCAATAATCATAATTTACTAATAAAAAAATTATTATTTAATGAAAGTTAAAATACTGATACCACCTAAAACTTTTCTCAATCAAAAACTGTTTCAGGGCATCGTGAATGAAAAGCGAAATCTGGATTGAATATACCTGAGGCAATTTTCTACTCTGACACGTAAAATCTGTGCAGTTTGCCAAAATTACTTCGTTCTTTTTGATACATTTATCCTAAATTATAAAATATGTGTAAGATACTGTATTTATTTTGTAGGGATGCTTTAACAAATTACCACAAAGTGGATGGCTTAAGGCAACAAAAATTTACTCTCTCACAGTTTTGGAGGCCACATGTCCAGAATGAAGGTGTCGGCAGGGCCACACTCTTTCTAAAAGTGTTAATGGGATAATCAGTTTAATGCCCTTCTCTTAGCTTTTGGTGTCCTGGCAAAATTCAGAGTTCCTTGGCCTGTACTTAACTGCATTTCCATCGCTGCCTCCATCATCACATGGTGCTCCTCTGTGTGTCTGTCTCCATGCATTATATTTTTGATGAGAGTCCACCCTACTCCCAAATGACCTGAACATAACTCATGTCTTAACTACATCTGCAAAAACCCTATTTCCAAATAAGATAAAATTTATAGGTGTTAGGGGTTAGGACTTCAATATATATTGTTTTGGGGAGGGGAGACGGCACAATTCAACTACCAAAATACCCACCAAAAAGTTGTTTAAAAAATTAAAGTAACATAGAATACTTAAACAGATTGGCAAAGAGCCTATACATTGTGGGCACTCAATGTTAATCTCACTTTCCCACTTTTTCCTTTGTGTAACGTGAATAATTGTGAGAATGCAATATAATCAATATAATATTCTTCAACTTACCCATGTCACCCTGCTTCTAAATTCTTTCACAAAAAAATATGAACATGTTTGAAATAGTGAGCTAAATGTTGCCTAGTGCACACTTCCTTTACCTTCCTTATCTGATTTTATAGAAGTCCGCATTTTTTATTTTCTTTGAGCTATTTATCAACTCTTCAAATTGCAGAAAACTGCTGGTTATATAAATGATTGTCTATACTAAGGCAAATCAAAATTTTAGGTGAGGATGCAAACCATCTTACTCAGAATAAGCTATTTTCTATTAATATTTTTTTATTTTTTTCTATATGTATGTCTGCTATTATGATTCTCATCTGAGGTGATTTTTATCCTCTTTTTGGTTTTTCCATTAATTTATGGGTCAGATAAAATAACTCTGTGTTCATTTTGGATCTCACATACAGCACCTTAAGTTTATGGTTCCCCATGGATTGGCTCCTAATGGCACTTAAGTCTGGGAGGAGAAGGGATTAGGCATACAGAACTCTCCCTAGAGCACAGAACATAGTAGTCGTTTTGTATGAGTGCACAAGCACTTCCAGGGGCTTTATTCCCCAGTATCAGGACAAAGAAAGACATAATACGGGCCCATTTCCAGCAGCTATCCACCCGGTATCACAGGGTGCAGTCTAAATGAGAGTGCTGGCATTTGCCACAGATTCTTTTCACAGCTTAGTCCAGAGACAGTAGGAGATAAACTCCCTCTCAGTTTCATCCTGAGGATAAAATAAACTGGAACACTCAGTTAACACCTCAACCTTTCCAGCTGCATCCGTATCTGTCTCAGGGTACTAACAGAACTTGATATATCCTAAACTTCTGGGGAGACACCAGAAATGGAAACGTAGTTTGGGCAAACACAACATTTAATAGGCACCTTAAAATACCAGGAAAATTCCATCCAATAGCAAAAGAATACACATTCTTCTCAAATACACATAGGCATTCTTCAAAATAGATTATATGTTAGGACATAAAATAAGCCTTAAAAAATTAAAACGATTAAAATAATATCAAATATCTTTCCTAACCACAATGGTATGAAACCAGAACTCAATGATAGAACAAATCAAGAAAATTTATGAATATGTAGAAATTAAACAATATGCTCTTGAACAATAATTACACCAAAGAAAAAATTAAAGTAAAATTTAAAAATATCTTGAGACAAATAAAAATGGAAAAACAACATACCAAAACTTATGGGATACAGTAAAAGTAGTTATAAGAGGGAATTTTATAGTATTAAATATCTACATATAAAAAAGAAAGATCTTAAACAAACAGCCTAATATTACATCTCAAGGAACTAGAAAAAAAACAAAAACTAAGCCAAAAGTCAGCAGAAGGAAGAAAATAAAAAAAAATCAGAACAGAAACAAATAAAACAGACTATAAAAACAATAGAAATGTAACTAAGAGTTGTTTTTTTAGAAAAGCTTACACAAAATTGAGAAATTTTTTAGTAGACTAACTTAAAAGAGAGAGAGAGTGAGGACTCTAATAAATAAAATCAGAAATATAGAGACATTACTACTGATACCACAAAAGTACAAGGGCTTACAAAAGAATACTGTCAACAATTATGTGTCCAAAAACTGAATAAGAGAAAATGGATAAATCTAGAGACTCACATAACATACTAAGACTGAATCATAATTAAATAAAACATCTGAGCAGATAATACTGAGTAAGGAGATAAAATTAAAAATAAAGTCTCCCATCAAATATACTCTGGTCCTTGTAAAGCCAGGACCAGATGGCTTCAGAGTTGAATTTTCCAAACATTGAAAAAGCTAACATCAATCCTTTTCAAACTCTTCCAAAAAATTGAAGAAAAGAGATTATTACTTCCAAACTCATTTTATGAAGCCAGCATCATCCTGATACTGAAGCCAGACAAAGACACTACAAGAAATAAAAATTACAAGCCATATCCTTGATAGACATATTTGCAAAAACCCTTAATAAAATACTACCAATGCATATTTAACAGTAAATTAAAAGGGGTCATTCACCATAATCAGGTGGGATTTATTCCTGGGATAAAAGTATGTTTCAGTATATGCAAATCAATAAATGTAATTCACCATATTAACAGAATAAAGGCTGAAAAACATATAATCATCTTAATAAGTGCATAAAAAGCTTTTGACAAAATTTATCCTCCTTCTACAATAAAAACACTCAACAAATTAAGTATTGATAAAACGTTTCTCAACAAAATAAAAACACATATGGCAAGCCTCCAGCTAACATCATACTCAAAATGAAAGTTGAAGCCTGTTCATTTTAAGATTAGGAGAAAGACAAGAATGCACACTCTCACCACTTCGATTCAATGTAGTGCCGGAAGTCTTAGCCTGAGTAATTAGGTAAGAAAAAAAAAGGCATCAAAATAGACCAAAAAAAAAAAAAACAGAGAGAAACTATTTCTTCTTACTCACAATGTAATCTTAAATGCAAAAAACCCTGGACTCCACCAAAAAACTATTGGTCCGATAAACACCTTCAGTTATTAAGCTCAGTAAAGTTGCAGGATACAAAAATCAACATAAAAAAAAATCAGTATTGGCCACACACAGTGGCTCATGCCTGTAATCCCAGCACTTTGGGAGGCCAAGATGGGAGAATCACTTGAGGTCAGGAGATGGCGACCATCCTGGCTAAAATGGTGAAATCGTGTCTCTACTAAAAATACAAAAATTAGTGGGATGTGGTGGTACCCACCTGTAATCCCAGCTACTTAGGAGGCTGAGGCAGGAGAATCTCTTCAACCTGGGAGGCAGAGGTTGCAGTGAGCTGAGATCACACCACTGCACTCCAGCCTGGGTGACAGAGCAAGACTCTGTCTCAAAAAAAAAAAAAAAAAATCAGTATTATATCTAATAATAAAGTATCTGAAAAAGAAATTAAGAAAATAATAACATTTATAGTCGTGTCAAAAAATAAAATATCTAGGAATAATTTAATCAAAGAAATGAAAGAGCTGTACACCAAAAACTATTATAAAACATTGATGAAAGAAATTTCAGATGACACAAATAAAGAGAAAGATTTCTCACATTAGTGGAGTGGAAGAATTAATGTTTAAATGTCCTGAGTTCTCATGGTGATCTACATATTTAGTGTAATTTCTATCAAAATTCCAATGTCATCTATTATAGAAGTAGGAAACTTAAACTATTCTGAAATCCAGATGGAACCACAGAGACCATGAATAGCCAAGGCAATCTTGAATAAAAAGAACAAAACTGAAGGCACCACACTACGTAATTTCAAAATATAATGCAAAGCTGTAATAATTAAAACAAATGACACTGGCATAAAAATAGACACATCAAACAATAAAATGGGATAGAGAGCCCAGAAACACATCCATGCATTTATATTAAGTTGATTTTTTACAAAGGTACCAAGAACACACAATAGGAAAAACATAGTCCCTTCAATAAGTGCCGCCTGCAAAACTGGATATCCCCCTGCAAAAATATGAGGTTGGACCCTTACCTTACGCCTTACACAAAAATCAACTCAAAATAGATTAAAGATGTAAGTGTAAGACCTGACAATGTGAAACCACTAGAAGAAAACATGGGAGTAAATTCCACAGCACCAGTATTGGCAATACTTTCTTGGATATGACTCTAAAAGCACCAGCAAGAAAAGCAAACATAGGCAAATGTAGTGAAATCAAACTTAAAATCTCCCGTTGCCACAAAGAAAAAATTCAGAGTGAAGAGAGAACCTAGAGATTGGGAGAAAATATTTATAAATCATATATCTGCTAAGAGGCTAATAGTCAATATATATAACAAACTCTAACTACTCAATAACAAGAAAACAAATAACCATACTAAAAATGAGCAAAGGAGGTGAATAGATATTTCTCAGAAAAAAACTACATACAAATGGCCAACAGGTGTATGAAAAAGTACTCAACATCGCTCATCATCGGAGAAATGCAAATAACCACAATAAGATATTGTATCGGCTAATACGGCTATTATTAAAAAGACAAAGACAACAAGTATTAGCCGGGACATGGAGAAAAGGAAATCCTTATACTTTCTTTGTGGGAATGTAAATTAATGCAGCCATTGTGGAAAGCAATATGGAGATTCCTAAAAAAACTAAAAATGGAACTGCTGTATGATCCAGTAATCCCACTGCTATGTATACATTCAAATAAAACAACACAAATATATCAAAGGGATGTCTGCACTCTCATGTTTATTGCAGAATCACTCACAATAGCCAAGATATAAAATTAACTTACATATTCAACAATCAGTAGCGAATGGACAAGGAAAATCTGGTATATTTCTACAACAGATTACTAGTCTTTAAAAATAAAAGAAAATCCTGTTATTGGTGATAACATGCATGATGCTGAATGACATTATGTTAAGTGACATAAGCCAGATACAAAAAGAAAAATACTTCATTATGTCACCTTTATGTGGAATCTAAAAAAGACAAACTTAAAGAAGCAGAGTGCAGAATAGTGGTTATCAGGAGCTGAGGGGTTCTGGTGTCAGGAAGAAGTTTGTATAAGGGTACAAACTTTGAGTTAGAAAGAAATAAGTTTATGAGATCTATTGTATAATGTCATGACTATGGTTAATAAGAAGGTATTCTACACTTAAAATTTCTGACGGTAGATTTTTAGTGTTTATCTACCAAAATTATGTAAGATAATCCATATGTTAATTAGCTTGATTTAGCCCTTCCATAACGTATAAATGTCATGTTATACACCACAAATATATATAGCTTTTACTTTTCAATTTAAAAAATACAATGAAAGTGATTTTTAAAAGCCTAAATATATGAGGAAGTATATCACATTAGTGGATTACAAGACTAAATATCATTAAAATAGCTACTCTTTTGATATTATTTAATATTATTCTACAGATTCAATACACTTGTGGATGGGGAAAGGGGTGATGTTAATTCAAATGGTACATTTGAATTAGACAAAAGGAGTTAAGTTCTAATGATATATTGTGTAGCATGATGACTAAAAGAGTAGATTTAAATGTTCTCACCACAAAGAAACGAGAAGTATCTGAGGTAATGGTATGTTAGCCTGATGCAGGCATTCCACAATTTATTCATGTATCATAACATCACATTGTACATATATATATATATATATATTTGTCAATTTAAAAGATAATTTTTTAAAAAAGAAAATACTTATGCTAGTGTTGTCAGTAATGCAGATAACTTATTTGAAATATATGATTGAACATACCAGTTTTTTATTGTGAATGATGAAAATAAGTTAGAACATATGTTGTAAATGTGAAATACCTGCAACCTGCTGGAGCTTTTTGAAAATATAATTTCTTGATTTAATAGAATCGACTCAAAGTGGAGAAAGACTGGTGGATATAACCTCGCCAGAAGCTGTATTTCAAATTCCTTAATAGCCTAAAGTTTGTCTCAGACTAGAAGCCTCAAAGAAGGAGGAGACTGTTAGGAAATTTTATTTTAGTTTCTGTTGTTTCATGATTCCTCAAGTCATTTTAAATAAACATTTTTTGAGCACTCACTACTTGCCAGTTACCCTGTTAGGTAGGTTGCAGGGAATATCTCAATTAATATTCCATATATTCACTATATCCTTATGAGGTAGGTGATATTGTTATATCTATTTTATAAATTAGAAAAATGAGACTCAGAAACAGAAAGTCCAAGGAGACTCAAATTAATTACTTGCCCATAGCTTATAAGGCTTAAGCCAGGATTCAACCCAGGTTTCTTTGTGACCCTGGGTCCTATTTTCTTAACTACCCCAAAATTTAGCACAGTGCATGATATTTTATAAAAATAATGAAGATATCTGAGATTCTTTATTAATTCCAAGATCAAACTGGTTTTCAAGATAATTACTCAACTCCTTAGAGCTTTTATCTATTATAGATGTGGTTAATGTTTTCTGTTCATTTCACAGTAAATATAGGCAAAGGATTCTTGTTTGCTCCTGAGAAACTACTATGAACTATTCCAGATGAATCTTTCTAGATTTTGTAGGGACCATGGAAATGTTATTTTTTGATATATTAGATTTATTTTATTTTATTGTCCATGCTGCTGCTATGTGGTTTTTAAGTATAAATCAGCGAGTTCATACCAAAAATGGCCATCACAGACTAAAGTGAACATCTATTGGAATAGTTCTGCTCCATATACCTAAAACCAGCATGTTACCTTCTGCTTTGTAATTAAACTTAAGCCTATATTTTTGCCTAATGTTTGTTCCTTCCTTGGAATCAGACATTTTTGCCAGATACTTTGACAGTGCTATCTTTTTAAGGAGGGTTTTGTGATTAAGAAGACCATCATATTTCCTAACCACACATATGGTACAGTAAGGTGAGTAATTTATATGAGTGAAGAAGTCTTGGAGCTTTAAGCATTTAGATATACTTTTATTGCATTAAGGAGTTGATTAGAAGGGCAAGATATTTACATAAATTAAACACTATAACAAGCGCCAATATGACACATCCTCCAATTCTGTAAAGTTTTCTTTTGTTAAGAACATTTTAATTCTGAAAATAAGAACTCTGAATACTTCATACTTTAGCATCAACTAAAGTATGCTCACTGAGAATATTTTTTAATGATTGCCATACAATATATTGCCTTAACTTTTTTTTAGATATTGAGAAAGGAAAATTGAAATAGTTAAAATATATCAAGAATAATTTTATCTCATTCAGATCTCCTCATTTTGTGAAACCTGCATTTTAGACAACTTTCATTTACTCAAGGAAACGTGATCTACAAAGTCATCTCGTTTGAACTGGCATGCTTACAATGTTGATCTCCCAAATATGCCAAGATTACTTCCCTGAAAGGAGAACTTGGTCATTACGGTGAGAACATTCATTGTCGTCTCTGGAGTAAAGCAAGGAAGAAACTTTTCCATATAGATCAGTATCTAATTTATTTGGATATTAGGCAATACTCCAGTTTAACTTATTTTATCTGAAAAAGGTGAGAGGAATAGTTATATACCATTTTTTAAGAAAAATATATTCAATCATTTAACCTTTTAGTTTTTCAAAATGTAGGTATAAAAAAACTAGAAAACTACATGGAAAGCATGTCTCAATTGCTTATTTCAATGATAATTGATTTTCAGTTTATAGTAATGCTAATAATTATTTTCTCTTAGTTACCATTAAATGGATTTGCCATTAATTATATTAAATATATATGAGTATTTAAATGTTATTCATCACATTTTAATAGTACCTCCCTTTTCTAAAAATACATTTATTTCTTAGAGCAGGTTTAGGTTCACAGAAAAGTTGAGTGGAAAGAACAGAGCTCCACTTACCCCTGTCCATACACATGCATATCAACATGCCCACCTGTCAACATTCCTCATGAGAGTGGTACATTAGTTAGAATCCATGATCATACATTGACACATCACTATCACCTAAAGTCCTTAAGTCCTTTGTTTTTACATTAGGATTCATTCTTGGTGTTGTCCATTCCTTGGGTCAGGTCAAATGTATATTGACATGTATCCACTAGTATAGTTTACAGAACAGTTTCACCACCCTAAAATTTTTCTCTTCTCTGCCTATTTATTCCTTCTTCACCTTAACCCTTTGTAAGCACTGATCTTTCTGCTCTCTCCATAGTGTTGCCTTATCCAGAAAGTCATATAAGGAATCATACAGTGTTAACCTTTTCAGATTAGTTGCTTTCACTTAATAATATGCATTTCAGTTTTCTCTGTGTGTTTTCATGACTTGAAAGCTCATTTCTTTAGAGTGTTGAATAATATTTCACGCAATTGATGTAACAATTTATTTGTCAATTCACCTACTAAAGGACACCTTGGTTATGGTTACTCCCAATTTTGGCAATTTTGACATTTATTTTTCTTCCTCAGACAGAGTCTGGCTTTGTTGCCCAGGCTAGAACGCAGTGGCGAAATCTCAGCTCACTGCAACCTCTGCCTCCAAGGTTCAAGTGATTCTCCTGCTTCAGCCTGCTGAGTAGATGAGACAACAGGTGTGTGCCACCACACCTGGCTAATTTTTGTATTTTTAGTAGAGACAAGGTTTCACCATGTTGGCCAGGCTGGTCTTGAACTCCTGACCTCAAGTTATCCACCCACCTTGGCCTCCCAAAATGTTGGGATTACAGGCTTGAGCCACCACACCTGACCAAGTTTTGGTAATTATCAATAAAGTTATTATAAACATCTATGTGCCGGTTTTTATGTGGACATAACTTTTCAACTGGTTTTTGTAAATACAAGGAGAACAACTGCTGGGTGATATGATAAAATGTTCTTTAGTTTAGTAACTAACTGCCAAAGTATCTTCCAAAATTATTTTATATTCTCAACAGCAGCGAATGAGAGTTCATTTTGCTCCACATCCTTGCCAGCTTTGGGCATTATTCAGGATTTTCCTCAAATAGGTGTGTAGGGGTATTTGATTCTAATAGGTATGTAATGGTATCTGTTTCTAATAGATGTGTGGTGTTAACAAATTCTCTTCTTAAATATTAAAAAAATGCATAATAGATGAACATATTTTGGGATTATATGTGATAATTTAATACATTCATGTAATTTATAAAGAATCAGTATAATTCATATATCCATCATCTTAAGTATTTGTCTTCTTTTCTTTCTTTTTTTTTTTCTTTTGAGACAGAGTCTCGCTCTGTCACTCAGGCTGGAATGCAATGGCGCGATCTCACTCACTGCAATCTCTGCCTCCAGGGTGTAAGCGATCTCGTGCATCAGCCTCCTAGCTGGGATTACATATGTGTACCACCACACCCAGCTAATTTTTGTATTTTTAGTAGAGATGGGGTTTTACCATGTTGGTACAGGTTGGTCTGAAACTCCTGACTTCAGGTAATCCGCCTGCCTTGTCCTCCGAAACTGCTGGGATTATAGGCATGAGACACCATGCCTGGCCTTCTAACTGGAAATATATACAATAAATTATTGTAAATTATAGTCACTTTACTGATCTGTGTAACTCTAGGTCAGACTGTTGCCTTAATTTGATATTCCCTAATGTCATATGATGTAATCACCTCTTCATATGCATATTGGCCAGGCATATGTCTTCTTTGAGATATCCATTTAGATTTTTTTTGCCCATTTTTTTAATTGGGTTGGTTATTTCCTTATTGTTGAGCTTGAAAAATTCTTTGTATATTTTGGATGAAAATCTTTTATTACATGTATCTTTTGCAAATATTTTCTTCCATTCTGTGGCCAGTGTATCCACCCTCTTGACATTTGTTTTTGCAGAGCAGAAGTTCTTAATTGCAATGAAGTATAGCCTATCAGTTATTACCTTCACAGACTGTGACTTTGGTGTTGTATCTAAAAAGCCATCATCAAACTCAAGGTCATCTAGAGGGTTTCCTATGTTAGCTTCTTGGAGTTTATAGTTTCACATTTTACATTTAGGATTATGACACATTTTGAGTTTTCATGTTTTTTGGCATTTGATGAAAGGCCTATATCCAGATTTTTTTTCTATGTGGTTATCCAATTGTTACAGAACCATTTATTAAAAACGGTAACCATTTTTTTCATATTAAAGCCTGTGGTCTTTTTAAAATTAACTTATTTTTGTTGACAAAATATTGTGCATATTTATGTGGTACAATATTATATTTTGATCTATATATACAATATAGAAACATTCAGTAAAACTATTTCATATATCTGTTCACCTTCTCTACTTATTTTTGTGTGTGTGGTGATTGGCCTTTGTCAAAAATCATTTGAGAGGAGTGAGCCAAGATGGTCAACTAGACACAGCCAAGAAGAGCTTCTCCCTCCAAGACAGATCAGATCATCAAACAGACAAGCATGCTCTGAACAGATCTTCAGAAAGAGGCATTTACAGTGGAAGGAGGAAGGATACAGATGCCAGGCAGAAAGGCAAGGAAGCTGGGAATACTGCATGGGGTTTTCAAGCACCAGGACTCATTTCTGGCCCCAAGTAGCTTCTGGGGAAAAAATGAGTGAAATAGGGGTGAAGTGTCCCACACTCACCACAGAATTCCACAATCCTAACTGTAGGAGACCCCATGGCCCCCATGGACATTAGAACTTTGAAGGGGGATCTGCCTAGAGAGCTGACAGAGACAGAATTCCAGTCTGTATGGAGCTCAGAGGGTTTGGCACAGGAATGGCTGCAGTAGAACATGACCATGGGTGGCCATTCTTCAAGACTTGCTATGATTCTCTAGGTAGCTTTAGCCTTTGTTGGCTGCTAGACTTGAACAGAGCGAGACTATTTTGCCTGTGAAATGGGACCAGACTGATATGAGCACCCCTTGGCCTTCCAGCCTATCCCAGGGTCCCTGCCTTGCTGCACCCACTTGCAGTGTAGCCTCAGGTGACAAGGCAAGGTACATGCCAGTGGCCAGTGCCATAGCTCTTTCACCAGGAGACCCCACATAACAGTTAGACAGCTTCTACAGGTAGGCGCCTACTGACAAGAACCACTTGCAACCCTCCCCTGCTGCCATTCACTCAGTCGCAGCCTCCACACTCTGCTTTGCTGGCCTGCACAGGATCCACTGTTACCTTGCACTACTGGCACATGGGCACACGCAGGAACCAATGCCACCTACTTCCTTCCTGAAGTGATTTTGCTGTCACCTTTCATTAGACTGTTATTGCCAATGGACTGGGAATACCTCTGACCCTTTAGCACAGCAGACGCTTAACCTTGAGGGGCCAGAGAAAAATGCTGTGGGCCTGGTTCTAGCCTCTCAGGGTTAGAGCATGAAGCTCAGGAGTGCTGAGCTCAGCTTCGGCACGTTAAAATCATCCAGAAATAAAGCCATTTGACTAAACTTGACTTATACCACCGTCAAACCCATAAAGGCATGAAATAATATAAAATCAAAAAGCCCCATCCAAAGAATAGCAACTTCAAAGATTAAAGTAACATCAGCTGACACAGATGGGAAAGTAGCAGAGCAACTGAGAATTGACTCCTTTATTTTTATTTAATGCCTTTTTATGTCTCTTAATTTTTTTTCTCTAAACTCTGCTATGTCTGAAATTAATATACTTAGTTCAGCTTTCATTTTGATTGTATTAGCATGGTATACCTTTCTTCATATACTTATCTTTTAGGTATATGTGTCTTTATATTAAAAGTGAATTTTTTACACAAAACATACAGTTGAATCGTGTTTTTTGATCTGAAAATTTGTATTTTTTAATTGGCGTATCTAGGCTACTTACATTTAAAATGATTATTGATAATATTTGCTTTTAAAAACCAAATATAAATCGACTTACCAATGGCTATTATCAAGATCCCCTGGTTGTGTGCTTGGCCATGAAAATTCAAGACAATCAACTAGTTTGTAATAACAATTAGGTCTAACAAATAGCAGATTGAACAGTTATTGAGGAAGCTTGATGACTGTAGCTAAGTAGCATTATGCTCAGGCACAGAAGAAAGAGGGCCTCATCCATAATCCAATTGATCTATGACCCTGAGACTAGGCACACCCCACAGCACAACCAAAGCAAACAAATGACAAGGCAAAACCTAACTTCCTATATATCTGGTGGTGTTCTTCTTAAAATTCTAGATTCATTTCAAAAAGAGAAGTTAAAAAATTTTTTAATGACATACGAGAAACATCACACTAACATTAATTTCTTTCAATAGAGGTATATGTAAATTTATGTAAATAACATGTTGATAGACACATATTAATTTGCATATAAGATTGTGTTATAAGTGGCTCTGGTGTTTGCTCAAAACATTTCATGACTGTCATTTCAATTTCTGAAATTCTAAATAAGGGGTTCTAGAAGTTTTTCAATTTTTCTGCAGACCCAAAAATGTCATTAAGTTTTACTTAAGTATCCTACTATTTATTACTGCTTTTGTTTTGTGAATATTGTTACAAGAAAATTTGAATATGTAAATTTGATTGTATAAAAATATATATAATAATAACATAACCACAAAACTAAAGGAAAAATTAAAGAAAGTATATTTTGTCTTATCCATCAATATTATATTTTGTTACATAAATATTGATTGCTATCTATATACATCAAAAGTAAAAATTAACACCACATTATTGGAATATAATTAAGTAGCATATTGAAAGAATAATATATTTCCACCAAATGTAGTTTACGCAAATAATTTGAAGATGAATAAAGTCTATTAATATTATTTGCTAGATACATTTATATTACTAGAAAATATGCAATGAGCTTCATTACTCAACTATTTCTCATCAAACATTCTACACACATGGTTTCTGAAATCCCATTTTCTTTTGGTTTACTTTGCACATCAAGCAATTCTTTATTAGTCTTTTTTTTTTTTTTTTTTTTTTTTTTGAGACAGAGTCTGGCTCTGTCGCCCAGGCTGGAGTGCAGTGGCACCATCTCGGCTCACTGCAAGCTCCGCCTTCCGGGTTCACGCCATTCTCCTGCCTCAGCCTCCCGAGTAGCTGGGACTACAGGTGCCCACCACCACGCCCTGCTAATTTTTTTGTATTTTTAGTAGAGACAGGGTTTCACTATGTTGGCCAAGATGGTCTCGAACTCCTGACCTCATGATCCGCCCACCTCTGCCTCCCAAAGTGCTAGGATTACAGGCTTGAGCCACCGCGCCCAACCTATTAGTCTTTTTTAAGATTAATCTTCCCCCCATTTAGACTTCAAAAGCTAGAACTCCTCAATGTTGCATCATAGTCTTTATTTTCTATTCATTCTATACTGTATTATATATTTAGAGTGTCACATTTATACCATTTGTTTCTTATGATAAAATCAAAATTAATCAACTGCTAGCCTTCTCCCTAAAACTGCTGCATGGTTTCCATAATTATTTCACAAATCAATATTGACTTCTTAAAAAAATTCAATCTCACAAAGATTAAAATTTAAATCACAATTTTCCCTCCATGGTTCTTTCTCAAGTGTTTCTTTACTTAGGGAATGACATCATCAACCTTCTCATTCACCAGTGCCCAAACTTAGAAATGATCCTTGTCTTTTCCTTCTCCTGTAAGTCCTTCACTGAGTTTATTTTATTTCTTGAATTCTCGTACCTCCACTAACCTCCATTCAATTCACAAAACCTTTATATTTTTACTTTCAATATAACACAAGTTGATCCAGTAGACAACTTCCCCACTTGCCCTCAGCTCCACACACCTCCTCAGACATTTCTCTTTATGATCTTGTCCTAATGACCTCTCTCAGCCTCATCTTGCCTCATGCTTCTTGTGGCTTTCAATCTTCCAGACATACAGGCTTTCTTTTCATTCCACACATGTTTCATGCTTTCTCTGGTCAGGAAGCTATGTACCTGTTGGGATGTCTACCTGAAATATTGTGATTCATCCTCTATATTAAGTAATAAATTTCCAGAAATCCTATAGTCAGAGAACAACTGCCACATTTCTTTCCTTAGGATAACTTTACTGAATAACCATCTCCATTTCTAACTCCAACCATAATGTCAGGTTCTCCTACATATTCATAAAAACATCTTTATATTCAGGGACACTTATCGAAGTTTTAATTTTATATTTGTTTCTGAGCTTATCTGTTAAATATTTTCTCCAATTCAAATTTAATCTCCATAGGGCTTCTGGAAGCCTCATTTGATTCAACTCATGGTTGTAGTCTGACTGACAGCACAGTGTCTTGCATACACCAAAAATATTTGATGAATGCATACGTGTTGAAAAGGCATCTCATCTTCAACATTTATTACTAATTTTAAAATGTACTAAAATACAGAAATAGATATTCTTAACATGTTTCATAAATATTGCATCTGTAAGTGTTATGTTACTAAAAAGTTGATATTAAGATGATTTACATGAAAACCAGGAATATAAGAAGGTCCAGATCATCTTTACTATTTAGCACTGTTTCACTAGTGCTAGACTGTATATTTAGAAAAAAAAAATATGTATAAAAAATAAAAATAATGATGAATAAACCATAATCTTAAAAAGTACTATTACACTACTGCCAAACTCTGCATTGCCAAAAGAAAATGAAATGATAAATGCAATTATTAAAAATATGAAAAATATATTAATTATATTATTTGCAAATAACATGATTTGATGTCTTAAATATCTAACAGAATAAAGTTAAAATCATTTGACATAAAAATATTCCCTATGTTTTATGAAAAATATTAATTTGTGAAGAAAGATCAATAGTTCTATTCCACAATAGCTGTAAATGCCATTGGAACAATTTATCACATCAGAAATATAAATATATAAAAAGATTACAATTAAGCTTAAAAAAAGGCAGAAACTATAAGAGACCTCCAAAGTCTATTAAATGACAGAATAAAAGTTTTACATTAATAAAAAATAACCTGTTCTTAGAACATTTTCTTTTGAAACATTATTTTTTGAAAAATAAATGAAGGTATTTAAATTGAGCAATAGGAAAACAGCTCAATCAGATCTAAAAATATATTGTAGTATTATTAACTAAAAAGTGTGATATTGGTTTAGAAATTGACTGATAAAACAATGCACATAATGGAAAGCCCCACAAAAACCTGGAATTAGTAAACAAACTATATTTAGAATATTTAATTCTGCATAAGAGAAAAATCTCTAATATACAAATAAATTAGATAAAATATAAATAGGTTCACAAGGGAAAAGAAAAATATTAATTAGCACAGATTCAAGAGAAAAGTGAAGCAATATGAAAAGTGACAAATAAACTTACAAAGAGATATTCAGCCTTAATAGGAATCATGCAAGTGCAAATAAAACTAACTGTATACAGTTTTTATTAACATATCATAGTTGAAAAATTAAAACAAAATGAATAATATTTGTGTGGACTGAAATGTGGGAAAAGAGCAGTATCCTGGTAGTGTGAATGGAAACTCCCCTTTAGGTATGCAGCTTCAAAAATGTGTATAAAATTTAAAATATGTATATTCCTAAACAGATATTTTATTTCCAGAAATTCATTTGAGAAGATCATTGGACAAGGGCATGAAAATGCATTTGCAAAAATAGATTATCACAGGATTATTTAAGAGAGTAAAAATAAAGTGAGAGAAATAGAGACTAATAAAATATAGTATTAAGTTATATAATAGATTGGATTATATAATGGATTGGCATTAAGGCATACAATGAATTAGATTATATAATGGATTGACAATAGCAAATATTATATTGCTATGCATTTCTTAAAGTAGGACATATTAATTAGCATATGGTGATGTGCTTTTTTAAGAAAAAAGGCAGGTTACATAGTTTATTAGCATGTGTAATTAATATATGAAATCGATACAAATAAAACTGTGAAAATTTTATTTGTTTTAGTGAATTATGTGACGTTTTGCTAAATTTAAAATTTGTAAATTCATGGTTTTGGTAATTCAACTTTCGTAAGCCATGTTGCCTATGAATGAAGTTCTCATTCAGAGATCTTGATCTGTGATGCAAGGGTGTCTTGGTGAATTAGGCATTGATTCTCCAAGCAAATTAAAGCAAGCACAAGACTATATGGCTGCTCATTTAGAAATGAATGTCATATAAATTAAGACCACAAATATTGAAAACTAAGTCTGTACTTCCTAATCTGAGTCCTGGAACCACTAGGGTATGTAAACTCAATTGTAGGCTTTGATGTACAAGGCAGTCACTTTGCACATGGCCACTTAGGGGAAGTGCTCTACGACAAGTAGCAGCAGGTTTACTTATTTAACAATGGTAACTGTGCCTCAAGAGCAAATACTGATAGGCTACAGAATTTTTTCGTGGTGTTATGTCTGGATGGTATTATTTTGCATATTTTAAATTATTCTTTATATTATAGTTTGCATTTTTGAATTTTGGAAAAAATATTTCTGTGTTAGTACATTAAAAGTATTTTCACGGTTTATATCTTTTAATGAGGTGGACATTCAACATAACTTCTGAAAATGGAGAAATACAGCCACTTTTAGTGAGGTTCAGAACCCTGAATATCACTGGGTTTGATACATTTCCATAAATGAAGATGTGCATAAGATACGACAAAACTTCTTGACTGATAAAAGAAATTATTCACTGTCTTAAAATAACCTGTGAGAAAGTCTAAAGAGAAATTTGCGGTAAGGCATATTAACTTTAGAGCATGTTCCACAGGGAGATCAAATAACCGTGAAAGCATACTGACAGATACAGTCCTTTTATCTCAAAATGCTGTGTTTAACTCAAGTGCTAACAAAACCCATATCCCTGGGATAAGAATTCCTCTTTGGAATTATTCCAGTTTTAAATAAATATTCATTAACAAATTTAGTTAGTATAGATTTGTTTAGTATAGATTTGATGAAATAAGTAACAACTAATTTGTTTCTGTCAATGTTTATAAGTACTTGTGATAGCCAATGTTAATTTAAGGTATTGTTGTGTGTACTCTTCCCAGGAACTTCATTGCCCTTGTTTATAAGTGGAAATAAAAAAATTATGAATATGACCACTGAATTTAGGTATTTAGAAGAGAACTGTTAACTCCCCAAATTAGAATTTCAACATGTGTTCTTTACAAAATTGCATGTATTTTATCTTTTATCCTGTCTCAAAAAATGATTTTCCCTAGACTTAAATTTTATACTTCTTCCTATGAGAACTTGATATTATATTTATTAATAGTTTCTTTAATTCCTACCTCTATTAACATATGTTACATTTTAAACAATTATAAATGAAGAAATGAAAAAACAAAAATCCTCTATTGTTGACAACCATGATTTCCTAACTAAGACTTCACTGGAAGGTTTTTATTGTGAAGCTGCCTTTCCCCATCATTCATTGTTATACTTCATCCCAATAATTAAAATGTTCCTTTGCCTACCAGTCTAAACAAACAACTTCCTCTAATTAATTTTATCTTGATGATTCTACATTATGTGATACGCTTTGTTTCTTCTCTTAAAATCTCCTGTATTGTTATCTGGTAGTACTATCAAAGCAGTGCCATGGAGTGGGTGAGATTGCAGTTTCTGTACAAATTATTTAAGTTTAAATGCATTAATTAAATTTACATCATATCTTTAAAAATATCTACAAAGTGGAGATAATATTTCTCATATAGGTTTCTGTCACGATCAAATAATAAAATTGTCATTAAAACGAAGAAAACCACAACCATGGTAAAATTGTCAGTATTGGTAGAGAAGATAATGATACTGAAAATAGCCTGAAACTGCCAGATGGCCTGCATTTTTGGTCACAGGAGAACATTTTCTATGTGACCTGTATAAGTGACCTACAGGACCTTGTCATCAGTGAGGTCAGAGCACTCACTGATGCTGAGATCTGGGGGACTCCCCAGGCTGCCCTCGTCATCCTTGCAACATGGCTGGCAGGGTAGCCAGTGTGAAGGCATGGGAGGCTCACCCTGGGTGTAAAGGCATGGGGTAGGCTCACCCTGGGTGTTTGCACCCACGTGCCTGCTGCTTCAGGGTCCCTGGGACACTGCCTGTGGTCTGAACCACTTGGGTGGTCCATGGAACATTTTGCTCACAATGTTTATAAGAAGTAATACAAAATAGGATCATTCTCTCACAAGGGGAAGGCAGGGAGAACTGGGAGAAAAACAGGTCATTGGCACCTTCCAGGTGGAAAGCAGGTGGACAATTCCACAGAGGGTCTGTCTGTTGGAACCCAGAGGTGGCTGACTGGTTATGTAAAGGAGAAACAAAAAGGACACTCAGTCTCTTTAACGAAACTGGGACAGATCACACAACTGTCTCATAAGCCCAGCACAGCACACCAGGGGCCTCTCTTGACCAGAGGCTTCCGTAGAATCCCGCCAGAATGGAAGCTCGCACCTGCCAGTTGGCTTTATTGCTAAAGGTCATAATAGTGGAACTTATCTTATACCTAATCTTTTTTAGGTCTTCTGAATCACATTTTACAAAAACAACATGGCAATTTTGATTCAAAATTCAGATGCTTTATTTTTTCCTGTAATTTTCCTGCACACACACACACACACACACACACACACACACACACACACACACAGCCATCAAACTAATACTTCATATCCATTGTAGGCTTATCTTTAATTTTGGGAAATACTAAAGAGGAGGAGACTGTTCCCACTCTCTGGCGAGACCACCATTCTGGAACCTGATAACAAATGCATGACAGATGCTGAATACCTTCCTGTCTTGATTGCTTAAAAAACTGCTTTTCACTATCAGCATGTTTTCATATCTGGTTTTCAGAACATGAATGTATTCACAATTCAACATTTTAGTTTATTCATTTAAAGCATTAAAACTGTTTCTCAGAATATGCATGGTCAAGAAGGGCATATTATTAAAGCAAAAATCATCCACTCCATTCCCTTACCCTACCCATAGTCCCAGAGGCCACCACCTTTCAGCATTTCTGCATTTTGTTCTTCTGGTGGCTAGCACACTCATTCTACATGGCGTCCTAACATCTCTATGTTGACATTCAACTCAGGCTCTGTCTATTGACTCCTTGCCATGAAACACAAGGCTTTAGCTGACTGACACTATACCATCAGCTAAATTTTCACAGTTACATTGTTATTTTTAGTTTTCTGTTGTTTCCCTTTCTAACTTGCAATCTCTTATCTATCCATTTCTTGGTCTATTGTTTTCAGATAATAGATCAGTTTCTCTCAGCCACATCTTAACTTTTATACTGTCAGAGTTGATCATTTTATATACTGTCTTATAAACATAAGGCTTTCATGCTTTGTCCACTGGTTGATTCTAAAAATCTGAAAAAAAATAAACACTGTGTACATTAAAAAATCAGTAAATAAAAAATAAAATAAAATGTATGAAAATCCTTGGGCAGAGATCAAAACTGAATAACTATTTCCTATACTTTTATTTATGCTGGTATTTCTCATACTACTCTATAGCCCTTTCTTTGTCTCCCTGGATTACTTGTCTCCTTCCTGCTGTCCCTGCTTTAAGTAAATCTTATAAGGTTTATTTCCTTACTTATTTTATTTTTTCAATGTACCTTTTTATTCTACAAGCTTAAACATTAACCAATGTATTATGTCCGTATTTCTATCTTTGGTATGCCAGCAACAATCCAGACCTAAACTTTTATTGTCTTCAAAACAATTCCACTTTTGAAGGACTATATTTTTTCAAAGAGATTCTCTGGCTATATGTACATACATGTCCCTTGTCATTTAGAAATGCTGGCACGATGCAACTGAATTTGGCCACCACTTGGCTAAACTTGAAGTCACCTATTCTAACATATAAGAAAGCGGTGCTCAAATTTAATTATATGTATAATTGAAACAGTTACTTTTAATGTATATTTACATATAATGTATATTATTGCCCATTACATTGGTAGGAAAGTAGAAATAACTGGATAAGTAGAAATAATCTGGTGCTGTGATCATCAGCTGAAGTGTGCAAAGCAGTTTTGGCTAATTTTCATCATCTAGTGAGAGTCAATACTTGACTTATAATTATATAATTAAAAGTGGATTTATATTTTAGATTTAGGTTAGATTAAGCTAAACCTACTTTAAAAGATTAGAGCACATCTAATCTTTGGTTATGTTTTATTGCCATGTTTCATTGAGTACAAGATCTTTACACTGTTTAAGTAAAAATAAGCTGTGAAGATTGAAAATATTGGCTATTAATAAAAATAATAAATGTATTTATTTAATTACTTATTAATTTTAAGGGGCTTGTGACATTGACAAGATACAGCTCAAAGAGTTAACACTATAAATTGTGCAGTTCTCTTTCAGTGAAATTTTCTCTAGGCAAACCTGTGCTTGAGCTAGCCAATGTAGAAAGGACATGTATCTTGAAAAAATAGGAGGAAAAAAAGCCACATATACTACTTGTATTCCATTTTTAAACTAAGAAAGTAAAATACTTTCAGTAACTATTTTTCTAACTCTTCTCAGTTATAATATAGAGAACACTGATTCAAACTCATGAATATAACAAATAATTCTTTAAAAATACTTTAAAATTCATAGCACATTTTATAAATGTTTACTAAATTTATGCACATAGCACAGTGTAAACTTTTTTGACTGCAGTAATGATGCCTTAAGATTACCAATATATGACATAGGAAAATTCACTTTATCTCCTACTTTGGCATAATAAACTCTTCATAAATGATATATAGAGTATTATTCAACATTTAGGAATATGACAACATATTTTCCTAAAGAATGGAGCACTCTGAGCTTTAGCAATATCATAAGGAAGATGCAGGAATATATGATCACATCAAAATGAGTAGAGAGTTATCATAAAGGGTAGGAGAATTGGACATGCTATATAGTCTCTTTCATGTAAGACTGATCAAGATTTGAGATATTAAAACATCTTTCTCTATGTTATATATATTATATACATATACACACATATAACATATGCACACAAACAGCATAGAAAAATGTGTGTGTATATATATACATTTATATATTATGTTGAGAAAGAGAGAGACAGATAAAGAGGATAATTAGATTTTTTGTTTCTTTGTTTTTTGTTTTTTTTGGAGACGGAGTCTCGCAGTGTCGCCCAGGCTGGAGTGCGGTGGCGTGATCTTGGCTCACTGCAAGCTCTGCCTCCTGGGGTCATGTCAGAGGAGAATTAGATTTTCTACAGCTACACTGATGAAAGACTGCTGCAAACACAATCCCTCAGGTGGGAATACAGTTTATACAATTTATTTTTTTTTTCCCTAGAGTACAGGCTGTGGTGGTGCAATATATGGACATCCATAGCCTGAGAGATTGGTACTATCATGTAATTAATCACAGGGAATTTATACGAAACAAGGTGCTGGGTTGTTGGAGAATAAGGGTACTCCGTCATTTTGTGAGAAATGAAAATGTCTCCTTTCAAGCATCAAGCTGGCCCTAATGCTGAGGAAAGTACCACTAAGCCTTTATCAACTGCATTCTTTCAAGTTAATGTAGTGAGATAAGCAGATTTAGTTCAGTTTGTAGTTTATTTTATCCATGTTGCCAAAAACTTATACTGGCAAATACATGAACAATATGGCTTTATTTGAAAACATCTTATATGTTTTATGTTAAAACATCTTAAGTATCATCAAAAGAACAACAATCATATAAATAAAAAGTGAAATATTACCCCAAATAATTGATTTGACACCTTATGACCACTAAGACTGCTAGACCACTCCTTTAGCCTGAAACTCCTTTAGCCTGATATGTTAAGAAATATCAACGTTAACAAACTTCAGCTATGAAACCTACTTCTGACACTTGAACATGTCTTGTAACCTATCTGAGCTTTAAATCCCTTGTTCAAAAATTGAATATATTAACATAATCCCTAATTGCACTTACTAAAATATAACATACAGACCAGGTGTGGTGGCTTATGCCTGTAATCCCATCACTTCGGGAGTCCAAGGCGGGCAGATCACGAGATCAGGAGATTGAGACCATCCTGGCTAACACGGTGAAATCCCATCTTTACTAAAAAATACAAAAAAAAAAAAAAATTAGCTCAGCATGGTGGTACGCACCTGTAGTCCCAACTACTCAGGAGACTGAGGCAAGAGAATCGCTTGAACTCGGGAGGCGGAGGTTGCAGTGAGCTGAGATCAGGTCACTGCACTCCAGCCTGGGAGACAAAATGAGACTCTGTCTCAATCTCATATGAAAAAGAATATATAAACTAAATACACAGAATACAAAATGTATGAATACTCATGTTCTCAACAACCATATTGTGTTAGTCCATTTTGCATTGCTATAAACTAATACCTGAGACTGGGTAATTTATGAAGAAAAGATATTTATTTGACTCATGGTTCTGCAGGCTGTACAAGCATGGCACCAGCATCTGCTCAGCTTCTGGTGAGACCTCAGTGGCTTTTATTCCTGGCAGAAGGTGAAGCAAGAGCAGGGGTGCCACATGGAGAGACAGAGAACAAGAGAGATGCCAGGCTCCTTTAAAAAACCAGTTCTCATGCTAAGGGAAGGAGAATTCATTCATTATACCAAGGCATTCACAAGGGTTCCATCCCGATTACCAAGTACCTCTCAACAGAGGTGTCTGGGGACTACCTTTCAACATGAAATTTGGAGGGGACAAACATTCAAACTATGTGACACATTTAACAACATACTGCTTATACTTTGAAAGCCCCATTTTGTCCTTGTGCATTGCATTTCTCTTCATTAGGCATGAGATCACTATTATTTCTGTTAATTGTATATCTTTTTAATTTTATACTTTGTCTTTATAAAAATAGAATTCTACTGTATATAACTTCCAATTTTTAACCAAGTTATAGTTCATTTTTACTTTGTATGATTTTTATTATAAAAATCATACTTTAACACTTCTGTTAATGTATATTTAGGTTATTCCTAGTCTCAGACTATTATACACAATATTCCTGTAAATGTCCAAGTATATGCTCATGTGGAAGAATTTGTTCATTTTCACATTTGCCTCGTAATTTTTAGGTACATTCTTATTATAATTTCCTTTATCAAAACATTCATTCTTTATTTTTTTAATCTGTATTTCAATTTTGCTGGTTACAATACTTCCCGATTATATATTGGAAAACGTACTTCTGATGGCGTAATTTCTTGCTTATATTCTCATTCATAAGGTCTTCATATGTTGAGGCACTTAGTCTTTAGTATTACTTTCAACTGCTTTTCAAGTGTATCCCAGTAAAAAAAGTTTCATGTGTATCTATTTTTACCACCCCTCTGGTATGACACTAGCAGCCAGAACAATTTTATACTAAATGTTAAGCTTTTCAAGAATTAAGTGATAATTTTACACAATTTTAGAAAATCCAGAAAATTGCAAAGTTTTTAACCTATATTCTAATATTAGAAAAATCCTAATATAAAACAAGAAAAAAATATGGTATAGGGACAGGAAACTAAACTCAATTTTCCCCTAAATATAGATTTAACCAACAGTAACAAAATATGAGCAAATCTAATCTGGCATTTATAATAAAGAGAATATATTATGACATAGTATTTATCACAAGAAGGCAAGTTGTGTTTAACATTGGAAAATTAATGTAATTAATATGGTTTGGTTCTGTGTCCCCACTCAGATCTAACCTTGAACTGTAATCCCCAGGTGTTGCAGGAGGGACCTGGTAGGAGGGGATGGGATTACGGGCACAGTTTCCCTATGCTGTTCTCGTGAGTGAGTTCTCACAAGATCTGATGGTTTTATAAGTGATGGGTTTCCCTGCTCTCTCTCTTGGCTGCTGCTATATAAGATGTGCCTGCTTCCCCTTCCTTCATGATTGTGTTTCCTGAAGCCTCTCCAGCCATGTGGAACAGTGAGTCAATTAAATCTCTTTATTTTATAAATTATCCCTAAATGATAACGTTTAGCCAAAACAAATAGAAGGAAGCATTCTTAGCTTGATGAAAAGAATCTTAGTAAAACCTATAGCTCCATCAAACTTAATGGTGAGACACTGAGTGTTTTACAACAAGACAGGGAACAAGACAAAAATCATCACTTCTGTTTAACGTTATACTGGGAAGCCTAGGCAGTTCAAAAAGGCAAGTGAAAATAAACAAAAGTAATAAACACATGAAAGGAAGAGGTAAAATCGCCATCATTCATAAATGACATGACTGTAGATACTGACAATGCTGTAGAATCAACAACAATTGAAAATAAACAAATTTATCAATATCAAGACATGGAAGAGAAACATACAATACACGAAGTCAAGATATAAAAGAACAGGATGTAATATCTATGTTTAGTAACAAACAATAGATATAAGAAAAGACTATCATTTATAGTAGCCTCAAAAATTATCAAATGATTAGCAATAAATGTTCCAAATTTTAGTCAAACTCCCTGTCTTAAAATTTACAAAATGTTAATGACAAAATTTTGAAAATCCTAAATGTGTGAGGATATATACCAGGTTTATTGATTGAAGGATTCGATATTGTTAAGACATCCACCTGGTAGTTCATAGATCAGTATGGTGACTACAGTTAACGTTAATCAATTTCACATGCAAAAATAGCTAGAAGAAAAAAACTCAAATATTCCTAACATTAAAAATGATAAATATTTAATGTGATGGATATCCCACTTACCCTGTTTCATTATATGAATGCATCATAATATCACATGTACCCCCAAAATATTTACATCTGTTATATGTTAATAAAAAGAATACAAAATAAAAAGAGATGAAATTTTTAAAAAGATACTAATCTTTCTAATATTGATTTATAGATTCAACATACTTACTATAATGGCTAATTTTAGGTGTCAACCTGAGTGGATAGAAGAGTGCCTAAATGGCTGATGAAGTATTGTTTCTGGGTGTGTTTGTGAGGGTGGTTTTAGAGAAGATTAACATCAGTCAGTGGACTGAGAGAGGAAGACCCACTTTCATTGTGGATAGGAACATCCAATCAGCTGGGGGCTGGGCTGAGAAATACAAGTAAAAGAAGGGAACACGACTCTCATCTGTCCCCATTCCAAAGCAGGACACCTGTTTATCTCCTGTTCTTGGATATCAGACTGTAGGTTTTTTAGCATTTGGACTTCAGGACTCGTACCAGTGGCCTTCTGAGGACTCTCAGCCTTTTGGCTTCAGACTGGGGGCTATACTATTGGCTTCCCTGGTTCCGAGGCTCCAGACGAGCCACATTACCACCTTCTCTGGTTCTTCATCTTGCAGACAGCCTATCATGGGACTTCTCCACTTCTGTGATCATGTGAATCAATTCCCATAAAAAATTTCCTCTCACATATCCTATGGGTTCTGTTATTCCAAAGAAACTTAAGAGATCTCTAATATATTCTAACCAAAATTTTTTGAAGAAATTAACAAGGTCATTATAAATTTGATAAGAAACACAAAGGACCAAGAATGGGCTGTACAACTATGTGGCCAAAAATGAAATTAGAGGGCTAAAATATTTCATTTCAAGCCTTACTATAAAGTTTCATTAAGGCAATGTAGTATCATATAAAAATAGGAAAATAAACTAGTAGAATGCCATAGATTGGCCAGAAGTAGATCTCTACATAAACACTGAATTGATTTTCAACTAAGTAACTAAGATTTTCTAAGTAACTAAGAAAAGAACCCATAAAGATTTATTAGATGAAAGCTAAAATTTAAAAGCCCATACTCTACTTAATGAAGTCCAAGAAGAATGCAAATTAATTTAATGGGACAGTAATTAGAAATTGGTTGTTAGGTAACAGCAAAATTGACTGAAAAGAGGCATATTTTACGTTGTGGTACACAGGTATAGAAAAATCTCAAAATTCATAAAACTGATCACTTAGGATCTTAGAATTTTACCCTATATTCAATGAAAATTAATTAGAAAACGCTCAAAATGGCAGAAATATGAATAAGTAAAGTACAGTAACATTGTTCTGAAACTCTTTTGGAAATCGCTAGAGATAAAAGGTGAGAAATAGGAAAACACTGATGATTTGGCTTGCAAATTCTCCTAATCCTGTAAGTTTGGGAAGTAATTGAAGGCATGTAACAAATTGACCTGATCAGTTTTGCCTTTTAAAAAGATCACTTGGGCGTCTGACATAGTAGGAACAAAATGTTACTAGACATACATTAATGCTGTCAGTTGGCTACTTGGATAGGAAATAATGAGGATCTTGACTTGAGAAGCAGCAGTGGCAATGTAAAATAAAGGGAGATACTTGGAAGTTAGAAAACGAAAGTTGCATGTGGTGAGTTAGGAAGCTGTCAAAGCTGCCTCCTGGATTTCTGGATATAGAAGCCATTTCTTCAACAGGATATGAAACATAAAAGCATGGGCATTTTTGGAGAAGCTAACAATCTGTCCAATTTAAGTATGTTGAAATTGGTGTGCCTGTGGATCATGTAAGTGAACAAGTTTAGCAAAGAAGGATTAGGTGAGTTTTGACCTAGAGTAGAAGTCTCTACGTGGACAGAGTTTTAAGTCCATAGGTGGTATGCAAAAGCATGGATTCCCACCAAGACCACTACGGACACACCTGTTGTTGAATAGTTGAGTGTTTTACTCACTGGGGCAAAGGAGAACATACCCCATGTGGAACTACCTCGATACTTGGGTGGTAAAAAAGATGTTAGTCTTGTTAGATGAATTTGGGGAGAGTTAATCATAGCAGGGCTTTGCTCTAGATGGGATGTTGTTACAAAGTATAGTTAAAACTATGGTCCAGTATCTTTAAAAATATTATTTATAAGGAGTGGAAATGAGAGTGAAGCTAAAGTTATAATTAATAAAGGAGCAGGTGGTCACTCATTTTAGCCATGATAGGGATATCTTTGGTACATTGTGGCATGGAAAGTCTTTTAGTTTTCTCTGTATTCAGACATTATTATGAGTGGTCTTACTTTTGTCTTGATTCCCTGTGGTCAGATTGGCCTCGTCTGATGTTGATGTTTTGTTCTGTTACTGAATTGTTTCTGCTCATCAAGGGAACACCAAGACCTAGCTGTTGTTAGACAGCTGAAGTACAGAAAAAGAACATGTATAAATGTGCTTCATAATATTTACTGAAGTTTAATCAGCTGCCTAGTCAAGTACCAGGACCTGAATATTAGTAACAAGTCAACTCCAGGAACCAATTTATCTTTCTCAGTATGTGCCATAACTGGGGAGACTGTAGTTGAGGATTGAAGGAGTGCTAAACCAGAATTTTTAGAAATACTAATATTTAAGAAATTTTAAGAGAAGATATAATTTAAAAGAGTCGTGGAAAATACCAGGAAGTTTTAAAGGAGGAGAAGCTGAAATCAAGGATATGAAATATTTCAAGAAGGAGAATGTGACCAGGAGGATATACACCAGTTAATGACTGAAAAGTCTGTATAATATTTAAGAAGTATTAGTTATCTTTTTAACATTCATTTCAGTTGCATGGAAAGTGTACGTGTTTTTGAGGAGACGGTGCTTGAAAACACTGAGGCATGCATAACCACATTTTAATAATTAGTTCACAATAGGCATGATATAGCCATAGAATTATTCATGAAGCTATAATCCTTTTAATGTTTTATTAAACAATAAATATTTATTAAGCATTTTAACATGCTATGTGAAAATGGCCAAATTAATAATTAAGATTTAACCAGGAAGAATCTGTACCTTTCTTGAAGCTAGATTTCTGCCTATATGTGTTAAAAAATAAATGTGGAAGACCAGAGAGATGATCCAAATTATTAAAAAATTAAGTCAGTGGTAAATAATTTAGTGAGATCTTATCAAGTGGTAAAGCACCTGAGCTAGGTTTGCCATATTTCATCTACCTTAATTAGGTGACAAAGTCCAAAGTAGTTAAAAATAATAAATCTTGAAGTGAAAAGATTCAGGCTGTGTAAGGATTCTGGTTTTTAGACATTGCATTTTAATTCTGTATTGGCTCAGAGATTATAGGAGGGATCAAACCGTTAATTATGATTACAGGGAAATCCCTGCAGCTCTGGATCCCATTGACTGACCAAAAATCTCATTTCTGGGCAACCCACGCACACTAAGAAACTCACACCAAAACTCTCTGGTCTGTAATTCTAACCCCAAATTAACCTGATGTATAGTACATAAGGATTTAACAGCCTGAAAAAGCATACAAGTAAATAAAGAATGGTCACTTTTTTTTTCTTTTGAGACAAGAGTGTCTGTCACCCAAGCTGGAGTGCAGTGGTGTGATCTCGGCTCACTGCAACCTCAAACTCCCGGATTTAAGTGATTCTCCTCCCTCAGCCTCCCGACTAGCTGGGACTACAGGCAGGCACCACCATGCCTGGCTAATTTTTAGTATTTTTAGCAGAGACAGTATTTCACCATGTTGGCCAAACTGGTCTTGAACTCCTGACCTCAAAGGATTTGCCTGCCTTGGCCTTCCAAAGTGTTGGGATTACAGGCGTGAGCCACCAAACCTAGCCTAGAATAATAGCTTTAATCAAATCTACATCTTTAATATATTTTTTATAAGTTGAGTAATTTTAACTATTTAGTATTTAAAATATACTATTTAAGATAATCTGACAATAAACGGTGACATATATTTTTATTCCAATGTAAAATACGAATTAAATACTTTATTTTAGGCAAGCGTTTTTAAGCAAAACAAAATTTAGCAAACTTTGCAAACAATTAGTGTTTAGAAAAACTTATAAATAACTACATTTATAAATTTAACTTGTGGAATTTTTAATAAGACTATAGCAGTTTGGGAAGATATGTTTGTTAGATTGCTAAAAATAAAATACACATATGCATTTTATAATATTTAGGGAAACAATTATATTCATTTCTAAAATACTTAAGGAACATTTGTTGTTAGACAGCTGAAGCACGGAAAAAGAACATGTATAAATGTACTTTATAATATTTAGTGAAGTTTAACTACATAGTCAAGTTCTCTTAAGTATGATTGTTAAACTTTATGAAACTTATAAATAACGAAATATTTAAAGTAAATTTAGATGCTTAAAGATTGATTTTTTAAAATGGTATACTTATTTTGTAAAAACCAAAGGAAATGAATATTTCACACTGATAAGTTCCATTTATATCCCCTAACAAAGAGTAGGTATATTTAATTATGTGTTTATTAAATTGAAGGTGCCAATCAATATAAGATTTCTAGTAAAATCATTTGAACAGTGAATATTCTTTTGAAACTTGACTGTATATATGTGTATATATATATATACATATATATATATATATTTCTACTGGCATAATATGTTTGTGGATTATGTCCTACTTCTGGACTTTTTTTTCTTTGAGAGATGGTACACATTACAAATGATCTTCAATCCAAATGAAAATAGAATGCCAGTCAGCCTGTAGATATAAATTAAAATTAACTTATGTATTAACATAAGATGTTCTGAGAGTAAAAAGTATATATAGAGTCTGTTTTCCAGGAAAAAAACATAAAGAAATGAGTTTGTTACAATAGGTTTGTTATAAGCAGGTTCTCTGACTTAAAATTACTAGCTGTATGGCAGGGCTTTGGGATATGGTTTGGAGAGAAGATATGTGAAAAAAGTGAAATGTATGGAAGACTTTAAGCACAAATATGACTCAAGAGATATAATTTATGCAGTGTAACTCACAGCATGAGGGAGTTACTAGCATTTAATTATAATAATTAATCATATTTTGCATATTGAAATCTAATACTTTGTTCATATGACTAGGTGCATATTAAAATATATTTAAATAAAATTAAAATAAATTGTCCAATGATACTGAGTGCTAAACTGAAGTATTTGTTTTTTATTGTCTGTTAACTGAAATAAGTAATTTCAATTGAATTGGGACTCTTGTTGTGTGGCCAATAAGCTCTGCTGAAATGTTTGGTACAGATAAATGGGATTCTAGATGTTGAACTGTCTTAATTTGAGCTGCTACTAAGCTTTAGTCCATCTCTGCAGCTTGCTAGAGCTTTGTGATATTTCTCTGCTAGCTTTCCCTTATCTAGAAATTTTAACGTCAGATCCTTTCTGGAAATTGACACAGGATTGTACCAGAACACACAGACAATTTCTAGTGATGAACAATTCACTTTGAGATATATAAAGCATTTTCTCTCAAGAAACAGGGAGTCATTGTTAGCTATATATGCCATTTCTTAATAAAAGGCGACATCTAGTATTTTGTATGTCAATTTCCATTCTGAACAGAAGCATTTTAGTCAACACATCCTCAGCTTGTGCCTCATCAAACATTTTGTAATAATGAGAGCTCAGTTCAAATTATGTTATTCAATATTTTCATTTTTTTCTCATGCATTATGAAATAGATACTTGATATGGAAGATAAAGCAACATCAGAGTGGATACTTAAACATGTGAATTATAGGCATTAGTTTATAATATTTTTTACCATGAGGAGACATTTTTTACTTAAGGAATCTAACACAACATATGCAAGCACATGCATGCAGAATCCCATTTTCATTTTATCCTTAAAAGTCTATATAAACTTTGTAGGGTTTATGTAATCATACAAACAGAGACACAGAAGACCTTTGATTTACCACAAACAAATTTTCAGTTCAATTCAAATGACTAAAGTATCATGAAAATTGTATGATTTCTTTCTTTCTTTATATAATGACAATTCAACTAAAGGGATTTTTTAAGAAATGTGAGGATAGGACAGGTGTGGGGCATAAAGAGGCATTGGCTGTAGAGATAAAAATGATAGAAGCAGACCCATTGCTCTCTTCTCTAGAATAGCCTCACCACACAAGCTTAAACATAATGCATTCTACATCTTATCCTTATAATACTATTTTTTTAAGTCTTTCTTTTGTAATTACAACTATTTTTGTATGTTCAACATTTGGGCTAACATTTTTAACCTTGTTTTTAACTGACTTTCATTATGAACACTCATTGCCAAAATTCATTTTAAGTAGAAGTGTTCAGTTCCAAAACTTTTCTAGGTAATGCTGTCTACTCGGGAGGCTTGGATCCTCTCTGATTGAAGTATGCATCAGCTAGATCACTCAGTCTTTAGTCTCCTCCTCCTCATCCCTATCTCAGCCTTAGTCAGATTTGGCCATGCATATGGACTGGGACTGATAAATATTGGTATGATTCAGAATAAGAGTGTTAAATAACCATTAAATTTGCATTCAAAAGTGTCAAATTGCCTTAATAAATAAGTTGCTTCCTTATGTAAATATCACGTGATAAGACATTGTTTAATTCTGTTTTATACCACAGTGTACATATAACCTGTTAACAATGTTAACATTGTTAGACTTAAATACGTAGATTTTTAATTTGTATCTGTGGAAAGCAGTAATTCAAATAATCAAAGGTAAAAAATACAGATTTATTAGTCACTTATATAAAGACACACCTCAATTGACAGATAATCAAGTTATATTCTAAAAATAGGTAAAAATAAGAAGAATATTCTTCATTTGATATAAAACTTTAATCCAAACTTGGTGGAGAAGGAACTTTAGCTATCAAAGTATTTGATGCATTTATCTTTATCTGCGTACGTTTTACTTAATATATAAGATAAATTTAGAAATAGAAAACAATATGTTTAGCATAAACTTCAAATTTTTAAAAATTGAAATAGCTAAGGACTGAATTTCCTATATATTTTAACACAGTAGATCCTTGTTTACTGTATGTTATATACACATATACGTCTCTCTCTCAGACACACACACATACACACACACATTTGAGTATTTGCATTTCTAAAATTAGAACTGTCAGGGTATTATTCATCCCAACAGAGCAAGGAAATGATGTTAATTTGATGATTTCATGTGGCCTGAGAGTACTCAATGAGACATCATAATCCATTTATTCATGCATTTACTTGTATTACCAAATACTGTTATACTTTTTTTTTTTTTTTTTTTTTTTTTTTTTTTGAGATGAAGTCTCACTCTGTCACCAGGCTGGAGTGCAGTGGCGCGATCTCGGCTCACTGCAGCCTCCGCCTCCTGGATTCGAGCAATTCTCCTGCCTCAGTCTCCTGAGTATTTGGAACTACAGGTGCATCCCACCATGCCCAGCTAATTTTTGTATCTTAGTAGAGACACGGTTTCACCTTGTTGGCAAGGATGGTCTCGATCTGTTGACCTCGTGATCTGCCCCCCTCAGCCTCCCAAAGTGCTGGGATTACAGGTGTGAGCCCCAGCGCCCAGCCTATTGTTATACTCCTACGTGTAAATACTACGGGTTTGGGATAGTATATGCTCATAGTTAGGTAGAAAATGAGGCAAAAAAATAAATTCTATTGTTCATAAATGCTGTAAGTAAGGCTAATATGCAAAAGAAGGTGGAAGAAGAATGGTCAACTTTAGCTGTGGGGATCAAGTAAAATATAATATTGATTACATTCTCAGTGAATCGTGAGTGGGAAGAAGCCAGACAAAAAGGGGAAAGTGTATTCTGCATCAAGACGAATCCAGGAAGCAGCAAGATGTGTTCAAGAAATAATAATCTAATATACTAAAAGTAAATTGGGAAAAGAAGGAAGTTGGTAGGTGACACAGCTTGGCAGAAACAAGTGTCAGATCAAATATAGCCTCATAACATGTACAGAGAAGGATGACATTTATTGTGAATGCAATTAGAATTTATTATTGCAATTGAATTGTATTGCTATCATAATGGCAGCACCATAGAATGCAGAAGTAAATAATGTGGGCAAATGTAGCCATGTGATTAGTCAGAAAATAGGAAAAATAAACATAAGAAATGTCAGAAGAAATAGGATAAACATGGAATTGTCATGTTTATTGCATGTTGTTGCAATATTAATGTGCATATTGATGTGGTGGCTCCATAAATAAATATAAAGACAAAGTAAGAAGAGGAATGCACTTTTATACCCGTGTTGAAAATCAGTTGACTGTATATGTGTGGGTTTATTTCTGAGCTCTCTATTCTCTTCCGTACCTCCACATGTGTGTGTTTATGCCAGTATCAGACTCTTTTTATTACCATAGCTTTGTAATGTATTTTGAAATCTGAAAGTTTGACTCCTTTAGCTTCGGTCTTCTTTCTCAAAGTTGTTTTGGCTATTCAGAATCTTCTGTAGTTCAATACAAATTTTAGGATTTTTTTCCTCTTTTTGTGTAGAATGTTATTAATATTTTGATAGATATTGTACTGGATCTATAGAACCCTTTGGGTAGTGTAGACATTTTAGCAATAGCAAGTCTTTCAGTCTATGAACACAGGATGTCTTCTCACTTACTTTTGTCTTCTTTAATGTATTTGATCAATGTTGCCTAGTTCTTAGCATAGAAGTCTTCCCTTGGTTAAACAAATTCCTAAGTATTTTACTCTTTTGATGCTGTTCTAAGTAGAGGAAGGATAGTATTTTCAACAAACAGTCTTGGAAAAATTGAATATCCACATGCATATGAACAATGTTAGGACCTTATCTTATGCCATATACAAAAATAAACTCAAATAGATTAAAGATTTAAGTGTAATATCTGAAACTATGAAACGATGAGAAGAAAACGTAGAAGGGAAGCTTCATGACACTGGTCTAGGCAATGATTTCTTGGATATGACACCAAAAGTACAAGCAATAGGGAATTAATTTATGTTTGACATATCATACACACGTAAGACTACATCACACTGAAAAGGTGCAAAGAAAAAGAAACAATCAACAAAATGACAAAGCAACTTACAAATTGGATGTTGCAAACCATACATCTGATAAGGGGCTCATCCATATGTAAAATACATAAGTAACTACAACTGAATAACAACAAAATCACATAACCTGATTTTAAAATGAGCAAAGGATCTGTATAGACATTTCTCCAAAGAAGACATATAAATGGCCAATAAGCATATGAAATATGCTCAACATAACTAATCATTAGAAAACTAATTAGTTCAAAAAATTAAAAATTGAACTATCAGTTGATCCAGTAGTTCCAATGGTGGGTATACATCCATAAGAATTAAAATCAGGATATTGGAGAGATATTGGCACTCCCATGTTCATTGAAGCATTATTCACCATAGCCAATAGGTAGAAACAATCCAAATGTCCAATGACGGTTGAATGGATAAATAAAATGCAGTGTATGCTACAAGGGAATGATATTCTAGCATTTAAAAAGATGAGAATCATGTTATATAAGGCAATATGAATGAACCTGGAAAACATTAAGCTGAGTGAACTAAGTCAGTAACAGAAGGACAAATACTGCATGATTTCCTTTTTTTTTTTTTCGAGACGGAGTCTTGCTCTGTCGCCCAGTCTGGAGTGCAGTGGCGCAATCTCTGCTCATTGCAAGCTCCACCTCCTGTGTTCACGCCATTCTCCTGCCTCAGCCTCTCTGAGTAGCTGGGACTACAGGCGCCCGCAACCACACCCGGCTAATTTTTTTGTATTTTTAATAGAGACGGGGTTTCACTGTGGTCTCCATCTCCTGACCTTGTGATCCGCCCACCTCGGCCTCCCAAAGTGCTGGGATTACAAGCGTGAGCCACCACACCCGGCCTCCTTTTTATAAGGCATTTAAAGTAGTCAAACTGATAAAGGGTAGAATTCTGGTTGCCAGGAGCTAGAAAACAGAAGAAATGGGGATTTGCTCCTCAACTGGTATAATATTTCAGTTAACAAGATAAGTAAGTGCTAGAGATTATCAGTACAGCATTGTGTCTATATTTAACAATATTGTATGGTGCACTAAAAGTTCACTGAGGATAGCTCCCACTTAACTGTTTTTACCACACACACGAAAATAGTCTTTTTAGACACACATGTATACTTCTGCTCCCCAGTAAAAGGAAGTAAAAGAAAAAAGAATGGGCGCATCTGCCATGCAAAGAGAACAGAGAAAGTGTCAACAAAGTTTGGAAGACGGTAAAGTGATGGACAAATCGTAACCAAGTTATCAAAGCAGAGGAAGCTGGATTGTATTTAATGAAAGGAAGGAAATCATAATTTTGTTTGAGGAACTCCAGAGCCTCAGGAACTATAGGCCTTGGTTGTTTCTCAAAGAAACAGTATAATGTGAGACTGTAAACAGAAGGATTGTTAAAACACATATAGTTACACTTGGAACCCCCTCTGCAGCTGGTGCTATCAGGGTTATTGCCCCAGCAGAAGACTGGAGAATTACTGTCTGCAAATATGGAAGCTGAAAAGATCTGAACGAAGAAAAACAAGATTGAACTGAGAGCAGACATGAGAATCTGAAGACAAACCAATTGAGGTAAATGAAACCTATGCATATTGACTGATAATATATCCATCTGTCTTTCCAAATCATATCCCATAATTCTGATGAATATGCTTACAATTGCTAGGTAGGGTATTGGACTAAAACATAATGCAATAATTAATCACTAAGACACAATTTCAGAAAAAAACACATAAAATATCAAAATTCCTGTGTTCAAATAGAAATGTTCATAATAGTGTATGCCCATTACACATACACATGTACACCCTAATTTGGGTGAAATGCTCAAAATACAAAAGTAGATGAACCTAAATAAAGCTGACATAATCATATTAAAATGGGTTTCATGGCTTTCAAATATGCATGATCTGGAAATCATAATTTCAGCTTAAACCTAAAATGTCGTTAAATGAAGAAATATAAGAAATGCTGTGTTTAAAAATGTCATGACTACTAAAGAGTTGAAAGGAAGCAATACTGCTGAAATGGTAATGAAAAGTAGGTCAAATGCAGGAAACCAAAAAGGAAAACATGCTATTTAATAGGAATCCCTATAATTCATTTAATTTATAATTTATGGAGAGGCTCATCATGCATGAAAGACTGTATTATTCAGTTCAGAAATGACTGTAAGATGATCTTTCTTGAGGTTGACTTACAGATCTCTCAGAATTATTAATCATACTATTGGCAACTCAACTTTAAACTAGGATTTAAAGTGAAGCCCCTTGGAAGAAGCAATAGTGATGTAGACTTCATTTTTAATGTTAAGGTTATTTGCTTTGCTTTCTCTTATGACTTCTGATAGTCATAGGTTATGTGTAAATGAAATAACATTATCAAGCCAAAAGAATTTCCAAACTGAATGCATACAAGTGACACTGTATAAACATAAAATAGTTTTCAGAAATATTTTCTTTTGCTGTGCTTACCAGTTCAAGTGTAATTTAAGTGTTATCCACTTTAGTTCTCATTCCTGGAACAAAAGAATTTTTCATTTGATGAAAGGCATTCACAATCAGAAGGTAAATGTATCCCATCATTAGAATTCCCTTTATTATTTTCTACAAATTATACTAAAGACATTTACATGATTTTCACTTTGGAATTTTGAAGACACCTTCTGTTTGCCATTAAAATGAAAAAAATACCTGAGTGCAAGTGAACTCATGTGTGTATAACACACACACACATTGTATTTTATTCATTTGTAAAACTGAAGGCTGAAAGTATGTCTAAAATATTATCTCACAAAACATAATATGAAATCTATCAAGCTAAATATTATGTATAAATACCAAAAATATTTTTCTTTAAAATGCAATTTAGTAGACTTTAGGTTATTTCTGACTCTTTTTAGCTCAGAAAAACTCTTTATTAGATATGGTGGCTTCCTTTAAATGCCTCTTTTTCTGCACACCTTCATGAATCATATTGTGTTCACCTGGTGATTATAAATTGCTGCTATCAAGCGAGACTCTCTTCAGTTATTACTGCATATATGTATATAAAATAATTTGACCCTCCAAATGAAATACTGTCTATCAATTCTGAGCCAGAAGTTAATTTTATTTCTAAAACACCAACATGCTAAATACATATATTCAATAATATGGTACAATCCTTTGGAAAACAGTTACTAGTTTCTTATAAAGTTAAATATACACTTCCTTGTGACAATAAAAAAATTATATTAAAACTTTTAAACCAGCCTTTTTAATATAAATGCAAAAGCTCATTCTAAAATACAGTGTAAATGCCAATTACTTAGGAAATCTAAAGCAATTATTTAAAATTAAAAAATGAATGAATTAGACTATATAAATAATGCAAGATTATTATTATTTGTAAAAGGAGAGAAATATAAAATCATTAGATATACCTATAGACCTTCAATTTTATTGAAGACCAATAAGTGACACAATGACTTCAATAAAAATGCCAGATTAATGCAATGAGGGACACATGTCTCACACCATACATAAACATTGATCTGACAGGAATCTTAAGACTTGATACAAAATTTATAATTGTAACACTTGTAGAAGAAAACAGTGAAAACTCTGTATCTTACATGTGGACAAAATATTTCTCAAATACTATATAGTCACACAAACAATTTTAAGCAAATACTGATAATCAATTAGCTTTTTGAAGCACTGGTATAAAAATAAAAAAAATTGGCCACAAAATCAGAGAAATTGTTTTAATCTATGTATATATTGACAACTGTTATTATATATAATACATAACAAACTCTTAAACTTAAAAAGACCAAAAACAGTAAAAATAGACAAATTGCTAAACACTTTATATAAATACATAAAAAGATGTTAAATAGGAAGTGGAGCAATTGGACTCCTCTTACACTTCTAGAAGAGACTTAAAATGAGACAAGCACTTTAGATAAAACTGGTATTTTCTTATCAAGTTCAGTATGTTCCATTCATACCAAGAGATGTAAAAGCATAAGGCCACAGAGAGAATTAGCAAGAATGTCCATAGTAGCTTTACATCCAATAGCCAAAAACTATAAATAACTCAAATGCCCCTCAAAAAGGGAATAAACAAATGTGTTATACCCATGCAATACAGTGTTACTCAGCATTAAAGTTCTACAAAATGAAACTGAATTATTGAAACAGAAAGCACATTGTTGATTATTTGAAGCTAAAGATGTAGGAAGTGATTGACTACAATAGTGCAAAAGGAGTATTTGTGTATTATGGAAATGTTCTGTGTGTTGATTTTGTTGTGGTTTCATGGGTGTATATATTTATTAATACTCACAAAAACAGTGCACAATGATGTTAAAACAGATTATAAGAGATTTCATGTAGTACATATATTCTCATTGTCCAACTCCCATTTATGAGAACATGCAGTGTTTGGTTTTCTGTTCCTGTGATAGTTTGCTGAGAATGATGGTTTCCAGCTTCATCCATGTCCCTGCAAAGGACATGAACTCATTCTTTTTTATGGCTCCATAGTATTCCATGGTGTACATGTGCCACATTTTCTTTAACCAGCCCATCATTAATGGGCACTTGGGTTGGCTCCAAGTCTTTGCTATTGGAAATAGTGCTGCAGTAAACATATGTGTGCATATGTCTTTGTAGTAAAATGATTTATAACCCTTTGGGTATATACCCAGTAATGGGATTGCTGGGTCAAATGGTATTTCTGGTTCTAGATCGTTGAGGAATCGCCACACTGTCTTCCACAAGGGTTGAACTAATTTACACTCCCACCAACAGTGTAAAAGCATTCCTATTTCTCCACATCCCCTCCAGCATCTGTTGTTTCCTGACTTTTTAGTGATCACCATTCTAACTGGTGTGAGATGGTATTTAATTGTGGTTTTGATTTGCATTTCTCTAATAACCAGTGATGAGCTTTTTTTCATGTTTGTTGGATGTATAAATGTCTCCTTTTGAGAAGTGTCTTCCATATAATTTGCTCACTTTTTGATGGAGTTTATTTCTTGTGAATTTGTTTATGTTCCTTGGAGATTCTGGTTATTAGACCTTTGTAAGATAGACAGATTGCAAATTTTTTTCCCATTCTGCTGGTTGCCTTTTCACTTTGATGATTTTTTTTTTTTTTTTTTTTTTTTTTTTTTTTTGCTGTGCAGAAGCTCTTTAGTTTAATTAGATCTCATATGTCAATTTTGGCTTTTGTTGCCATTGCTTTTGGTGTTTCAGTCATGAAGTCTTTGCCCATGCTTATGTCCTGAATGGTATAGGCTAGGTTTTCTTCTAGGGTTTTCATGATTTTACATCTTATGTTTAAGTCTTTAATCCATCTTGAGTTAATTTTTGTATAAGCTGTAAGGAAGAGGTCCAGTTTCAGTTTTCTGCATACGGCTAGCCGTTTTTCTCCCAGCACCATTTATTAAATAGGGAATCCTTTCCACACTGCTTGTTTTAGTCAGGTTTGTCAAAGGTCAGATGGTTGTAGATATGTGTGGTATTTCTGAGGCGTCTGTTCTGTTCCAGTGGCCTATACATTGGTTTTGGTACCAGTACCATGCTGTTTTGGTTACTGTAGCCTCGTAGTATAGTTTGAAGTTAGGTAGCATGATGCCCCCAGCTTTATTTTTTTTTGCTTAGGATTGCCTTGGCTCTATGGGCTCTTTTTTGGTTCCATATGAAATTTAAAGTAGTTTCGTCTAATTTTGTGAAGAAAGTCAATGGTAGTTTGATGGGAATAGCATTGAATCTATAAATTCCTTTGGGCAATATGGCCATTTTCACGATACTTATTCTTCCTATCCATGAGCATGGAATGCTTTTCAATTTGTTTGTGTCCACTCCTATTTCCTTCAGCAGTGGTTTGTAGTTTTGCTTGAAGAGGTTCTTCGCATCCCTTGTAAGTTGCATTCCAAAGGTATTTTATTCTCTTTGTATATTGTGAATGGGAGTTCACTCATGATTTGGCTCTCTGTTTGTCTGTTATTGGTGTATAAGAATGCTTGTGATTTTTGCACATCGATTTTGTATCCTGAGACTTTCCTGAAGTTGCTTATCAGTTTAAGGAGTTTTTGGGCTGAGACAGTGGGGTTTTCTAAATATGCAATCGTGTCATCTGCAAAAGAAGATAATTTGACTTCCTCGTTTCCTATTTGAATACCCTTTCTTTCTTTCTCTTGCCTGATTGTGCTGGGCAGAAGTTCATATATTATGTTAAATAGGAGTAGTGAGAGAGAACATCCTTGTCTTGTGCTGGTTTTCAAGAGAATGCTTCCAGCTTTTGCCCATTCAGTATGATATCGGCTGTGGATTTCTCACAAATATATCTTATTATTTTGAGATACGTTCCATCAATATCTAGTTTATTGAGTGTTTTTACCAAAAAGAGGTGTTGAATTTTATTGCATCTATTGAGATAATCATGTGGTTTTTGTCACTGGTTCTGTTTATGTGATGGATTACACTGATTGATTTGTGTATGTTGAACCTGTCTTGCATCCCAGGGATGAAGCCGAATTGATCGTGGTGTATAAGCTTTTTGATGTGCTGCTGGATTTGGTTTGCCTGTATTTTATTGAGTATTTTTTTTTTGCATTGCTCTTTATCAGGGATATTGGCCTGAAATTTTCTTTTTTTGTTGTGTCTCTGCTAGATTTTGTTAACAGGATGATGCTGGCCTCAGAAAATGAGTTAGGGAGAAGTCCCTCTTTTTTATTGTTTGGAATATTTTCAGAAGGAATGGTACCAGCTCATCCTTGTACCTCCGGTAGAAGTCAGCTGTGAATCCATCTGGTCCTGGCCTTTTTTTTTTGGTTGGTAGGCTATAATTACTGCCTCTATTTCAGAACTTGTTATTGGTCTATTCAGAGATTCAACTTCTTCCTGGTTTAGTCTTAGGAGGGTGTATGTGCCCAGGAATTTATCAATTTCTTCTAGATTTTCTTTCTTTCTTTCTTTCATTCGTTCTTTCTTTCTTTTTTTCTCTCTTTCTTTTTTTTTTCTTTTTTGACGGAGTTTCACTCCACTCTTTTTGCCCAGGCTGGAGTGCAATGGCGTGATATCAACTCACTGCAACCTCTGCCTCCCAGGTTCAAGTGATTCTTCTGCCTCAGCCTCCCAAGTAGCTGGGATTACAGGCACCTGCCACCACATCCAGCTAATTTTTGTAATTTTTTTAGTAGAGATGAGGTTTCACCATGTTGGCCAGGATGGTCTCAGTCTCTTGACCTCGTGATCTGCCTGCCTCAGCCTCCCTAAGTGCTGGGATTACAGGTGTGAGCCACGGCACCCGGCCAATTTCTTCTAGATTTCCTAGTTTATTCATGTAGAGGTATTGACAGCATTCTCTGATGGCAGTTTGTATTTCTGTGGGATCACTGGTGATATCCCCTTTATCATTTTTTATTGTGTCTATTTGATTCTTCTCTCTTTTCTTCTTTATTATTCTGGCTAGCAGGCTATCTGTTTTGTTAATCTTTTCAAAAAACCAGCTCCTGGAATCACTGATTTTTTGAAAGGTATTTTTGTGTCTCTATCTCCTTCAGTTCTGCTCTGATCTTAGTTATTTCTTGTCTTCTGCTAGCTTTCAACTTTGTTTGCTCTTGCTTCTCTAGTTCTTTTAATTGTGATGTTAGCATGTTGATTTTAGGTCTTTCCTAATTTCTGATGTGGGCATCTAGTGCTATAAATTTCCCTCCGAACACTGCTTTAGCTGTGTCCCAGAGATTCTGGTATATTGTGTCTTTGTTCTCATTGGTTTCAAAGAACTTATTTATTTCTGCCTTAATTTTGTTATTTACCTGGTCGTCATTCAGTAGCAGGTTGTTCGGTTTCCATGTAGTTGTGTGGTTTTGAGTGAGATTCTTAATCCTGAGTTGTAATTTTATTGCACTGTGGTCTGAAAGATTGTTTGTTACAATTTCTGTTCTTTTGCATTTGCTGAGGAGTATTTACTTCCAATTTTGTGGTCGATTTTAGAATAAGTGCTATGTGGTGCTGAGAATAATGTATAAACTGTTGAATTGGGGTGGAGAGTTCTGTAGATGTCTATTTATTAGCTCTGCTTGGTCCAGAGCTAATTTCAAGTCCTGAATATCCTTGTTAACTTCTGTCTCGTTGATCGGTCTAATACTGATAGTGGAGTGTTAAAGTCTCCCACTATTATTATATGGGAGTCTAAGTGTCTTTGTAGGTCTCTAATAACTTGCTTTATGAGTCTGGGTGCTCCTGTATGGGGTGCATTTATATTTAGGATAGTTAGCTCTTCTTGTTGCATTTATCCCTTTACCATTATGTAATGGCCTTGTTTGTCTTTATTTTTGTTGGTTTAAAATCTGTTTTATCAGAGACTAGGATAACAACCCAGCTTTTGTTTTTGCTTTCCATTTGCTTGAGTCTATGTGTGTCTTTGAATATGAGATGGCTCTCCTGAAAACAGCACACTGATGGGTCTTGACTCTTTTTCCAATTTGCCAGTCTGTGTCTTTTAATTGGCACATTTAGCCCATTTACATTTAAGGCTAATATTGTTATGTGTGAATTTGATGCTGTCATCATGATGCTAGCTGGTTATTTGGCACATTAGTTGATGCAATTTCTTCATAGTGTCATTGGTCTCTATATTTTGGCATGTTTTTGCAGTGGCTGGTACCAGTTCTTCCTTTCCATAATCAGTGCTTCTTTTAGGAGCTTTTGTAAGGCAGGCCTGGGGGTGACAAAATCTCTCAGCATTTGCTTATCTGTAAAGGATTTTACTTCTCCTTCGCTTATGAAGCCTAGTTTGGCTGGATATGAAATTTGGGTTGAAAACTCTTTTTTAATTATATTTTAAGTTTCAGGGTACATGTGCACAACATGCAGGTTTTCTTTAAGAATGTTGAATACTGGTCCCCATTCTCTTCTGGCTTGTAGGGTTTCTACAGAGAGATCCACTGTTAGTCCGATGGGCTTTCCTTTGTAGGTAACCTGACCTTTCTCTCTGGCTGCCCATAACATCTTTTCCCTCGTTTCAATCTTGGTGAATCTGATGATTATGTGTCTTGGGTTTGCTCTTCTCGAGGAGTATATTTGTGATGTTTTCTGTATTTCCTGAATTTGAATGTTGCCCTGTCTTGCTAGGTTGGGGAAGTTCTCCTGGATAATATCCTGAAGTGTGTTTTCCAAGTTGGTTCCATTCTCCCCATCACTTTCAGGTACACCAATCAATTGTAGGTTTGATCTTTTCACATAGTTCTATATTTCTTGAAGGCTTTGTTTGTCCCTTTTCATTCCTTTTTCTCTAATCTTGTCTTCACACTTTGTTTCATTAAGTTGATCTTCAATGTCTGATATCCTTTCTCTGCTTGAGCAGGTTAGCTATTGATACTTGTGTGTGCGTCACAAAGTTCTCACGCTGTGTTTTTCAGCTACATCAGGTCGTTTATATTCTTCTCTAAACTGGTTATTCTAGTTAGCAGTTCCTGTAACCTTTTATCAAGGCTCTTAGTTTCCTTACATTGGGTTTGAACATGCTCCCTTAGCTCAGAGGAGTTTGTTATTACCCATCTTCTGAAGCCTACTTCTGTCAATTCATCAAACTTGTTCTCCATCCAGTTCTGTGCCCCGCTAGAGATGAGTTGCAATCATTTGGAGGAGAAGAGGCCTTCTGGTTTTCGGAATTTTCAACATTTTTGCGCTTGTTTTTCCTCATCTTCGTGGACTTCTCTACCTTTGATCTGTGATGCTGATGACCTTTGGATGGGGTTTTTGTGTGGGCGTCCTTTTTATTGATGCTGATGTTATTGCTTTCTGTTTGTCAGTTTTCCTTCTAACAGTCAGGCCCCTCTTCTGCAGGTCTGTGGGAGTTTGCTGGAAGTCCACTCCAGACCCTGTTTGCCTGGCTATTACCAGTGGAGGTTGCAGAATAGCAAAAGTTGCTGCCTGCTCCTTCCTCTGGAAGTTTCATTGCAGAGGGACACCTGCCAGATGCCAGCTGGAGCTCTCCCGTATGAGGTGTCTATCGACCCCTGCTGGGAGATGTCTCCCAGTCAGGAGGCACAGGGGTCAGGGACCCACTTGAGTAGGCAGTCTGTCCCTTAGCAGAACTCAAGAGCTGTGTTGGGACATCTGCTGCTCTCTTCAGAGCCAATAGGCAGGAACGTTTGTTTGCTGAAGCTGTGCCTACAGCTGCCCCTTCGCCCAGGTGCTCTGTCCAGGGAGATGGTTTTATCTATACGCTCCTGACTGCAGCTGCTGCCTCTGTTTCAGAGATTCCCTGCTTAGTGAGGGGGAGTCCAGACAGGCAGTTTGGCCACAGTCATTGCAGTGCTTTGGTGGGTTCCTCCCTGTCCGAATTCCCCAGCAGCTTCTTTAATACTGTGAGGGGAAAACCACCTACTTAAGCCTTGGTAATGGTGGACGTCCCTCCCCTCACCAAGCTTGAGCATCCCAGATTGACTTCAGAATGCTGTGCTGGAAGTGAGAATTTCAAGTCAGTGGTTCTTAGCTTGCTCAGCTCCATGGGTGTGGTATCCACTGAACTAGACCACTTGGCTCCCTGGCTTCAGCCCCCTTTCCAGGGTAGTGAATGGTTCTGTCTCACTGGGGTTCCAGGTGCCACTGGAGTATGAAAAACAAACAAACAAACAAACAAACAAAAACTCCTGCATCTAGCTCTGTGTCTGCCTAATAGCCGCCGAGTTTTGTGCTTGAATACCAGGGCGTTGGTGGTGTAAGCACACGAAGGAATTTCCTGGTCTTCAGGTTGCAAAATCCATGGGAAATGCATAGTATCTGGGCTGGATAACACAGTCCCTCACAGCTTCCCTTGGCTAAGGGAGAGAGGTCCCTGGTCGCTTGCACTCCCCCGCTGAGGTGACGCCCCACCCTGCTTCTGCTTGCCCTCCATGGGCTGCATCCACTAACCACTCCTAATGAGATAAACCAGGTACCTTAGTTGGAAATTCAGAAAATACCTGCCTTCTCCATTGGTCTCACTGGGAGCTGCAGACCAGAGCTGTTCCTATTTGGCCATCTTGCCTCGGTCTCCATAAATAAGACTTTTAATAGTGCCATTGTATTTAAATTGAACCACTGTATGAGATTTTAATTTTTTTTAATTTTTAATTTTGGGGGCAAATAGTAAGTTTATATATTTATGGGGTACATGAAATGTTTTGAAATAGGCATGCAATACATAATAATCACATCATGAAAAACAGAGTGTCCATTCCTTCAAGTATTTATCCTTTGTGTCACAACCTAATTATACTCTTTTAGTTATTTTAAAATATACAATTAAATTATTGACTATAGTCACACTGTTGTGCTAGCAAATACTAGGTCTGACTTATTTTTTCTAATTATTGGTTTTGTAGCCATTAACTCTCTCCACCTCCATCTTTCTGCTCTCTATTTTCATGAGTTCGATTGCTTTTATTTTTATATTTCTCAAATAATTGAGAACATGTGATGTTTGTTTCTCTGTGCCTGGTTTATTTCACATTTCACTTGGCATAATGACCTCCAGTTCCATTCACGTTGTTGCAAATGACAGGATCACATTATTATTATTTTGGCTGAATAGTACTTCATTGTGTATAAGTACCACATTTTCTTTATCCATTCATCTGTTGATGGACACTTAGGTTGCTTCCACATCTTGGCTATTGTCAACAGTGCTGCAAAAACATGAGAGTGCAGATCTATCTTAGATACACTGACTTTCTTTTGGGGGGTATATATCTAGCAGTGGGATTGCTGGAGCATATGGTAGCTCTAATTTTAGTGTTTTGAGGAATCTTCAAACTCTTCTTCATAGTGACTATACTACTTTACACTCCCACCAACAGTGTAAAAGCGTTCCCTTTTCTCTACATACTTGCCAGCATTTATCAAATATCTTTTGGAGATAAGCCATTTTAACTGGGGTGAAATTTTTTCTTTTTGGAGTTTTGATTTGCATTTCTAAGATGACCGATGATGTTGAGCACTTTTTCATATGCCTGTTTGACATTTACATGTCTTTCTTTGAGAAATATCTATTCAAATATTTTGTCCATTTTCTAATCAGATTATTGATTTTTTTTTTCCTTTAGAGCTGTTTGAGCTGCTTTTATATCCTGGTTATTAATTCTTTGTCAGATGGGTAGTTTGCAATATTTTCTCTATTCTGTGGGTTGTCTGTTCACTTGGTTGACTTTGTATATTCTTAACCTTTGAACTCTTTTTTATATTCCTATTATTAGGTATAAATATTACAGTATTTTATTTGCATAATGATTCAATGCTAGCTAAGAAATGTAAGTGTAGATGGATATATTCATTGTTTATAGCATATGTCACAATTTTAATTGTCGTATTTTAACAATATTAATTTATAACATGTATCAATAAGTAGTTACAATTTGAAACTTGTGTATCATCAGTCTCGCATTTTAGTGCTTGGTAACATAAAATTTATAAACTGAATAGTTACTATGAACATTTTATATAGTAGTTTTGAAGACTTGGTTCAGGATCAGAGTCAAGGCTATGAAAATTATGCATATGTGTGAAGATACAAAGTTTGAACTCTTACAAAATTCATTATATTTTTGCATTTAGTACTACTGGCCTGTCTCAGGAGGCGGATTCCTCAAGATAACACTGGGACACTTTTACCTGCATGATCCTGTTTTACCTATTTCTCTTGGTTCAAATCTCTATTTAGTGTGAGAATAAAATGTGTTCAAGAAACCAATGAATGGTGTTTCTTGGTGCTCATAAACATATTGCCCTCACATATGTGACTCATTATACACATTTAAAAAACAAAATCCATTCTTCTCAAAAGTTGGCATTTCATAGCTTAAATTGAGAGATTTTTGAGGGTAAAAATGCACTTTCATTTTTATACATTTATTTCCCAGCACAGTGCCCATATAGAGTAGATATTTGATACATTTACTGAATATATGTTTGGATACATGAAACTTCTTAATTTCGGTTAAACAGAACCTTCTAATAATTATGCTCTGGCTTGGGAGACATAAAGTAATTTGGGTAATGAAGAAATATATAACCTGCACTACCAGGTATCATAATTATACAGCCAGGATGGAATTATACTTGTGTATTTAAATGCTGCTTCAAACTATAGGTTTTTAAAGTGAGCATCAGCAACTACTTCTTACACTTTCTCTTTTAACAGTATGTCAAATGGCATAGCCTAATTTGGAAATACATCTTTCAAAATACTTGAGAAATTAGATTTCTTAAAAATAAATAATAATCTTAAGCACTTAAGCCTTTTTTTCTATCCTTATAATTATGTATAGAAAACAAAACACTATAGTTAATAATGTGCTTTCAGAACTATCTTCAAGTGCCAAATAAGACTTGGAAGATTGAGTCATTGGACCCAATGCTACTTCTGCTTAACTTTTATGCAAGATAGTGAAGCATTAAGCCCAAGTAAGAGAATCTACTACAAAATATGTATTATTTTCAAGTAAATCTGCCATTAATTGCATGTTAGCTCTAACGTCAGTTCTCCTCAAGTTACAATAGAAAATAAACTCTTTATTAATTCATCATATGAGTAAGATATTCAAAATTCAAATTGAAATGATGCTACAGAAAACTTAAAAAACTTTCATGTATATTATTTCTATAAATTCTAGCTACATAATTATTAAATAAATTAGGGTGACATTTTATTTATGTTCAAAATAAAACAATATATCCCAGTTGGAAAATTTAATAAATATACTGATAAATCTGTTCTGATGTAAAATTTTGGCTTATTCTGAATTAGAGTGGAGGTAGTATATCTATGTGGCAAAATATAAGCAATAGGTATCTTCAGAGTTTCAAGCAGGAGGAGAGCATTTCAAGTGCTTATTTAAGCATTTGTAGGAGAACAGGAAGTCAGCTTCCTCCTATGTGATTTTCATGACTTCCTTAGCTTCAGAATTATTAACATTACGTTTTTTTTTTGTTTTTGCTGTTGTTGTTCTGGTCTACTGCACTATTCGAAATATAGTCTAATATCTTTGGTCTCCTTTTAATTTCTTAAGAGGGGTCTTTTCACCTCTCTTCCTCAAGTATGAATTTCTAGCCATATTACAAAGAATGATAATATGCCTTATGCATATTTCTGGACACCACCAAGGTGGTTCCAATTCTCAAAAGCAACACTATCTGCAATTTTTAAAAACAATATTTTAAAAAGTTTGAAGGTAAAAAAATTTCAATTTGGAATTTTATTCACCTTTTAACCGTAATCATTGAAGTGTTAACTTTTTTTCAGATTTTAACATGCTTTAGAAATTGTTTTCAGCTTTTGTATGCTCAGAGTCATCAAAGATTTCTGTGTATTTTGAATGAAATATTCTCCATTAATTACCTACAAATTTAAAATTCTTTAAAATTTTACCCTCTGATATATCATCCTTTGTTAATATGGTTATTGAATCAATATTCAAACATCTGCTTTTAAGGATTCAACAGCTAATATACCTACCTGAATTTTTATGGTGCTTATTATTGTAATTTAGTTTAGATAAAATGATTTCTAAATTACATTTCATAACAAAAATGATTATTCACAAAGGACATAAAATGTAACATACATTTATTTTTCATTTTATTCTTACTTAAAAATCCAAGTAGTATTACTAAATTTTGCAGATGAAAACTTGTGGCTTAACAAGGTCACACAGTCATTCAGAGTCCCTTGCCCAAGTTTAATATCCTCCACTGTTATTTTAAAACTCACTCAACACGTAAAACCTTGATTTTCATCTTAAATGACCTGCAAGTTTTATCATTGCTTTTTCTTACAAGAGCATTTTTAAGCATCTTAAAACCCAGGTGATTTCTGGGTAGTTACTATACCAACAGTTACCCAACTTTATATGTGGCGGCATTATTTCAAAGCAATTACATTTCTTCACAAAAGCTAAGCTCATTCTTTCTTAGAAAAGCTTATTTTTCTAGTGCTGAATGCTGACTGATTCTGAGACCACTCATTCGCATTTTACCCATGAGATGATATAGATTACAGTTTTGGTTGAAGTAGTCAAAGACATGAAACCGTTTCCTTTTTCTAAATTGATAAAGGATTTAAGCTTCTTGCGGTGGAATACAAAACAACTAAATAAATAAAAAGTTTCAAAAGATACATCTGATATCTAAAGAAAGTTTTCATTGTGTCTTCCACTATTTTGATTTATATTTACCTTGGACAGTATAATAATAGAATAAATACACTACCTCACTTATGTAAGATGCACTATTATTATTACAACAGGATCTGATAAAATAATACAGTAACTTCTGATTTCTTTAGGTGCCAACTGCTTATTTTATGGATTATCTGTGTCATTTTTCTCTAATGTAGTATGTATACCAGTCATTGTTAATTTTGTTCCTTTTGTAACATGCATTTATTTTTCATTTAATTCTTATTTAAAAATCTAAGTAGTATTGCTAATTTTTACAGACAAAAGAATTGTGGCTTAATAAGGTCACATAGTAATTCACAGAACCAGAGTTCTAGGTATCACTGGATGAATTAAAAAAAGAAATAAGTAAATATTAAAGCACATAATATTGAAAAATATATGGCAGAAAATGGAATGAAGTGAGAGGTCCACGAAAAATATACACATATAGTCTGCGAAAAGCAAAAAATTTGATGTTCTGGTCATAATTATTCAAAAATATGGCTTTGTACAAGGCTTTTTTTTTATGGCTTCAAATATCCCTTCCTGAGACCACAGTCACTGACAACTACTTCATGAGCCATCATCTATCTATTAGATGATGCTAATATATACCCATGCTTTGTCTATTCCTCAACAAATAAGTTAAACCTCTCTTTCAAAGTGTGCTTAAAACCGATCTCATTCTCTAAGGTTTGAAACATCTTTCGAGTTTTAAATTTCTTATTGTAAAGTGCCTTGTTTTTGTAATTCATATTATTTTCTCCTGGATGAGACATGAAGGCTAGTGACTGTCATTTTCATCTTTCCCACAAATAGCTCCCACAATTTTGTTTTTTTTTTTTTTATTAGAAGACTGACTGGAAGATTTTGATAATAATTCTCTCTTTTGTGTGTTATGTTTTGTTTGTTTTTGTTTTGAGACAGAGTCTCGCTCTGTCACCCAGGCTGGAGTGCAGTGGTGCAATCTTGGCTTACTGCGACCTCCGCCTCCCGGGTTCAAGTGATTATCCTGCCTCAGCCTCCTGAGTAGTTGGGATTACAGGTGCATGCCACCACAACCGGCTACTTTTTGTAATTTTAGTAAAGTCTGGGTTTCACCCTGTTGGTCAGGCTGGTCTCGAACTCCTGACCTCATGATCCACCCGCTTCGGCCTCCCAAAGTGCTGGAATTCCAGGCGTGAGACACTGTGCCTGGCCAATAATAATTCTTAACATATTTTTGGGTTCTAATGGCCAATTTCAGTTTATCTTTTCTCTTTCTACTTAAGATGTTAAATACATATTATAACTTCTCTAATTTACCACACCTTTCCAAAAATTAGCTCGTAATTTCTGCTAACTTTCAACAGCAGGTACTTAAGAAGATACAAGTAAACAACTCCTAGTACCAGTAATGCAATTATTGACAAAGGCAGGGTACATAACAAGCAGTGCAGATGCTTCAAAAATTATATATCCAAAATGCATACTTTTTCTAATCCTACATAGCAAAACACCACACATTCAACAACTTAAACCAAATTTAATAACTCAAAGTTTCTATAGGTCAGGAGTTTAGGTACAGGTTAACTGGGTTTTCTGATCAGATACTAATATCAAGAGTTGCAGCTGTGGCTGCAATCTTCACCTCAGTTTTGCCATCCTCTTTCAGGCTCACAAATTGTTGGCAGAATTTATTTCCTTGCTGTATGGCTGAAGCCCAGATTTTTTTCTTGGCTGTTGACCAGGGAAGACTCTCAGCTCTTAGAGGCCACCTGCAGCTCCTTACCACATGGCCCTCATGGGAAGTTCTCAACCTGACTGTTGACTTTCTTTAAGACCAGCAGCAGAGTATTCGAGGTTGCTTAATCTTTTAGGGGTACACTACATTAAGTTAGTCTCAAAGTCTGCGATTAGAGACCTTAACTGCATATTTAAAAAATAATGTCATATATAGTAACATAAAATTGGGAGTGATATTCTATCATATTCACAGAGCCCATCCATACTCAAACAGAAGGAATTACATTGGTTAGTATTCCGGGGGGGGGGCAGAAATCTTGAGGGACATCTAAGAATTCTATCTGCCATACAGGGCTCAAATGAATTCAGGGTCAACATCCTGACATTAGTCCTGAACATTATTACTAGCTTAATAGTGTGATTGTTGTCATCTATTGTAGTCTCTGATAATTATGATCTCATTGACCAATTATTCTGGATTCTCTTGACTGTGGTTTTCCAAGGCTTATACCTGTCAGTGCTAAAACTGCAACACACCCTGTCAGACAGGGATGTTTGTCACTCTAGTCCCAGTTTCTCACTCCATGAGAAGTATTTACCATTGCCATCATCTAGAGTGCACTGGAAACAGAAGTAGAGCTTTGAGAAGCCATTCTGTCTCAGGTTTATCGTTTGTTTATCACTTTTGATATTACAAATAGTGGAGAATGTGGCAGGGTCATAAGTGTCAAGCAAACGGCTAAGTGGAAGAGGTTCTTCTACCCTGCCAGAGAGCCATGTAAGTGGAACTCACACACACACCAATTATTCCAGCTTTATGCATTATCAAACACAGTAATAATTCCTACCGTTTCTCAAAAGGAATGAGAAAATAGTCCTTGTAGTGTCTATGTGTTTAATTTCTTTTGTCTCTGAAACCAAATTTGGTCTTTTTGATGCAGTCCTAAAATGTAATTATTATATTCATATGAATAAATAGTTATAAAACTTTGAGTAAAGTCTTTTCTTGATATTATGGAAAAAAACATTAGTAATGAAAGCACCTTTATAACTGTATTTCCATTTACTTCAATATTTGTTTATAGTTACCCACATGGCATTGCTACAAAACATTGCCAAAACTGAGGAAAACAAAAATGTAACTAGATTGGATGGGGGAAATTAAGATTAATTACTGTGGCCACTATCAACTAATTTGCCAGACTAAACTGATAAGTGAATTTCCCTTTCCAATTTCTCACATAAAAATTATTAGAAGAAAAACGATCAATACATTCTAGAGCTCAAAGTCAAGGAAGAAAAATCCTCAATGAAAGACATAAAAGAGGAAACTCAAAAATCAGAATTTTGAAGGAGCTAAAAACCAAAATTTAAACAAGATATAATTCATATATAACTAGGGTTTGAGGTTTGATGCTCCAGAGAAGTGGCTATCCTATTCTTTGGTCTTAGGAAACACTTACACACTAAATATCGATAAAGATCCAAAAGGGCAGTTTTGTTGTTACTACCTTAAAATGATAGATTGATATTTACTCTATTAGAAATTAAGATAGAGAATTTAAAAATTACTTCTGAAATAACTTAGTGGTAATAAATTTGTACTATGCTGACATAAATTTTTATGAATAGTAACAATATTTCATAAAATAATAAAATATGATTAGAGGAGTTATATTGCTTCATAGAATTTTCAAATTTATTTCATTTCTAGATTAATAGCTGATAGCCAGAGTCCCATATCTTTTTTGGTATTATATCTGTTTTGATATCACATGTCATGAAGAAAAATTTTTTAGAAACTCACAAGAGAATGAATGAATATAGTTTCGATCTCACGGATCTTTTACAAGGGTCTAACGTCCCCCAGAAATCCCCACATCATATCACACTGTCAGAACTTGTACACCAGGAGTATTGAGTGGGGGGGTTGGATTCTAATACCTGTAAATAAAAGTAACAACTGAGATAACTGTAAATAGTTGAGAGTCTTGAAGGACTGACTCATAAGTGAAAATATCTGTTAAGTGTCAAATAAAGAAAGTGTAAAGGAAGTCTGTGGCCCATGTGGAATCTTGACTAGAACCAGAGTCTCCCATGAGGACTTAGGAATGAGTAATACACCATACTTGGGTATAAGAATATAATTAATATAGTGTGGTTCATAGGAACACAGATTGAGAAATTAACTTCAAAATAAGTTCAGAACTAGAAAAACTCTTATGGTCTCAGCAGTGACAAACACTAATCTGCTTTAAAGGAATAGTCCCACAACCCATCACACGCCATATTACTAAATAATATAGCCCCACTGAGCAGGGCTTAACCTTTGAATAACAATGTATTTAAGAAAACAAGCTTCATGAAGTGCAGTTACCATGCACTCCGACACACACATGAACACACACACACTCATATGAAGGGAGAACTGGACACTACAGCCCTTATATAAAGACTAAGTTTTCAGAATGAGTAAGCATCAAAAAAATACAGATTAAGTTTAATATGTTTAAAAGTCAGGTTTAAAATGTCCAATACGATAAAGAGATAAAAATCAAGAAAACAGGAACATCTCACATATTCTAAAAAAAAGCCAAGTTATATTAAAATATAACTAATGAAATTAAAACACATACAGCCACACTTACATTAAATATTTGGAAAAATATTAGATATAGCTGTAGAAATAACTGAAAGATGAATATAAATATAAGTCTAAAGAAAGCAATTAGAATGTAGCATGTGTAGAAAAAGACATGGAAAAGACACAGACAAAATAAAAGAGATGAAGACAGAAGAACTCCCAGAGGATATCCACTAAGAATTCCAAAAGGAGAGTATTGGAGAAAAATGTCAGAAAGTGTTAGGATTGAGGAAGAACATGAGACTTCAGATTAAAGGAGATCAGTTCCATGAAGGATAAACCAACAACATCAATCTTCACTGAGTTATATTAAAGTTAAAATATAAATGAAAGAAAGAAAAATATTAAAGGATAAAAGGGAAGGAACCAACTGAGACTAGTCTCCTCATCAATAACAAAAGGTGTCTGAAGACAATCTCTTCAAAATATAAAGTGGTTGGTAGTTAATCCAAAATTCTATTCAGTGTTATACTATTGTGAAAGAAACATTGAGAGAGCTTATGATTATAATCTTTGAAAGAACTGTTGACATACATACTTCCCAAGAAGAACTTAACACAGAAGAAAATATTGGCATGCAAAGAGCAATGTTTACATAAAAATGGTTTAATAATTTTGGGAAAATTCAAATGAATATTAGATATAGAAAGAGTAATTTTATCATATTAATTAAAAATGGATAATAAAAGAGTTTGCATATAGAGTTTGTTTTCTAAAGCATAAGAAAGTTTTTACATTGGAAAATTAGTAACATCATTCCACATATTATTAGATAAGCAAGAAAATATGACCTCAACAAATATAGTGAAAATGTACCATTTTGTATTTTACTGACATTTAGTACATAGTGCCAAGTAGAGTTCTAACCATTTTAAAAATTATTTACAAATTTATTGATCTGTGAGGTGGGTATTATAATTATTTCCATTGCACAGATGACGTAATTGAGATACAGAGCAGTTAGTAACATGCCAACAGTTACAAGTCTAGTAGGGACAAGAGTTGAACCCTGGCAATATGGTTCCATAATTTACATGGTTAACAACTTTGTTATATTGTTTCGTACTTATAATTTATACTACTTTTAATATAATCCAACTTGGAATATAGGACCAAGAAAAATGAACTTCAAACAAGACAAATGATCTCATCAAAACTCTAAAGAAAATTAATATTCAAAAGCAAAATTTAGGAAGTATTTCTATAAAATTTGGAAAAAGTATATGGTTTCTCAAAGCATAATTATTAAATGCATTATAGGATGCCTGAGCTAATTTAATAAGGCAAGAAGAAAGAGATTGCCGTGCCCATATGAAGGCAGGGACATTTTCTTTATTTTTGGTGATAAAGGTATCTTAATAGAAAATCTCAGCCTTGCCAAAAATGCATAATTTCATGGCATTGAAAAATATTCTGCTACTAAATACACAACCCCCTTGCAAAAATCAATAGTATTACTAACTTTAGCAAACATATATTATTGATAAATAATAATAAAATATATTAAGAAATATGTATTCAAAGTATGCACAACTTTTATGAATAAGCTTTAAAAATATTACCAGAGTATATATCAACATATATAATATGTATACAATATTTATGAATGGAAAGATATCCATTCTTTCCAAATTTACTCATAAATGTATTCCAATTAAAATAGTTAAAGGATAGTCTATGGTATTAATCAAAGATAACACAAAACCTATATAGCATGTCCTTTGCCCACTTTTTGATGGGGTTGTTTTTTTCTTGTAAATTTGTTTGAGTTCATTGTAGATTCTGGATATTAGCCCTTTGTCAGATGAGTAGGTTGCAAAAATTTTCTCCCATTTTGTAGGTTGCCTGTTCACTCTGATAGTTTAATTAGATCCCATTAGTCAATTTTGGCTTTTGTTGCCATTGCTTTTGGTGTTTTAGACATGAAATCCTTGCCCATGCCTATGTCCTGAACAGTAATGGCTAGGTTTTCTTCTAGGGTTTTTATGGTTTTAGGTCTAACATGTAAGTCTTTAATCCGTCTTGAAATAATTTTTGTTTAAGGTGTAAGGAAGGGATCCAGTTTCAGCTTTCTACATATGGCTAGCCAGTTTTCCCAGCACCATTTATTAAATAGGGAATCCTTTCCCCATTGCTTGTTTTTGTCAGGTTTGTCAAAGATCAGATAGTTGTAGACATGCGGCGTTATTTCTGAAAAGTGGACAAAGGACATGAACAGACACTTCTCAAAAGAAGACATTTATGCAGCCAAAAAACACATGAAAAAATGCACATTGTCACTGGCCATCAGAGAAATGCAAATCAAAACCACAATGAGATACCATCTCACACCAGTTAGAATGGCCATCATTAAAAAGTCAGGAAACAACAGGTGCTGGAGAGGATGTGGAGAAATACGAACACTTTTACACTGTTGTTGGGACTATAAACTAGTTCAACCATTGTGGAAGTCAGTGTGGCGATTCCTCAGGGATCTAGAACTAGAAATAGCATTTGACCCAGCCATCCCATTACTGGGTATATACCCAAAGGACTATAAATCATGCTGCTATAAAGACACATGCACACGTATGTTTATTGCGGCACTATTCACAATAGCAAAGACTTGGAACCAACCCAAATGTCCAACAAGGATAGACAGGATTAAGAAAATATGGCACATATACACCATGGAATACTATGCAGCCATAAAAAATGATGAGTTCATGTCCTTTGTAGGGACATGGATGAAACTGGAAATCATCATTCTCAGTAAACTATCGCAAGGACAAAAAACCAAACACCACATGTTCTCACTCATAGGTGAGAATTGAACAACGAGAACACATGGACACAGGAAGGGGAACATCACACTCCGGGGACTGTTGTGGGGTGGGGGGAGGGGGGAGGGATAGCATTAGGAGATACACCTAATGCTAAATGACGAGTTAATGGGTGCAGCACACCAACACGGCACATGGATTGCTATGTAACAATCCTGCACGTTGTGCACATGTACCCTAAAACTTAAAATACAATAATAAAAAATTTTAAAAAAACCTATATAGCAGAATAAAGTTAAAGTGTACATGAGCAAGTATTAAACAGGAAAATAAGGGCAGGAATTGGGGGGTTTCTACTAAAAATAAATCTTATTATAAAGCTACAAGAATTGAAATATTTTTATCTCCATGCACAGAGATAATATTGGAATAAACAACTTGGAATAGATATAGCCACACATTGGGCTTTGGTGTATGATCAATGTGGTGCTAGAATTTAGTGGAGAAAGCATCAGCAATTGGTTTCAAGTGGAAAACAAAATTAATTCATTATTTCACTTTGTACACTCTTTCTCATCACATATAAAAAATGTTAGATTAATTAAATTCATAAAAATCTCAAATGAAAATATAGATGAATTTGATGATACTATTAAAATAACTACAATATCACTATAAACAAAATTAAAAGACAAAATAGATGTTGAGAGGACTTTCGATCAATCAGCAAGAGGCATAATTAAAAAACGAACCATTTTACACAGTTTAGGTTGACAAAAATGAAAAATTCTAAAACTTTCATCAACCGGTGTATAGCTCCAGGGAATGAAAATTAGCACGATTACCTTGGAGAACAATTTGGCAATGTTTGTTAAAAACTGAAAATGGAGGTTTGTATGCTTAGGGAGACATGTGAAGGGATGAGAACTTAAGCATTTTTAAGTTTCAAAAAAGTAAACAGCAACAAAATACTTCGTTTACTAGGAAAATTATATATATAATTATATATATTATTAATATAACATAATTACAATTAATTAATTATATATTATACTATATAATTATATATAGAATATATACAGAGAATATATAGAATATAGTATAAAAGTGTATACCATATATTATATAATATATAACATGTCATATAATTTTATTATATATCATATATAATAAGCAAATATATTATATAATAACATATATAATGAACATTATATAATGTATGGCATATACTTTTATTATACTACATTCTATATTTCAAATTTGGAATGAATTAGATCATTACAGAGAACATGCATAGATTTTTATTACACAATAAATGTAACAAAAAGTGAAAAAGGCAATTTTCAAAATCTTATGCCATTTATGTAAACATTAAAACCATACAATGGCATTTGTTTATAATATCAATAATGAATATGATCTGTTCCCTTCTGTCAAGATTTTCATTGATTATTAGCAGAGAGAGACTTGCAAGCCAGTAATTTTAACACACAGATTCAAGTGGAATTAGAAAGAAAGAATTATCAGGTTTGTTTCCTCTCCTTTCCCACTAAAGAGAAATCTGCTTGTATGTACCTGTAGGGATTCTTCAACAATCCCCTTCCTACAGATCCCTTAAGCAGGAGAACACACAGAAGTCTATTGTGCTAGAGCATTTCTTCCAAATCCTGTGAGTGGGAATGACTGGGAGTAAGGGTCTGGGGAAGACCACAGGTGGGAATTAGTATACGATAAAGAAGAAAATTAAGTTAGTGTGATAATGCTGAATAGAAGAAAATTTACAGGCAGTTTGAATACAAAATGGTAATCGTTTAAGTAAAGAAGGAAAAATACAATACAATCTCATAACTGATTCATAAGATTAGTAATAAAGAAAATAATAATAATATAAACAAGAGTATAACCAATCAATCATGAGGGATGTCTGCAAGAAAAGCATTGTAGAAAAATTAGCAGAAGTTTCCAATATTATAAGGAGAAAGAGATCGTTCTTTAAAAAAAAAATGATACATATGTGCAAAGGTAACGATTGACAAACAGAAGCCAACTATAGTGTAGCCACACAGCTTACTAACTATATTGACCTGACTTTCTTTATCTGTCTTCATTAATATGACTTTACTAATCCAAGGCCTTCATCAAGATAAATTTAATATACCTAGAAACATTTTGTAGGAAAATATAAACTTCAGTATCCTTATTCTGTTTCAGGAACTTGTTGGAAAAAACACACACACACGCACACACACATTTAAATTGATGTCAGACTTTTGACTTTTCAATGGATAGAATCAAATTGTTGTTTAACTCCATGATGCTCTCAAACCTCCTCACAATTCTTGTCTTGCTGTGTCCACCAGTCCTAATCTATTACGTCATAATAGTTACCTACTTCTAGTCAAGCCCTCACATTGAAAGACTTCCCTTAAGTCATACTACAAGACTTATATATCCAGATGGTTCTTTTCCTATGAGACACTGCTAAGAATGTGTCAAGTTAATCTCCCTTACTATGGTAGGAACAAAAACAGCTTTGGTGTTTTTGTTTATCATCAAGTTGTCTTGATGGTACTATCAGAGATCAGTTATTTGACAGGAGGCAGCAAACAGCATGAGGTGCTAGGCACAGCAGTAGTCTTGATAGGGCTGAAGGACTATAGTTTGAAAAAGGGTATGAAGAGATAAATCCACAGCAATACGCGAGGATTCAATTCTAAATGGTTCTATGTGTAATTCTTAAGAGCCTGGGTCAAAATCAAATGGCATGCATACAGGGAGGATGTCTTAGCTAACTTTTTAAGTTCTCTTAGAAATATCATTTTGAAAGCTAAGAAAAATATAGTCCATTAGAAACATTAACTTAAAACTTTAAATACCAGAAATAATACTGTAAGTGATTTATTTTTTTTTAGATGGAGTCTTGCTCTGTTGCCCAGGCTCTGGGCTCACTGCAACCTCCGCCTCCCAGGTTCAAGGAATTCTCCTGCCTCAGCCTCCTGAGTAGCTGGGATTACAGGTGCGAGCCACCACTCTTGGTTAATTTTTGTATTTTTAGTAGAGATGAGGTTTCACCATGTTGGTCAGGCTACTCTCAAACTCTCGACCTCGTAATCCGACCGCCTCGGCCTCCCAAAGTGCTGCGATTACGGTGTGAGCCACTGGTGCCGGGCCTAAGTGATTTCAATTACACTTAGTCTAAGTGGATTGACTTAAAGTTTTTATGATAAAGAATGTATGATATGGTAAATAAACACCATCATTTAATTTTGGTTTGCAGGAAACGTTAGTATTGTACATTTTTTCTCATATAACAATAGCTAGAAAAAGTTATAATACATTCATGTTTTTCATGTATTTTAAACAATAAAGCATCACATATTTTAGAATATTTACTTCAGTAAATACTTTAGTCTCTTTGACCTCAATGGTTAGCTTCTAGAACAAATACTTTAATGAGATGCCCCAAACATTTAGCTCTTGAAGAAACTCTGTGACTATCACAGGGAGCCTAGAAAATAGAATTTTCAACTAGGCATGCTGGCTCATGCTGGCAATCCAGACATTTTGGGAGGCTAAGGCAGGCAGATCACTTGAGCCTGGGAATTCGAGACTAGCCTGGGTAACATGGTGAAACTCCATCTCTACAAAAAATATACACACACAAAAATTAGCCAGACGTGGCAGCGCAAACTGTAGTCCCAGCTACCCAGGAGGCTGAGGTGGGAAGATGGCTTGAACCTGAGAGGTTGCAGTGAGCTGTGACTGCGCGACTATACTCCTGCCTGGGCAACAGAGTGAGACACTGTCTCAAAAATAAATAAAATATATATATATCTATAACTATATATATATAATTTTCATAAAGTTATGTTTAGTGTTAAAATTCAGAAAAAACAGTACAATATTTTGAATATTCATTTGGTACACTTTCAAGACATACTTAAAACATAAAGAAAATATAATGGCTATAAGCAAGAATCACAAGGCTATAAGCAAGAATCACAAGAAAATATCTAAAGCTAAATATACCACATGTTTGTTTGGCCTGTTATAACAAAATACTATAAATCTGATTTACAGTATTATTATAGTATTATTATTATTATCATAGTAGTATAGCTTATTTTAAAAAGGAAGAAGTTTACTTCTCACAGTTCTAGAGTCAGGAAAGGCTAAGATCAAGGCAAATTCTTGTCTTGTAAGGACCTGCTTACTGGTTCACAGATAGAGCTTCTAGCTGAGTCTTCACATGATGCAAGAGGAGAAGGCACTTCTCTGGGGCTTCTTTTAAAAGAGCAATAATCATTTATGAGAGCTCTACCTCATTACCTAATCATATCCCAAAGACTCTACCTCCTAATGCTATCATATTGGTGATTAGATTTCAACATATAAATTTGTGAGGAGAGGGACACAAATATTCAGACCATAGCAGATATGAAGGATTCAGAAGACAAGTTTAACATCAGATTAGACACTGATTAAAACTGAAATCTAAGCTTGAGAATAAATCAGAAGGAGATATTCAAATTGACAGGCCAGGAGTAACAATGGAGCAAATCTCTCAGTTAACCAATGTGATAGCCCCTGGCTCTGCTTTCATAAAGTTGTGTCTTTGATCGTGTATTAATATATTGGCTTTGCTAGACAAGATTAATACATATATGACCCTGGGATTCTAGACTTGAGTTTTGAGGTAGGCTGAATAATTCTCCCCAAACTGCCCATATCCTAATTCCAGAAACCTGTGAATATGTTATGTTACCTTACATTCAAAGAAACTTTGCAGATATGATTAAGTTAAGAACCCTGTGATAAGAAGATTATCTTGCATTATCTAGGTAGGCTCAATATAATCACAGTAGCACTTATAAGAAGAAGCCAGGAAGTCAGACAAGACAGATAATGCTATGCTGCCGACTTTGAAGATGGAGGAAGGGTCCTTGATCCACAGGATGTAGGCAGTATCTAGCAGCTGGAAAGGCACATAAAGGTTCTCCCTGGAGTATCCAGAAGAAATGCAGCCCTAAAGACCCATTTCAGACCCTTACTGTCAGAACTTAAGAGAATATATTTGTGATTTTAAATAGCTAAATTTATAGTCATTTTATAGCAGCAATTAGAAATTAATATAGAACTGTCTTCAGTACAGTTAATTGGTAAGATTTAGGAATTATTTCTTTTTAGTGTAATGAGAAGGGGATTGCGTGAATGTTGAGTATGAATGATGTCAAATATAGTTTTTGTACTCAGCATTCATTTCCACCCTCTTCTCCCTTGGATTTCTTGATTTTCAAAAAAAAAAAAAAAAAAAAATGACTTTCACAAGGTGTCTTTCAGTGGTGGGAGCTCCCTAGAGAGACCAACCATTCAAGTTTGCCTGTGACTGTCTCTGTTTCAGCACTGAAAATGTTATATATGGGAAATCTTTCAATCCCAGGTAAGCCTGTAATTCCACATTATGTCTTTCCTGAACCTTAGGTACTTTTGCCTTTGTGGATCATATTTTCTTAACCAGGAGTACATGAGCACAAAGGAACACTTGAATAGAGTTTAAGGATTCATAAACTTGAATGAGAATATGTTACATTTTCATTCTCACTAAGGTCTAATTGAAATGTACTGTTGCTTTCAATTATGAGTACAGGCAACAAATATTAGCAATATCGTGGCTTGTCACTAATAGAATTTACAGGTATTTTGTATCATATTTACAATTGTAAATATTTTGAACTATCCTTTATGTTTATCATTCTAAAAAGTATAGCAGTTTTTAGACAGAGAGCAAGGTATGACATAATCATTTAATAAAGACATAGGTATTACTATATCACAATTTCTAATACTTTGGTATCTATGTCAATATAATTTATTTTGTATTCTTAAGCTTTTTTGTTTAAAACATTGTTTTGAGAAGGGATAAGCTTCACCAGACTGCCAAACAAGTTCTTGGAACAAAAAGCTTAAAAACCACTCTTCTAGATGGAATTACACTACTAAAAATGGAGAAGGCAAGAAGCATCTATTTGCATAACTGATGTTTCTGCCAGATCCAGAACTGGCAGAATTTATATCTCCTAACACAGATTACTTCTCTAGATGAAATTGGAAGGAATATGTTAGAATGACAGGTGTATAGTCTTGTACAAGGAGAGAAATTAATGATAGATACATGTCCAACGTTCTGAATGGTGAACAGACATATAGACCAGAAAGATCCCAAAACTTTTTTTTTAGGAAGCACAATGAAAGTACAAGGACAATGAAGGTATAAGTGTAGGGGTTCCAGGAAAGTAGGCATGACAAGATACAATCATTTGTAAAGCCAATGTGTACAACCTTAAATCCATGAATTTTTTTTTCAGATGTCTTAATATGAATAAGCAGTCTCACTTAGGAGAAACAAAAAGTTGTGAAATTGATTAAACTTAAGACTAAGTTAAAACCTGGTTAAAGAAACTACACAATTAACACGCTGAAGAATGGGAGTTCCCAAGATGAAACATGCCCGGGTCTCTTGGTTCTAGAAGTTTGTCAAGTCCAAGTACCCAGTCTATACTACAGAAAATGGCAGAAAATGGTGGTGCACAGAACTTAATTATTGATATTTGTTTACAATTTAGCATGGCTATACAAACTTTTTGTGAAAAAGAAAGCGTGGACGGTTGTCCATTCATAGGGAGCATGAAAGAAAATCCAGTTCCTAGAAGCAAAGCATTGGCTGGATTTGTAATGACTATTTTATTTCAATAGGTATAAGATATTCAATCAATTAAGTGTGATCAGACTTTTGCCTGATTGAATAGCAAGGCTAGCAATTGGTAGAAGTCACATAAAACACATGGATTGTGTGATGTCAGTTAAGGCTTCTTGGAAGCCAGATTAAATTTTAGATAAAATATAAAACTATGGATCCTAAATTCAGGATACTTAGAATATGGCTCAATTCTTTCTTTGCAGCTCCCAGGCTTCCCACCAAAGTGTAAATAGTATCTTACATCTTCACATGCAGTAAAAATACTGTAAACTTTATAGCCAGTACATCAGTACATCATGTCTGTAGCCTTCAATGCTCCAGTTTTGTGTCTATGAAAGCTAAATGATGCTTGGCATATTATAATAGAGGCTAAGTAAAGTCTTAACCCCAGTTGCCTCCACCTCAGCCATAAGCCTAGAGATGCTAGCAAACTGTGAACTTGAGCAAAGATTTATACTCTTAGATCTGACTTATTTTTTGTCACTTTGTATTGAGGTAGACCAGTCAGTTCCAATAGCACTCTCATAGAATAGTAAACAGTGACCACAGACAGCTCTGCCCATTATTGTCAGGTCTCAGAATGAATCCTCCATATGTTGATAATGGAGGATATCAACGTTATACCGAATTTTAGAGTGGCTATGCCTTGTTAATGTCTATATTACAGGAGAGAAATAATGAATTTAAGGATATATGCTTTCTGGAATAAAACAAAGTAAAAGGGGAACAAAGTCATGTTTGGGCAATTATCTGTGGCATAATGAGATTTGAACTTCCTTTCAAAGAAAAGGCGGGAGATATGAAAGATATTGGCAGAACCAAGCACGGTTGGACCTGCAAATCTGTGCATTTTGCATTCATAGATTCAGTCAACTGTGGACTCAAAATATTCAGAAAAATAATGTCTGTACTGAATATGTACAGACTTTTCTTATATTATTCCATAAGCAATACAGTATAACAACTATTTACACAGAATTTACATTGTGTTAAGTATTGTAAGTAATCTGGAGGTGATGTTAAGTATACAGGAGGATGTGCATATGTTATGTGCAAATACTGCACCATTTTATAATGCGGACTTGAGCATCCACAAATTTTGGTATCCATGGGGATCCTGGAACTAATGCCCTATGGATACCAGTGGATAACTGTAATTGGGCTACTGCCCATGTAAACAGATATAAAAAGTTGTTATAGCATTGAGGAATTCTTGTGCAAAATTTTGCCATAATACTGCGAGGTAATCTATCCTTAAGCATAACTTGTTGAGACAATTACTGGGACTCTGGTGAGGAGCATTGACTATCCTGGAATAAATTAAGAGGGACAGTAGCTGGGGTATACTTTCAATCTTAGCAGAAAGGGCAGCAGTTATATATGGCATGATCTTCCCATGGCAGGTCATCTGAGCACACGTTTAGGCACAAAAAAACTGAGCCAGGATAGCTAAAGCTTCAGCTTTTATTATATCTGCTAATATTCTGTTGGTCATACTCTATAAAGATTAGTACTGAATGTACTCTGCCATAGTAGGAGGAAAACATCTTGGAGGACAATTTGAAAACATATAAAAATGGTGCAAATTCACATTTCTTACTGTACAACTGGATATGTATCCTATCAGATATATATTATAATGATTATCTCTGAGAAATCAAGATAAACAAAAGGAATAGTGTATACAAATGCTTTTATTATATTCAATTTTTATTTCTAGTTGTGGTGGGGACAAAGTAGGTTCGAAATCAGGCAAACGTTAAAATGGGATGATTTCTGCTGGTGGTCACATAGTACTTGTATTACATGTATACATTAATAACGAGAACCTTATTTTAATCATTGTACTTTACTAACTACCAGGGCTACTCTTAATTTATAATAAGATGAAAAATTAATTGCTCTTAAAAATTTTCTTTAAGGCATCTCTAAAATTTAGCATTATTATTGTTGAATTACATGCATTTCTCTAGTAGGCTGTAAATCACAAGCTAAAAGAGGCTTTATCTCAATTTTTAAATATTCATAATAAGGTCTGCAAGTAATTTAATATACAAATTTAAGAAACAATTATAGAGTAAATAAAAAATATGCTAAATGTCAGGATTTTCCTATGACCACACAGTAATTGTCAGAGCAAGGATTATAGCCAAGGCATCTGAGATCCAGAGTTCATGATCTTAATTTAATGCAATCCTGTTTTCATTATGTGAGTGAGTAGATAGCTCTTTTTCACAATTTTTACTAAATTACAGGAACCCTCATTGTTAAATTATTCTATTTAACTCTTTGTAGACATCTTAATGGTTAGGGATCAGTAAAACATAAATCACATCAGATATTTCAAATGGTTAGGGATCAGTAAAACATAAATCACATCAGATATTTCAAATAACTTAAAATAGAAAAAATATGTATTAGATAATTGCAGGAAAAAAGAAACACTGAGATATTACTGTGGTAGGAAATTCCTAAAGCAAGCCTGATGGCTGTGAGAATAGTGTGAAGAATTTGTGTTTCAAAAATATAAAAAGTTTCGAGGGACCCTGAAATGCTGAGATTTATAATCAGAACTATAACAGAGAAGTGGTTTTTGCAGAGAGAAAAATAATGCTTACGAAAATAAAATCACGAATACTTTATGATATTGTCATTATTCTCACCTAATGGCAACTAGGAACCAGAATGTAAATGAGTACAGAAAGCGGAGTCTTTCAAACTTAATGTCTATGCTTTTTCTTCATCTCCATTGCAACACACTAACCTTCTAGGCTGGATCCACGTCTAAATCAGTATTCAAACATTGATCTGATAAGGCAATATAAAGATCACCGCTATTGTTATTAAGAATTGAATTTTAATCAAGTATTATGACAATCCACTAAAGAAATATTTCGTGGTATAGGTTGCTAGTGGTGGAGTCTCGGATATTTTCTTCTCTCAATCTTAGTAAATACTTAAATATAAATAATTTATAAATAAAGAATATCCCATAACTACTATTTCACCTTATTTTGTCTTTAGTTTTAATATATTTTATTAATATAATTTCAACTGGCAGCCAGGACAGTGGCTCAGGCCTGTAAATGTAGTACTTTGGGAGGCAGAGGCAGGCAGATTGCTTGAGCTCAGAAGTTTGAAACCAGCCCGGGCAACATGGTGAAACTCTGTTTCTACAAAAAATACAAAAATTAGCCAGACGTGGTCTCTACCAAAAATGCAAAAATTAGCTGGGCATGGTTGCGTGCACCTGTAGGCCCAGCTGCTCTGGAGGCTGAGGCAGGAGAATTGTTGGAACCTGGCAGGCGGAGGTTGCAGTGAGACAAGATCATGCCACTGCACTCCAGTCTGGCGACAGAGTGAGACTCCATCTCAAAAACAAAAACAAAAACAAAAATAAAAATTAGCCGGACATGGTGGTGCACGTTTGTGGAGGCAGAGGTTGCAGTGACCACTACACTCCAGCCTGGGTGACACAGTGAAACTCTGTCTCAAAAAAATAAAATAAAATAAAAAATAATAAAAAATATATATGATTTTAATTGACAATTCATAATTGCATACATTTATGGGGTACAATGTGATGTTTTGCTATATGCATAAAACGTGGAATGATTAAACAAAATTAAATAATATATGTATCATGCTTCTTGCCTTTTATGATGAAACATTTGAAATGTACAACCCTACTTATTTTGAAATATATAACACATTACTATTGATTATAGTTACTCTGCTGTACAATAAATCTCAAAACAATCCTCTTCCAAATCTGAAATTTTACCCTTTGATAAACAACTGCCTTTCTCTTACCCCCTGCCCTCCATCCCTAGTCACTGGTAAGCATCATTCTACTCTCTTCTTGTATGAATTCAACTTTTTTAGATTCTACTCATAATTGAGACATGAAATATTTATCTTTCTGTGACTGGCTTATTTCACTTAGCATAATGCCCTCCGGGTTCATCTGTGTTGTCAAAAATGACAGTATTTCCTTCTTTTTTAAGGCTGAATAGTCTTTGTTGTGTATATACCACATTTTCTTTATGTATTCATTCACTGATGGACACTTAAGCTGTTTATATATCTTGGATATTGATAAAAAATATACTGAAATGAACATGAGAGCACAGATATTCATTTGACATATTGATATTCATTCCTGTGAATATATACCCAGAAGTGGGGTTACTGGATCATATGGTAGTTTTATTTATTTATTTATGTATTTATTTATTTATTTATTATTTTGAGGAGCCTCCATACTGTTTTCAATCACATCTGTAGTAGTTTACATTCCCAACGACAATGTACAAGAGTTCACTTTCCTCCACATTTTTGCCAACACTTTTTTTTTTTTTTTTTTTTTTTTGATAAAAGCTATTCTAACAGGTGTGGAGTGATATCTCAGTGTGGTTTCAATTTGCATTTCCCTAATGATTAGTGGATGTCGAGTATTTTTTCATGTTCCTGTTGGCTATTTCTGTGTCTTCTTTTGAGAAAAGTTTGTTCAGGTCCTTTGCCCATTTGTTAATCAGTCTGTTTTCTTGCTATTGAGTTGTTTGCAAGCCTTTCTATTTTGGATATTAATCCATTATCTGATGTATGGTTTGCAAATATTTTCTTCCATTCTGTGAACTGTCTCTTCACTTTGTTAATTGTTCCTTTGCTGTGGATAAGTTTTTCAGTTTGAGGCCGTCTCGTTTGTCTATTTTTGCTTTAGTTGCTTGTGCCTTTGAGGTCATATCCAGAAAATCATTGTCCAGAGCCCAGACCAATATCATGAAGCTTTTACTCTAGTGGTTTTAAGTTTCAGGTTTTAAATTTAAGCCTTTAATCTCTTTTGAATTGACTTTTGTATATGATGTCAGATAAAGATCTAATTTATTCTGCATGTGAATAGCCAGTATTCCCAACACCATTTATGACAAAGGCTGTCCTTTCCCCATTGTGTTCTTGGCACCTTTGTCAAAAAGCAATTGACTATAAATGCATGGATTTATAACATTGTAGTTACAAATATAACTTAAATATGTCCAAGGTTACTGTCGGGACAGCTCTGTCTAGCAGATCAAATCGGGTAGACTAAGACATCAGCCCTCGTTCACTTACTTTTGAGGCAGAGGAAGACTGTTTCTTTTCAACTTGGTTAGATTTCTTTCCTTCTTTTTATTTTTCAACAGGAGTGACTGTTGACTTCCTTTTAGAATTTTCAATACATTGAAGAGACAAATTTTCTCAAGGCTACAAATCATGGGAATTTCAATCTATAGTCCCATCTTTCATTTTTCCCTTTCCTTTATACTATCAGCTCTTTACATTTTATTTCGACTAACAGTTTCAATGAAAATGAAAAGGGCACCTCAATTTGTTGCCTAATTTCCAGAAGAGAACCCCCACTCTTTCTGAATATGAAGTGTAAGTTATAGAGTAAGATAATAAATAAGCCAACAGTTGGTGTCATATGTGATTAATCTTAGAAATAACTGCTTCTAATCAAAGGGTTATATTGTACCTTGAGTGGTTTCCTGCTGTTTTGTCTTTCAACTTATTGGACACCTTATTTAATGATTAACAAATTGTCAGAACCACAAAGGCAAAATATGCAAGAAATTTCTTCTAACTTTAAGCAAAACTACGCCAGAGGGCTTTATTTTTAATTTGTGTCATACAGTTAAAATGCAATTATTATAAATTTTACTGGAAATACAGTAGAAATAAAATGGAAAATATTTTCCCTTGAAATTTTTAAATATAAAATAAAGAGTAATTTTTAAAGCCTATAATTAGCAATGTTTAATATTTTGTCTTATGTCTTTGTATAGTTTTTGGAAGTTTCACTCTAGTAACTATTTCCCTCTTCTCCACCTCAAAGCAGCTCCTACTATAATTTTTGTGTACATTCTTAACATTTTAAAGTATAATATGCAGTTATATTTGGTATATTCATGGTACATCCATGGATAACTCTTCTATAAGCCTGTAGATCAGTTCTCCCTAGCAAGGAAGAATGCTTCATTCTTTTTTCCATATTAAGAATATTGTAATACCCTTGATGTAGTGTGTCAGAAGTTTCCCAAGACCACCCTCAGGTTCTTTGACTTGCTAGAACGGCTCACAGAACTTGGAAAAGAAAAGCTGTCAATCTCACAGGTATGCTTTAGTATAGCAAATGTGTACAGATTAAAATAAAAGAACCGGGTTCATAGAGTGGAGTCTGGGAAAAACTGGGCACAAGGTTGTGTTCTCCCAGTGGAGTCTCAAGCACAGTGCTTAATTCTCCCAGCAATGATGTGAGGCAACATTTACAAAAGTATTTCCAACTAGGGAAGATCATCTGAGCCTTGGGTCCAGGATTTTTAGGGGAGGGTCAATTACACAATCATGGGAGAGTCCAATGACTATTCAGTCTTCAGTTCTCCACCCTGCAGAGGTCAAACTGATACAGTGTGGACCAGGGCCTCAGGTGGACAAAAAAAAGATATTGAGTGTAAATCACATTATTTAGTAAAGACTGTCTGGCGTCGGCCAAAGTCTCAGGTATGCAAAGCCTGTAATGGTTAGTTTTATGTGTCAATTTGAATAGAATGCCCAGGTACATGATAAAACATTCTTTCTGGGTATGTTTTCTGGGGTGTTTTCAAAAGAGATTAGCATTTTACTTTTTAAATTAAGTAAAGAAGCTGATCCTCACCAATGTGAGGCGCATCACCCAATATGGTGAGGACAGGAATAGAGCAAAAAGGTGAAAGAAGGGCAAATTCTCTCTGCCTTCCTGTGCTTGCACTTAAACATCCATCTTCTCCTGCACTTGGACATTAGATCCTCTGGTTCTCAGGCCTGTAGGCTTGGACTAGAACTATTTAGGTTGGTGCAAAAGTAATTACAGTCTTTGTCATTAATTTCATTAATACCATCTTTCCTGAGCCTCCAGCTTGCAAAAGGCAGATGTTGGGACTTCCCAGCCTCCATTATCATATGAGCCAATTCCTCACAATAAATCTTTTTCTAAGAAAAATGCTGTATGTTCTCATTTATACACGGAAGGTTAAAAGTTGATCTCATAAAAGTAGAGAGTAGAATAGTCATTACTAGAGGCAGGGAAGGGTATTTGGGAATAGAGACAGTCAAAGGTTGATTAACAGATGCAAAAGTACAATGATACAAGAAGAATAAGTTGTAGTGTTCTATAGCACTATAGGGTAACTATAATTACAAATAATTCATTATACATTTTAAATAAATAGAAAAATGGAATTTGAACGTTCTCAACACAAAAAAATGATCAATGTTTGAGGTGATGGTTATGCTAAGTATCCTGATTTGATCATTATACATTATATACATGTTTCAAAATATTACCCCATACACATGTAAAATTATTATGTGTCAATTAAAAATAATAATAAAGGTGAAGAAAGTTCTTTCTGTATATCTACATATATTCTATTTGTTTTGTTTCTCTAAAGAGCCCTCACTAATATGAAGACATTCTTTATCAGACTGAAATTGTCCAAGGCTCAAAGTTAATATTCTAGGAAGCAAAGACTTGTCATTTCTTTGAAACATGCAGGGTTTGAGCACCCTAAGTCTGCTAAGCACCCTAACTCTTTACTAAACAGGCACCCTCAAAGGCTTACATAAAAAATGAGCTTTAAAAGACTCATCTGCCTCTCATTTAAACTCAAACCTGCCTTACCATCTTTCTTTTTCATCATATAGCAGAAATAGCACCTTACTCCATGGAGCTGACACTTCACTGCATTTCCGCCTCTTCATGCACATCACATCTTCCAGAGAATCCCTTTGCTTCACAATTTTCTTATATTTTGAACCCCAGTGTTCAGTAAGAAGATTTCACTTAGTTTTATATTTCTCTTCAACTCTTATCTATATGAGAATAAATATGTTCCATATTTGCTTTATCATATATTATGTTGACTTTAGTATTTATTCTTCATTTACTTTTTGAAAGTTAATATAGTTGTCATTTTCTACTAGTTGAACAAGATCGTTGCCAGTTTATTTCAGAATACAAACAAATATGTGGGAGCAAATATCTCACGACTCTGTGCTCAATGCAACATGCTAAATATTTATTGAGAAATCTATGGCTGAATGGAGATTTTCAAATTGTTGGTAGGACTGTTCAATACATTTCTGTTACATTAGTTTAGTTTGCAGTGTTAAAGTCTTCTACTTTCTTGTTGATCTGCTATTTAGTTTTTCTATCCATTACTGAAATTGTGGTATTGAAGTTTCCAAATATTATTGTTGAATTGTCTGTTTCCTCTTCAATTATGTCAGCCTTTCCTTCATGTATCTTGGGGCTCTGCTATTAGGTTGCATATATGTTTAAAATTGTTGTATTTTATAATACATCGACTTTTTGTCATAATAAATGTCCACCTTTGTCTCTAGTAACATTTTTTCCATATAGTCTATTTAGTCTAATATTTGTAAAGCCACATTTTCCAAGGTATATCTTTTCCTATCCTTTTATTTTCAAACTATTATGTCTTTGAATCCAAAGCAGGTTTCCTGTAGACTGTATACAATCAGGCCATGGAGTTTGATTAATGCTGCTTATCACTGTCTTTTAGTCACAGCATTTATTCCATTAACATTTAGTGTTATCACTAATAGATAAGATTTGTGCCCGATTTTTATTATATGTTTTCTATACGTCTTAGTCTTCTGTGTTCCCCTATTCATATATTATTGTGACATTTTTGTATTGAATAGTTTCTGCAATATGATTTTAATTTACTTGTTTTTAATTGATTTTTTAAATCTATTTTTAGCTATTTCCCTGGGGAATACAATTAACATGTTACTTTCTAATAATCTATATTTAATTAATACCAACTTAATTTTAATAATATACAATAACTTTTCTCCTATTTAACTTAATTCTCTCCTACTTTATGCTGTTATTGTCATGAAAATCTATGTTTATTCACTGTGTACTCAACAAAGATTATAAGCATTCATTGTCCTTTAAATTTAAAAAGTATTTAAATTGTCATTTAAATACTATAGTTGCTTTTTAGAAAGCCACAAACAAAAATACATTTGTATAGTCTTTTGTGTTTACCTCTGTGGTTACATTTACTGATGCTCTTTATTTGTATACATTTGATTTACTTTCTAGTGTGCTTTCATATCACCCTTGGAGACTCTCTTTTATATTTCTTGTAATCAATGCAGTTACTGACATACCCTCTCCATTTTTGATTACCTGGCAATGCCTTAATTTCTTCTTAATTTTTGAACAATATCTGGATTCCATATCTGGATATAGAATTTTTTCTTGAAGGTCCTTTACTTTCAGAACTTTGAATATATGACACTACTGTCTTCTGGCTTTCATAATTTTTGCAGAGATGTGAGCTGCTAAGCTTATTGAGAGAAACTTGTTAACGCAGTAAGTTTCTTCTTCTGTTTTTGTTATTTTCTCCATCTTTATCATTCAACAGTTTAGTTATAATAGATCTAGAAGTGAATGTCTTTGTGTCTTATTTAGAGTTCAGGGAGCTTTTGGATTCTGTTGTTTAGCATTTTCATTAAATTAGGGAAGCTTATGGGCATTCATTCTTTAGATATTTCTCTTCCCCTTTCTCTCTCTCTCTCACTTTCTTTCTCTCCTTTTTAGGAATTCTCATTATGCAAATGTTGGTATATCTCTAAAAATCTTTTTATTCTTCTTTACTCTTTTTTCTTTTAGTTCCTGAAACACAAAATAAATCTCACTTGTTTTGTCTTCAATTTTGCTAATTCTTCTTTTCTGCCTGCCTAGGTCTTCTATGATTCCTTCGGTAAATTTTTTAGTTCAATTATTGTGTTTTTGACTTCAAGAATTTCTACTTATTGTCTTTGTCTTATAATTTCTGCCTCTTCATTGATATACTTTATTTGATGAGGCTTCATTATTATAATTTCTTTTAGTTCTTTAACATATTTTCCTATAGTTATTTGGAAATATTTTAAAAAGCTGATTTAAACTCTTTGTATAGTTAGTCTAATGTCTGTTCCTTCTCAGTCATTTAATTGATTGCTTTTTCTTATGTATGGGTCATGTTTTCTTGTTGCTTTGCATGTGTTATTTTATTGTCAACTGGACATTTAATTAATATAATGTGGCAACTCGGGAAATCAGATTCTCTCCCTCCACAGGATTTGTTTTTGTTAGTGTTTATTTTTATTGTTGTTGATAGTAGACTGTCTAGTGAATTTTCTAATTAATGTTATAAGTCTTCTGTCATGCAGGACCACTAAAGTCTATACTTTTATGTGTAAGTAGTCTAATAATGGTATTACATACATTTTCCATTCAGGACCACTAAAGTCTATACTTTTATGTGTTAGTAGTCTAATAATGGTATTACATACATTTTCTTAAACACTTGGAACCAATAACTCTGACAAGCTTTTCTGAGAAGTTATGTATGCATGCATGTATATTGGAGCACATCTTGAACTCTCAGGAAGGGGGCTGATACTGCTGTCCTAGCCTTCACTTTTTATTAGGACAGATCTTCGAGTTCAGAGATTAAGGTCTTCTCATATCTTTGTAGAGATGCAGACAGTTCTGGGCATACACAGAGCTCTAAACTATATGCATAATTTTCTAGAATTCAAGAAATATTGCAGCACTTTTTAAAGCCCATATGCATATATCATTTACTAGCTTTTGAAAAAATAGGTTTTTGGTTACAATATTATTTTTCCATCTGTCATCCACCACCTCAGGTAGCCACAAATACAGCTAAACAACGGACTCTAATTGCTTATAGCAAATGCTCCTCTTAGAAAAGGTTTTACAAACTGAGTGATCACTGGATTAGCTCCAATAAAGACAGCTTTGAATGTGGCAACTTATACAGAACTGCCAACATGAATAATTAATCACAGTTCTCTGGAAATGTGACTTTAAAGAAGCTCTGACCTTATTTTTCTCCTTTCAGCAGTTCCAGAAATATGTTAAGTTTTTTTTTTTAACCTAATTATGGTCTATTGATTTTTAAGTCTGCCTTGGAGCTGAAGTAGGAAGGATGAAATAGGAAGTATTAAAATGGCAAAAAGCTTACTGTTTACCAAGATTCAGCCATTTCACTTGAATAAATGCTTTCCAGATTGTTGATTCTTTTGTTAACTTTCAGGATTGTGAAAAAGTTGATTCTGACATGTTTTTTATCAGTCTTATTGTTGCTTTTATGATGGAGAAAATTTATACCATTTCCTATTCTGCCATTCTCTCTGGTATCACTCATCCAGTTTATTAATTAAAAGATAAAAGTCATAATTATACTAATAAACACCATCAATTATACTAAGTTGGCATTTGTAGAATAATTTATCCAAAAATAGCAAAATACATATTTTTCTCAAGCTTTCATATAATATTTACCAATATAGAAAATATTTGGAGAAATAGAACATATCAACAAATTTAAGGTAATTGACATCATATTTTGTCTTCTCAGACCACAATGAAATTAAAATTAATAATCAATAACAGAAAGTTAAGTAGAAAACCTAAATAAATGAAGATTAAATAACACACTTCTAAATAGCATATAAAGTCTTAAAATAAAATATATTTCAAACCAAATGACAAAAACAATGAAACATTAAAATTTTTTAGGATACAGACAAAGCTGCAGATGGGGGAAATGTATAGCATTAAATGCATATGTGAGAAAGAAGAGATATCAAAAATTAGTATCTGAAGCTTCCTCCTTAGGTGACTAGAAAAAGATCAATAAATTAAATGCAAACTAGGCAGAAAAAAATAATGAAAATTAAAGCAGAAATCAATAAAATTAATAACAAACTAATAGAGCAGATCAGCAAAACAAAAAGCTGTTTCTTTAAAAAGAACAATACAATTGATAAATCTCTAGAAAACATAACAAAAAGAAGAGACAAAAATGTATTACTAATTTCAGAATTTAAACTGGGGTAATCACTACTGATCCTATAGACATTTAAAGCATAATAAAGGGATACTAATAACACTTCTGTGCTCACAAGTTTGATAAACGTAGATGAATTGAACAAATTTCTTAAAAGACACAATGTCTCCAAAACTCACACTAGGAGAAATATAAAATCTGATTAGAACTATATTAATAAACTCCAAAATCAAAATGTAACAGGATGTGCCCACATGTAATTCTATGAAGCATGTAAGGAAGAAATTATATCAATTCTCTATAATCTCTTCCAGAATATAGAAGCAGAGGGAATACATTTTAATTAATTCTGTAAAGCCAACATTACCCTCATACCAAAATCAATGACATTAAAATAAACAAAAACTACGGACCAATACCTCTCATGAACATAGATGCCCGTCCTGGAAGACATTAGCCAATTAATGTGACAATGTTTAAAAAAGTATTATACATCACAGTCAAGTGGGATGTATACCACATATGTAAGGGTGGTTAAACATTGAAAAATCTATTACTGTAATCCATTATATCAACAAGGCTAAAGAAGAAAATTACATGATTATATAAATAAATGCAGAAAAAACACTGGACAAAATCCAATACCCATTAATGATAAAGACTCTCAACTAGAACAGGAAATAATGGGAAATTACTCAACTTAACGAAGGACATCTAAAAAAAAATTGTCTTAATGGTGAAACTAGATGGTACCCTACTAAGATCAGGAGCAGGGCAAAAAGTTCCATTATCATCACTCTAGTACATTGCAATGGAAGTTTTAGCTAATGCAAAAAGATTAGAAAGAGAATTAAAAGTTATACAGACTGGGAAAAATAAAATATTACTTGTTGTTTACACAAGAAAAACCTCTTGAAACTAAAAGTGACTATAGCAAAGCCACAGGATACAAGCTTAACACACAAAAGTTGGTTGCTTTATTATTGTGTCAGCAATGAATAATTAAAATTTAAAATCAAAAAAACCATTTAGATTAGCACCCCCCAAAAAAAATTCTCATGTATAAATCTAACAAAATACATAGAGGACACTATAAAACTTTGATTTTAAATTTTTTAAATATTCAAATAAATGATGAGATATTCTATGTACATGGATAGGAAGACTCGATATTTTTTTTTGATATTTTCATCTATTTAATATAAGTTTGATGATTATAGACTGTGTGTTTTTTTTTTTTATACTTTAGGTTTTAGGGTACATGTGCACAATGTGCAGGTTTGTTACATATGTATCCATGTGCCATGTTGATTTCCTGCACCCATTAACTCGTCATTTAGCATTAGGTATATCTCCTAATGCTGTCCCTCCCCCCTCCCCAACCCCACAACAGTCCCCGGAGTGTGATGTTCCCCTTCCTGTGTCTATGAGTTCTCATTGTTCAATTCCCACCTATGAGTGAGAACACGCAGTGTTTGGTTTTTCATCCTTGCGATAGTTTACTGAGAATGATGTTTTCCAGTTTCATCCATGTCCCTACAAAGGACATGAACTCATCCTTTTTTATGGCTGCATAGTATTCCATGGTGTATATGTGCCACATTTTCTTAATCCAGTCTATCGTTGTTGGACATTTGGGTTGGTTCCAACTCTTTGCTATTGTGAATAGTGCCGCAATAAACATACGTGTGCATGTGTCTTTATAGCAGCATGATTTATATTCCTTTGGGTATATACCCAGTAATGGGATGGCTGGGTCAAATGCTATTTCTAGTTCTAGATCCCTGAGGAATCGCCACACTGACTTCCACAATGGTTGAACTAGTTTACAGTCCCACCAACAGTGTAAAAGTGTTCGTATTTCTCCACATCCTCTCCAGCATCTGTTGTTTCCTGACTTTTTAATGATGGCCATTCTAACTGGTGTGAGATGGTATCTCACTGTAGTTTTGATTTGCATTTCTCTGATGGCCAGTGATGATGAGCATTTCTTCAGGAAGACTCGATATTATTAAGATACCAGTTCTTACCAACTGAGTCTATAGATTCAATAGAATTCCAATCAAAATCACTGCCAGTTATTTTGTGGCTATCTACAAACTGATCCTAAGGTTTATATATAAAGGCAAAAACACACACACTGGCTTTGTCAGTGACTTTGTAAAATCAACACCAAAAGTAAAAAAGTATAAGCTGAAAACAATATAAAGATTGCAAATAAGCATATGAAATGATGCTCAAAATCATATGTCTTTAGACAATTGGAATTTAAAGAAACAATGTGAGCCAGTACACATCTATCAGAATGGCCAAAATCGAAAACACTGACACCACCCAATGTGAAGCAAAAGGAACTCTTATTCTTTGTTAGTGGAAATGCAAAATGGTACGGCAACGTTAGAATAGTCTGACAATTTCTTACAAAATTAAATATACTATTACCACATGATTCAGCAATCATTCTCCTTAGAATTTACTCAAATAAACTGAAAACTGTTCACACAAAAACCTTCACACGAATGTTTATAGTAGCTTTATTCATGACTGCCAGAGTTGGAAATAATCAAGATATCCTTCAATCAGTGAATTAATAAACAAACTGTGAATATCCACGTGATGAAATATTGCACAGTGATAAAAAGAGATGAGCTATCAATCCACCAGAGGACACAGAAGAATCTTAAATGAGTATTTCTAAGTGAAAGAAGCCAACTACATGACATTGTGGAAAAGGCAAAATTCTGGAAACAGTAAAAATAGTAGTGGTTGCCAGGGGTTCAGCAAGAGTGACAGAGAAATAAATAGGTGGGACAAAATTAAGCATGATACTATAATGGTGAAACCATGATATAATACATTGACCAAAACCCCTATGATGTAAAATACAAAGAATAAACTCTAATGTAAAATATGGCCTTTGGTTAATATTAATCTATCAATATCTACTCATCAATTATAACAAATGTACTACACTAATGTAAAATGTTAATGGTAAGGGAAAATGAAGTTGGGGGAGAGACGGTATACAGAAACTCACTGTACTTTTCACTCAGTTTTATTTTTCTGTAAACCTTACTGCTCTGAAAAACAATTTCTAAAAAAACAGCATTTTTTGTTTGCCGCTATCTGTAAATGTCAATGCTATTCTGCATGAAATCTTGCACTACATATTCTTTGAGAGTCTTTTTTTTGTTTGTTTTTCTGCTCATAGACCTCGCTTTTTCATCTCCACTTGATCAGGAGCAGTGGCATACTTCCATTTTAATGGTTTTCATTTGATATCCTAGAGAAGATTTAACAGTATTGTTCAGTTTTTGTAAATAATTTTTTTTAGTCTATATCTTTTATAGAGATCATGGTCTCCTCTGGCGACACTCCACCCCCATATACTCTCTTGTCTTTCTATTTTTATTGGATGGACTTTAAACTGAAAGTGAATCCTTTTTTTTGTGCAGCACCAATACTCTTGGTTATACCATTACACATCCCCTGACAACAACCAAGCATCTCAGAATGCTCCTTTGGTTATTTACTACATGATGGAATATATATATATATATCAAAAACATATCAGATAGGAGAAAATAAATTTTTAGGTTTAATTTTCATTGCTTATTTCAAAGCTCTAATGAAGAGATGCTTATTATAACAGTTAATTGTTTTACCCTAAAATAACCAAGAAAAATGTCCTTAGCCAAGATAAATTTTCTCAATTTGTTCATGATATAATTTGTGTGGGATAAAATAGCCCAAGCCTGAATTCATAATATAGATAGAATCAGTGTAATCATAAAGTAAAAAATAAATTCGCATTGTATGAGAATGTTTTATAAAAAGTAAGTTATTTCCGTTTTTATTTATACTGAAATCCATACTTCAAAATTCATTAACTTTCTCACATGTGGCTACTAGTAGCCACTGTTTTAACAACTAAAAGGTAACTAGGTCTAGGCAATATATTTACCAAAATGTAGTGGGGCAAATTATCCTATTTTCTATTATTTCTATGGGAATATTCAGATGTACCATTCATTCCATTAATAGGGTGTATGTGGTGTATTATTACGTCTATAATTTATATATGTGTCAGCCCTCATATGGTTTGCAACTCTGTTTTAATCACTTCCAAGGTAAGGTTTTTTTGTTTACCATTGTTTATAAATTAATCACTGTCATTGCATTGTTAAGAGAAAAAAATAATAAGACATTGACAAAGTGGCTACAATTTGTGCAGACTGTACAAAAATTAGATTATGCATAACCAGACCAAAAGCTTAAATATATTACTTCAGTAACCCTTTTTCTGATTGTTACATGAAAAGTGGTGTTCAAGAAAAAAATAGATGTCTCTTGCAAATACAAAATAAGAAAAATGCTTCCACAATTATGTTTTAAAGGGAACTCTTTCTATGTATAATAGACACACTCCATTGCCTATTTCAAGAAAAACTAGTAAGGCAATAATATCTCAAGTTTCTATAGTGTGACTTGCTATTATTAATGTAGTGAAGGGTACATCTCTTCTAATTAATTTGGTAGAGTGTGTTAAGAATCCAGACAGATCAAACATTTCTTTGCACTCAAGGAAAACAAATGAGTGCAAGCAAATTAGTTTTAAAAGGATGGCATTTAAAAATAGAAACACCTAGCAGATTTACTTAGGTGCCATTCACTGTAATAGCTTCTTATAATAGCTTTTTTAAATGCT